>NC_044004.1:29558610-29864658 GCF_900496995.4 Aquila chrysaetos chrysaetos | reverse complement strand
GTCCTAGTTTCAGCTGGGATAGTTAACTGTCTTCCTAGTAGGTGGTAGGGTGCTATGTTTTGAGTTCAGTATGTGAAGAATGTTGATAACACTGATGTTTTCAGTTGTTGCTAAGTAGTGTTTAGACTAATGTCAAGGATTTTTCACCTTCTCATGCCCAGCCAGCGAGAAAGCTGGAGGGGCACAAGAAGTTGGCACAGGACACAGCCAGGGCACCTGACCCAAACTGGCCAACGGGGTATTCCATACCATGGGACGTCACATCTAGTATAGGAACTGGGAAGTGGGGGATGGGGAATCGCCGCCTGGGGACTAGCTGGGTGTCGATGGGCAGGTGGTGAGCAATTGCACTGTGCATCATTTGTACATTCCGATCCTTTTATTATTGCTGTTGTCATTTTATTAGTGTTATCCTTATCATTATTAGTTTCTTCTTTTCTGTTCTATTAAACCGTTCTTATCTCAACCCGTGGGTTTTGCTTCTTTTTCCCGATTTTCTCCCCCATCCCACTGGGTGGGAGGGGAGTGAGTGAGCAGCTGCGTGGTGCTTAGTTGCTAGCTGGGGTTAAACCACGACACTATCCAAAACCGAATGGCCTTAAACATGATTCTGGCTTCACAAGGTGGAGTTTGTACTGTCTTAAATACCAGCTGCTGTATGTATACTGATCGATCAGGAGAATTAATGACAGATGTCCAAAAAATTTGGGAGGTTAGTGCCATGATGCAACAAATTCAAAGAGATGATACATCCTGGGGATTTTCTGACACCTTTTCTTGGTTAACATCTTGGTTTCCAAATTTGGCCACTTGGGTGAAAAAGTTAATTGTAATAGTACTCGTCGTTATAATCATAGTAGTATGTGTAATTGTGTTGTTTCAATGCTGTATAAGTTGTAGCTCTAAGATAATACAGAAGATAGAAAAGAAAATGTGGAGTTACCAACAGGATCGCAGGAGTGCGATGAAAAACAAAAGGAGGGAATTGTAAAAGGAACTAGGCCTTAAGCCTTATTGTTTTAAGACTATTCATATTAGACATATAACTAATGATTAGAAATTGGTTTAGATATGATTAATAGAATGCAGGTGCTTATAAAACAATATCTATGAGCTGCTTAATTGTTCTATGAGACTCCCTCTTCATGGCTGGCTTAAAATCCAGTCAAGCTGAATCAACAGAGGAAGGATCATACCTCTTAGACCTAAGACATGGGAGTAAGTGATTAACTTTAGAACAAGATAAATTAATGTAATAACCTGAGTAGTTTTTTTAGAAATTCATAGGTACCTTTGAAGTGTAAGAAGATAAGTGATGATGGTGACCGGAGACCTTCTGCCTATGACCACCAATCTCAGAAGAACCGAGACATGAGAATGGAGAATGGATGAGATAAGATGATGAATGATAACGATATGAGAACAGAAAATCGGCTGGAAAATTACAGAGACTTCGGCTGGAAAATTGCAGAGACTTTGGGTTGGGACAATGGGTGGCAAAAGGGTATATAAGGTCTGGAAACTTTTGGAAGTGTGCCATTCACTGCGGTGGTGGCCCAACTCTGAGTTGTTAATAAAGCAAACCTAGAGAAACCCACGTCTGAAAATTCTTTAACACAAAGGGGCTTCAAGCAGCCAAGACTTCTGGAAGTTGAAAGCCTTTCTGGACTTAAGAAAATGAACTATGGCTTATGTCATGTGTGAAATGTGTTCATCTGATTCGTGTCAATATAAACAATGCTAGGGCCGCATAATAAAATGTGACCCTCACTGTAACCATTTTGTCGGTCCTCGTATAATCGCAGGCCAGGAGGAAACAGATTATATGTATATAGTTCTTTTTTGCCAGCCCAAAACCGGTTTTGTTGTTAACTGCGCAGTGTTAAACAAGAGATCCTAGGGGAGAACTGAGGCATTTATCATAGTATTAAGCGAGGTTATGAATGGGGTGATCTTTAGTATGTATGAATAGAGGGTTTATTGAAGTGGCAGTGTGTAAGCAATTTGTTATATGCATTTGTCGGGGGGGGGAGGTGTCTGTTGTGAACTTGCTTGGGTTTTGATGGCCACAGCTCGTGCTGTGCAGGGTGTCGCCTGTTGCACACGATGTCTGCTCTCATGCCCGAGCAGTGAGGACCTTAGTCGGAGATACATTGTATAGAAGACCCCTCAGCCAATGAGGAGAGTTCGAGAAGTTTCTAGGAGAACTACTGCACCTGTACAACCAGGAGGTGGAGAGGCTTTTGGAAAGACACGATGTAACTAATGTTAGACTATAAAAGAAGCTGGGTTGTTTTTCACAGTGTGCGTCTTGGTAGAGCAGAGACTCCCGACGCACGCAGGGCTGTTTGCTTGCCTTTATTCATTTAATAAATTGTAAACTTTGACTGGAATCCTGTTTGAGACTAAATTCATTTATCACAATGTTTATTATGAAATATAGACACCAAGGTCATGCAAGAGGAGGAAGTATAATGGTGATCTCACAAGTTACTTGTTACATGATAAACACTGAAGTGTCACATCACCATTTAGGGTACCCTTCTAAAAACTACTACATCTCACTGTAAAAAAAACCCAAACAAAACGAAAACTGAGACAGTTTTTATTAAAGATAAAATGCAAACTAGAACTCAGGTTTATGTGTTTTGTTTTAGAAAGCTTATTGTTAAAGTCATTGCATTTCTGATTTCAGATAAAGTGGACAATTTTTTTCAATATTCCTAGGGGAACAACATCACTCCACCCCACCCCGAACTGCCATTTTCAGCATAACTTTTTCTTGAAAGGTTATTTTTGATTGATGAAAGTATTTGTTTAATTTACTTCTTGTTACTATTGATACTGAAATGCATTGATTTACTTACATAAGCATCATGGTATTAAAATCAAAGTAGGTAAGCGGCGCTTTTCATTGCAAAATGGTCAAAATGGAGTTTGTCGCTTCGTTTTTAAAGAACAAGACTTCATTAATGTTATGGGTGGTGACGACAAATTATACGCCAGCCTGGGGACAGTCCAATCAAAATTTATTGAAGCAAGCAGCAAACAGGCAAAACAGCGCTGCGCAGCCGGGGAGTCTCTGCTCTACCAACGGGCACGCACCCAACCCCTTTAGAGTCCCTTTTTTATAGTCCTTGGTTGCCGGGCTAAAACCCAGAGTCCCAGCCCACGTGGCCTTGTTTAGTGTCTTCTGCGATTGCGCGCCTGGTTGCTACGGGGGTCGTGGGATGAAGGTTGTAGTCTTCTTCTGTGTTTCTTGTCGTTTAGAGCATGCGTACCTTAAAATATTTCCTTATTAGGCATTGAAAGCCGAGCTATCCCGTTCACTTAGCAGGACCTTATAGTTACAAAGTTTCCAACTGCACCTGTTTGCAGGAGCTAACACTGCCTTGCAAAAGCGAACATACTGTGCAAGGCTTACAAAACCGGTTTGATTAACAAATACATAAGATGAATTAATACATAAGATGAATTTATCACAATTAAGTTTCCACAAAACATTTGCGGTTCGTAGGACACCCCCCCAGCACCCTAAGTCGTACGCTGGTAGGCGACTGTTAACTTCGTTAACAAACACCGTCGCTAGAAGAGCGTTCGGAATTTCTGTGGGGAAATAGGAGAACTCGGAAGGAATCTTACTAGCCTGCCGCTCACTGCTGTTCCCCCGGCGCAGCCCCTGGGGAGGCCTGAGCTGCTAGTGCAGTAACAGATACTGGTGGGAGGCAGCAGCCGGGGGCTGAGGGGAGCTCGCCGGGGCTCCGCGGGGGACGTGGGCTGGCCGCCCCGCCCGTCCCTGCCGCCGGCGGCCAGGAGATGGCGGTGGAGCCCGGCGGCAGCGCTCGGCGGGCCGGCACCCTGCCCCAGCGGCGGCTCAGCCCCCGGAGGCCGAGACGGGCGTGGGACGGAGCCGGTGCCCGCCCGGCCGTGGCTGCTCTGCCGCCGGGCCCCCGCTCCTCACGGGCTTCCGGGGCCGGGCGGTGCGGGCCCTGCCGCGGATGGGCCGGGCCGCCCCCTTCCCCTTCCTCCGCTGGCCCGGCGGCCCGCCGGGGTGGGGGCTGAGCGCTGCCCGGGGACGCCGCCGCCAGCCACCTTCCACGCCGCGGCCCGGGGGAGCGCCAGTCTCCTCCTTTCCGTCCCGGAGGGGCTGAGCTCCGCGGTTCCGGATTTCTCCGCCGTCACGGCGGGAGGAAGGCCGGGGCCGGCCTGGCTCTCGGCGGCCGGCCCGGGGCAGGGGGCAGGGGGCGGCTCATCTCCCGCCAGCGGCCGACACCTTACCCTCTCCCCGTCCCCACAGGCCTTCGCCCGGTGGCGCGGAGGCGGGCTGGGCTGGGTGTAACAGGCCCGGTGGCCTGGTCGAGGGGAAGGCCGCGGTCGGCTGGAGCGGACGCCTGCCCAGGGCCTGGTGGCAGCCACTCTTTCCTTCCACGAAACCCAGACGTCCCGGCATTTTGCACGTCCCCGGCCACATCCTTGGCCCAAGCAGCAAGTACAAAGTAATACCCTGTTCTCGCTGGGCATGCTGTGCCCTGGGTGAGTGGCTGTCAGCAGGCGTCTGAGCAGGTGCTGCGGGGGCACGGCTGGGCAAGCAAGAGGCATTCACCCGCTTTGGGGTGTCCGCCCAGTTGTTGGTAGGGAGCTTTTCGTCGAAGGCCTGGTGCAGCTGTTGACTCTCCTTCGAATTAAGAGCCTGGATTTAAAATAAAGAGCCGGTTCAGAAGGTACACGTGAAACATCGTAGTCTTCCTCTCTTCCTCACAATGGACACTCAGTCCTCGAAGGGCTTCTCTGAAGTCCTATCGTTGCACTTCAGTGGCACCTGCCCTGGGCAAATGCGCAGTATCTCCGCTACAGATCAGAGTCAACTGCATATACTAGTTAACACAGGCAATTTTGGCTCCTGCTTTCTCCCCCAAGTAATCTTAGAAATTACCTGATCACCATACCTATTTGGAAGGAGGCTTCTTATTGAAAACAGAGCATATGAAGTTGGCAATTCTCACATCCGAAAAACTTCGCTATCTTCTTGCATACTGCTTCTTTATCAGCCAGTTAGAAGAATCAAAACCATGAGATCTTTCATGAGTCTTAACATTAGTCTTTTCTTCTGTCAGTAAGTAAATGATCCACAACACTTCTTGTAGAATAGGAAGAAGTTTTTTGAATATTTGAACCTTGCAAACAACATTGATTTAATCATGTATTTCAGTTAAACAGAAGAAAAACATCATCGGGGAATTCTTCCCAAGGCAGCTAAGAGAATATACAGTTTAACAATTACATAATTAGGTTGAGAAAACAGCAATAAGTGTTACAATAAGAATATGCAGGAAAGTTACATTTCTTCAATAGGTCAATGCAAATAAAGTTATTTTGGGAGGATGACAGTTGTCTTTCCAAGACACAATGCCCCAGAATACTGGGAACACTTTTACATTGCTCAGATAGGAGGCAGCATGTGTGCTAAGTACTAATATTAATAATTCAGTTAAATAATATTTTGATGACCTTGACTCTCTTTGCTTCGTTCTTGCCAGTATAGCTTTTAGCTTTCATCCCAAGGGGGAGAGGTACCAGGAAGCTGCTTAAAGGGCTGCATATTTTGCGGATTCTTTGTTATGTTGAAGCAGAAGTGTAGTTGAATAACTTAGAATTCTGGAGAAATGTATGCTGAAGACAATACAGGATGTTAATGGCAAGCTGCAAATTTTTATAACCTAATTTATACTCCTTAAATTTTTTTTCATTTTATTTATTTTCTCCAGTGACTCAGCTTTTTTATCCTCCTGAAAAAGATGAGCACTTAAAATCTGTTCCAGCAGTTAGAAACCGTATCAGTCAGTAGTACTTTCCAGTGATGCTTTTCATGCAACCGTCTGCACAGATAGGCTTCATGAGCAGATAAGAATAAGAAAGCAGATAAGTATAAGAAAATTTTGTGTCTTCGATTGACGTAAACCTCTTTAAAGTTTTATGCATTTTTATCTCCTTTTTTGCATTAAGTGACAAGAGACTGAGGGAACATTAAATTGCTCTTAGGGTGAGGCAGACAGTGAAGAGCTGTGGGCTTTGCCAACATTATGTGGATTTTCAAACAAATTTTTTCAAAGACACAGTTGTCATTGTCATTTTTGAGAGCTGCTGAGAATAAAGTGCAGATTGGTGTGAATGCAATGCTTAATTGAGTCTTTTTACCAAGGGGAGACAAGGTCATGTTGCTCCTGTTCCATTACTTATAAAAGCATTGCTGTCTGAATATCCAGTGTGCGTGAAGCAGACGTTGCTTGAACTTTATAGCTGTGTAACTGACCCCAAAATAAATGCAGGAAGTGGTTTATAGAGTGATATGAATGCCAAAAAACATTCAGGTTATTAAATTCTTGCATATGTTTCCTGTTTAACTCTGTCCTTCGCAGTCACCTTAGCCTTGCTCAGTGCCACCATTCTTGGAAGGTACTTTTTGAAAAGCAGCGGTGCCCTGGTGCCCTGTATGTTGATAAATAAAGTGCCAGACCATGCAGCAAAGAGCTAGGTAAAAATCACAGTTTAGATGTTTGAATTACTCCAGAAATAAATGGGATTCCTTCTTGCTTTTCCCTAGCAGCACAGTTCTCAGGCATGGAAGACTGCAACCCTAAAACTCTTTGGAATCTATTTATTCTTACAGATTTTTTTTTTTTTTGAAAGCATGTTTGTAACTGAATTGTGTTTGTTGGAAATGCAGATGTGGTTTGTGATAGGCTTGTATTGTGGGTCCTGTGGAATCGAAACTTCAGATGATGCCAGTGAGGATAGAAGCAGTACAGTGATTTTGGACAGCGCACTAAAGCAGCTAAATTTTTTACCTGCAATACAATAAAAATTAGAAGGGTTTTGGATGAGTTACTCATGTTTGTTCACATTTCTTTATGCTTGAGAGTGCTGTGCTAGGTCATGATCCAGCATCTGCTTGTACTTACCGACTTCGCTCTTTGAATTAGGCTACACACAACTCTGTATTGCTAGTAAGTGATAGACTGTGCTGTAAGCTGTATATAAACAGATCAGTGGATGCTATGTGCTGTAAAAAAACATACTCCTTTCAATTCGGTCATTACTATTTCTAGGTGAACACTGAACTTACAGTATCAATATGACAGTTTGGGTTTTTACCTTTGTACCTAGCAGAAAGAGAGGTAGCCAAGTGTAAAACACATAATTTCTGGTCTTCCGAAGAGAAGACATGGTCTTTGGAAACAACCCAACAGGAAAGTTGGACATCTCCACTAAAGCAAACTGGATGGGTAAATTGGGCTTCCTCCCTTTTATTTTGATGCTATTGCTAGTGAATAACTGGGATTTTGCATTGGTTGCTCACTGAAGAGAGAAACAGATGTCTGTTAGCTTAAGCATATAAATGAAGAGAAGAAGGGGCTATGTGTTATTCTTCCTGATTCACTAGACTCAGAGGGCTAGTAGCTTTTGAGTCTTAAAATAGTGGGCTCTGATTTATGCTGTGCTAGTTAAACTAGTTATGAACCAGTGTCTGAGTACTAGTCCAGTATAACCTGTCCCCATAAAGTTGCGCATGTGTGTATGTATTCAGAAGGGGAGAAGGGAACAGTACCGCACAAAAACCTGCCCTCCAGCTGTACAGAAGATGAACATTCCCCTCTGCTGGGGAAACCAAGGAATTTAAATGGGGTATGACCTTGTTGCTAACCAGTCACTGCCAGAGAGCAGCCAAAGTGGGCTGATCTGCAAGTAAAGGTGACCTGGGAGCCACGAGTGACAGCAAGCTGGGTAGGGGTTGTGACCTCAGGGACAAGGAGCACAGTCCCACAGTACCGAAAAAAGAGGAGCAGAGCAGATCCAGTGATGTTAACCAGGGTCAGCTAACAGTCAGTCAGTGATTGCCAGGCAAGTCCATAGGAATAAGGCAAGCCAGGAGGTCAAGTTAGCAAGGCAAGGTAGGGATCATCATGGTAAAAGGCCAGGTACAGGTGTACCTGCAACAGAGTTAAGGTGAGGGCCTGAGCTTAAATGCAGCTCCTGAGCCGAGAGGCAGAGGCCCTGGGCAAAGCTTCTTTCTCCCAGATTCGCTGTTTTCACAGCAGTCTAATTCAGCGTTACACAACTGTGCCATATGAGAGCTGACTTTGAGCCCAAGCAATTAAACCCCTGGCAGGGCGTGTGTGGAGGCAGAAAGGTTGCAAAGCCTGTTGGCGCACTTAGGGCCCTGACACTCATTTCCTTATCTTTTACTCAGCCTGTTTGGATTTTATTGTATTTGCTGTGACCTTGCTGTGAAACCAGTTTGGACTGGTTCTCTAGGGTCTGAAGTAGAGTCAGTTCTGTACTGTTTACCCAAGCAGCACCACCACCATTAACTGTAGTGGGAGCAGTGCTTGAAGAAGGACTGAGATACTAATTAGCTAAAATGTGAAATGTGTGGCTGCGGCCAATAAATGCATTTCATTATTATGGTTACAAAATCATGGATCAGTAGGGCATAAAATGAGGTAGAATCCTGTAATAGACTAATGTGCTCTTTTTCCCAAGGCACTGCTTGTTCTGTGAAGTCTGGTTTTGCTTTCAAGAATAAGTATGTTTGTAGATGTTGTGTTTTTACAGAAAAATGTTAAAATTTCAATTAATTTTAACTTAATGATGACTCCTTCTTTCCCCCAGCTTTTATATGCTGAGCATGACGCCATATGGTCTGGAATATCCCTCGGTCAGTCGGGGTCAGCTGTCCCAGCTGTGTCCCCTCCCGACTTTTTGTGCCCCCCCCAGCCTGCATGTTGGTGTGGTGGGGTGAGAAACAGAAAAGGCCTTGGCTCTGTGTGAGCACTGCTCAGTAATAACTAAAATATCCCTGAATTATAAACACTGGTTTGGTCACAAATTGGAAACATAGCACCATACCAGCTACTATGGAGAAAATGAACTCTTTCCCAGCCCAAACCAGTATACCCACGTATTTCACATGTCCAATAATGATACTACAAGTGCTAACACTGATAATCAAGTCATATCTTAAAGAAAGAAAAATAATCTACTTACATCTATATGTCAATACCCTGGATAGTAGAATGCAAGAGAGATACTGTCACTTTTTTCTCACAATCAAAATGGGGAAAAAAAGAGCTACCATTAGCCTAAAAGAAGCCTGTTGCCAAGCTGATTATTATGTGGGTGAAGCCAGTATGATTAGGTTCAGTTAATGCCATGAATGTACTTAAGTTGCTCAGAGAAGAAGTTAGGCTAGTTAGGGGAATCTGACAGAGTTTATGTTGACCCTCTTCTAAATACTTGCAAAATCTGCTCTTACTGAACTGAAATTGACTTCTGTACAGGGGAGAACTTCATTTTTAGAAACTACCACTCTGCCTTTATTTTCTGTCATTTCTTTCCCAGAACGATGATGTAGCTCATGAGAATGAAATGGCTAACAGAAATAAAGCAATATATTTCTGGGGTAAGCAACAGCTGACTATTTTAGGAAAGTACAGACCAACAGGATCAGTGGTTTTAACTTAAAACCTATGTAGTTCTTCTGTTTCTTTATTGGCGTATCAAGTATTTCATCACACTGCTAACAACAGAACAAGGAGTTTTGCTTGTTTGATTGGTTTTTGCATTGTATATTATTTGTTTTTTAAATAATTTGTCTTCTTTAATGGATTTATTTTTTTCTTCCTGTGAGATTAAATTCAATAAGCTAACCCAAGTTTATGTTTTCAGCCAATGTTCTATTGTCCCATCTCTCACATTCACAGTGCTGGAGAAATTGCAAAGATCCGTGAAGAATGCAAAAAGGAAAGTTTCTGGTACAGAGGTGAGTAATCCAAACTTGTTCTTACCACTCTGAGAATGACTTCTTGATGTACTTACACAAAACTGGCTGCAAAATGCCGTGCCATTTATTGTAATACATTGGGTTTTGTTGGAGTATTATTGTGGGTTAACTCTTGTCGTCTTATTTTGAGTGATGTGTTATTATAGGGTTAATTGATTTATTTGTGTAATCATTGCAGGTAAAGGTGGTTGAAGTAAGCTCTTGTTAAATATGAACTTACTTTAGCAATCATAGAGCTGGTTCTATTCTTGAAGTCCATTATTAAAACAACCTTAGGAATGTTTTACTTTATTACATAGTTATTCTTGCCTTTGAATGAAAGGCAGGCATGGTTATGTGTCTTGGGTTTGTGAAATTCTTTAGGTGTTAGGACATCTAAAACATCAGTTACTCAGTGCTTTAGTGCCTTTTAAGTCTACCATGTCAGTTTGTATCTAAATTACACATTTTCTGTAAGTAGAAGATTGAAAAGGGTTTCAGCATTTAATCAGTGCTGCTGTCATTACTAGTGTTGCAGTACTGAGAGGAGATATTCAGATTATGGAAGCTATTATTTAATAAATATATATTATGAATTAGCTCCAGGTGCTACAGCAGGCTTGATGTCTGGCACTGTGTGAACACATCCTTGCTTTGAAGAGATAGTAATCTGAATGAGCAGATGTAATAGGTGATTAAGACAGCATGCAAAGTTAATGTTTAGAAGATGAGTAATGTGTTTAACATTATAAACATATAAAACATTTAATGTATAAAACATTTAACATATAAAAGAGTAATGTATTTAACAAATAGGTAACAAATTTTGGCTCATACCAGATTCTTTCCTCCTCTTTATTTTTACAGCTCTTCCTTTGTCTCTTGGGAGCATGCTTGTAACCCAGGGGCTAGCCTCAAAAGGTAAACATAAAAACTATGTGATGGTCCTCAGTTATGAAGTTGAGACTCTGGAATTACTACTGAAATGCAAGTTTCCCTAAAGCCTGCTGTTTTTCAAGATGAATATTCCTCTCACTCATCACCATCATTGTTATAGTGATTCGATCATTATGTATGCATTGCCACAGTCATTCTTTTGTAAGACTGTGAACTGAAAAGAGAATTCTCTAGTTCAAAGACTGGTGGCTAGATTCTGTCACCATGATCACATGTATGGAGTCTTCACTGGGGTTGCTTGTAGGGCAGAGCATAGTACAACCTGAGCAGGGGCATTAGAATCGGGTACTGTAGCTCTAAGTGTTGGTTTATTTGAAAAATGCTGGCAATGTTTTTACAGTGACCATATATCAATATGAATACAGCTGTGGTGCAAAGGGACAAGGAATACTGCCAAAGTGAGGAGACAGAGGTTTTTTATAGAAATTGCTTGCGATCTGCATGCCAAAACAAAAGAGAATTGTATTCCATTTCTGTTGTGGATGAGCGTGGTTCTACGCATTGCACCTTGAGTTTCCCTCTGGGGGTCTTGACTAATAATAAGGTTGAGGTTACCATTTTGGGTAAAGAGTGAAGGGCATCCACCCTGAAGACCACTAAGATGGGTGTATCCCACAGGAGCAAATAAGACAATCCTTCAGCCTGCATCAGTAACTGGTTACACCAAGGGCAGTTAGGAGAAGAGAAAAATCACAGGGTCTGAAGTAAGAAGCAGAAGAGAATCCAGGGGCTCTAAGACATGGGTGGTGGGAGACAGCAAATGGAGGAGGTGGAAATGGCTCAGCCTTTTGTCACTGTGTGTGACTGCAAGTCCCTTGTTTTGTTCCAGCCACTATTACCATGTTTCCTCCTCATCACATTAATTTTCTTTTTTACTAAGGTGATCAGGAGGACTAGAGTAGAAAACCTAAAAGCGGTGCTATACCACAAGAGGCTGATGTGGGTTCCCTACTGCTTCCTTGACCTATGAGCTTGTAGGCAGACGGGGAGGGAAGGAGCAAGGGAGAGTGTGTGCAGGCAAGCAAAGGATTATGCATTTGAAAAAGGGTGAGTAGTGGTAGGAAGGACACTGGGGTTGTCTCAGTAGCTAACATGTCAGCCTCTGGTACGGGGTACTCAGTTTCTCTCCATTGTACTTGGATGTTTCTGATCAGCTGTGAAATAACAAATGCCCATATTAAATAATCATTACTGTGTGTCAGCAACTGGGGGAGGGCCTGTTTAGAAACAAACAACAGTTTTGTTCCTCCCTCCCCTGAGAGACCCAATTTAAAATTGCACAGATGCCAGTGGGGGAAGGCCCTTGCACTTAGCATAGACTGAATGCTCCTCTGTCTACACACGCCTCTCTGATGACTGCACACAGTACAGTGGCTCTACAAGAAGCTGGAGCGTCTGAGCCTCATTAACACTGTCCGAATGTGTGTAACAGTGCAAACAGTGTTCACTCCCCTTCCCTTTGCCATGGTAATCTTGCTGCGTGGAGCCCTCCTCCACAGCATGGCACTCCTCTGGCAGGCCCACATGCACTCAGAGGCATACTGGTTCCACCTCCTGGTGTTTACTGGGGGAAGGTAGATTTTGGTGGGCAAAGCTAAAGATAATCTTTTGGTTTTCTTATTCAGCACACTGTATTCTCCTGTTACAAGGCCAAAATGTATGATCTCTCCTCTCCAGAGGAGGAGGCTAGATACCCATGGTACAGTTTAACACAAGTTTAATCAATAGCCACGGAAAACTATTGAAGAACAGTTTGGGCCTGCTTGTCGCAGCACAAGGAGCTGGACCCTGAGTAAGAGATTTCAGTTCACTATTATATTTGCAAGGTTGGTTTGTGCTGAAAGGTAAACCACCATCTCCTCCTCCGACAGTGCTGCAGGTGTCACCAGTGGCAGCCATGCTGCTTTCGTGTTGATTTACACTCCGAACCCCTGCCTGAACTGAATACTGCAAAGTCCAGATTTTTTTCCTCCTGTGACTTAGGAATGCCCCAAAACAGATGCACTAAGAACTAGTGGAATAGAAAGAGCCCGGATGTCCTAAATTTAAGTTAATGGACTTTTAAATTTTTGTACAGCATTCACCTTCAGAAATGCAAAAGCTTGTAGGAAAAATACCGTCTTGGTTTTGAATGCTGGTGAATTCCTCAAGTGAATAAGCTTTCTGACTATTCCCTTTTATTTTAGGCATTTTCTCAGCAAGCCCAAGATTTGGTGCATTACCTAAGATGGCAAGTAAGTTGTACCCAATTCTAAAAGGAAAGGAAAGATTGTTTACAGGCGATATGCAGACCTTGGATGCATCTCTCTGAA
Organism: Aquila chrysaetos chrysaetos; assembly: GCF_900496995.4. Lineage (NCBI taxonomy): Eukaryota > Metazoa > Chordata > Aves > Accipitriformes > Accipitridae > Aquila > Aquila chrysaetos. The sequence goes on along the minus strand of NC_044004.1, from coordinate 29,851,569 downwards.
TCTCTTTTCAAACTCTTCCTTTTTCTGAATTTATGAGATGTTACCGCAGTGCTTTAGGAAATTAGAATTCTGCTGTGTTTAAAAAGAAAGGTATGAAATAAGGTTCTTTGAATGTAAACTTTTTCAGTAGCAGCTCATATTTACTTAATATATCCTCTCAAATTGGTAAAAACTCCAATCTCACCTTTGTTTTATAAATAATGTCAGCCTCATTGATCAGCCATGCTTAGCAGATCACAGTTTATGGTATCAAGGAGCCATCATAGTATAATAATAAAATAGTATGTTCCTTTTCATATGTTCATTTGGCTGATCTTAACTAATTCATGACCATGTTGGTGAAGAAAAGTAAAAGCACAGAAACTGTACAGTACAGTAAAGTACTGCTCTTAAATGGCAAGAAATGAAGTTGACTCCCTCTTCAGCAGAAGGTCAACAGAAAATTGAGGATGTTGAATATTTTTATTTTTATTCTGACTCTGTAATGAGTGAAAGCCCTGGTGCCAGAGTATGGCAGGCTGACATTCTAGCTTTTTAGAAGCACAGAGAAGATAGTATTAAAATTGCGATCATTGGAAATATACCATGGTGTGCATACAGGGGTGAGAGAAATTAGTGCTGATGTTGTGAATTAATTTCATTGTGGGCTTTCCCTATAATCCGTTCCTCTCAATCTGAAATCTTGTAATTCCATCTGAATATGATGTCCTTTTCCTGTATGCATTGTTTTGGACCAGTTGCTATGTCTCATGATAGGTAGCTGGTTTTCAATAGTTATTGAAATCATCCCTGTAATCCCTGTGTAACTTCACATGTGTTTGTGACATGTTTTGAGAAGACATGATACATGCAATTTGTCATATGATTAAAATGGAGCCAATTGCAGACTCTTGATTTAAGCTCCTGTATTAACAATGTTTTCTCATCTGTCTTTATAGTTGCTGAAGTCTTAAGTTTTGCCATTGGAAAGATGTCATACATAGGAGAATGCTAAAAAAAGTTCCAGAAAATTGGTATTGTACCATTTGGTCCACAACAAAAAGGGTTTGTGCTTATTTAAATTATTAATCCTAGATCAAAATAGTCTAAAACATAGTAAAAATTATATGCAGCAAAGCTGTGAATTTAAATTCTGCGGTCAGGTCATGAGGTACTACTCATATTCTTAGGCTATATATGACAATATTAGAAACTACTAAATATTCTTCAGAAAATGCAAATTAAACTCAGTGTGATACATGTTATTAGAAAATCCGTGATTTAAATGAAATTATCATACCTTTAAGTATGATGGAACAGCAGTTACTAGTTCTCTTTTCATGTAGTATTGTGCCTCTAAGCGTCTTATGATCATCTACGATATCACTCGGCCCTTTGAGTCTTCCTTTGTACCATACATCGGGCCAAATATACTCCAGATTTTTTTTACACTAGCCTCATATTTTAACAATTTCAGTGTCAGCCCACATTCCAACCTCCTCCTCTGTGGCTTTGTCCAACCTCATACTGTCATGCCAAACCATAAAGAGCACAAACTGCAAGGGGATTTTTTTCCACCTTGCAACTCTACCCATATGATAGATCTCAGTGGTTGCCTTCTGTCACCTCTCACTTTCATGTTTTAGTCATTGTTTTCTAAACTTCACGTAAAGTACTCTTTCCTGTCAAACCACACTCTGACTTCCTTCTAAGCTCCTCCTTCAACTGCCAGTACTACTTTTCATTCTCAGTATGGCTTCTTATATGCACCTTTCACACGCAAAATACATTTCCAAAAATCCTACCACAAAATCATTCTCCTCTGTCTTTCCACATCTTTCCCCCATACCAACGTGAGCTTTTATGCCAATGAAAATGCCTGACTGATAATGGGAAGCTTCTTCATTGTTCATATATCTCTCTACTTCCATTCTTCGCCCACATCACAAAAAGCTATTACTTTCCTCAGTTGGTGTTACACAAAGTGGCTATTTGTCACTCTTTTGTATTATATGTCTTGCTCCTAACTCTGCTCAGTATTGATAGGTACAATGGCAAGGACTGTCTTTTCCTGCTTAGAGAATCCTGTTATATTTTGGCAATTGCTGGAGACAGTAGTTAATAATAATTAACGGGGTTTTATTGGCTGAGACATTTAGTTGTCATCTTTTGCAGTCTATGTCCCATAAAGCAGTTACAAAAATTGGAGAATATAGGCAAGAGATTACTTCTTCAAGAACATTTGCCAGAATGCTATATCGTTGTATTAGAAGAAATCCAGCAAAATTCTTGAATATTTTATCTGCTTTCAATATTGTAGGCATTGTCATCATACTTGTAAGGAATGTGAAGCAAAATTGGGATTGAATGAGAAATAAGGTTCAATTCCTTCAGCATCTTAGTCCCAGGTAGGCAACCTTGAAATTTAAAATAAATTCATATTTTATTTTCCATGTTGAGTGGTATTCTTGTTGGAAACCTTTGGACAATATAGTAAAAATCATGGATTTAATCATGGATTAAAATTTGAGCATTATTCAGGGAAATATTCTCTATCTATAGCTTCTAATTAAATTTGTTTCTTCATTTTTACCTTACATACCTTTCATGCTAATTTTAAATCCCCCATTTCTGAGGAATTTCTGCTTTAGCTGTAGCAAAGTACTGATTATTCACCTAATTGGCATTAATTTGGATTGACTACTTGTATGAAAACAAATATAACTCCTTTCAATTTCCAACTTTTTTACTTAAGAATCAAATAATTATGGATAATGTTGATATTTAAAAATACATTGAAATATTGAGAATCTAAAAGCAGGCACAGCTGAGGGTGGGTTGGTTTGTTTATTTGGTGTGTGTGGGGGGGGTTCCATCCAGTACTATGGTTTGGCCAGAGCCTTAGTGAGGGTAGTATAAGAGTGGTGCTGGAACATATACATGGTGGGGCAAGGGAGACAGCCCATGTAATGTTTTTTTCCCCGGAAAGGGGAAAGTTCCCTTAGTGAAAAAGGAGGCTTTACAGGGTGGAAGGCAGGGGAGTGTTTAAAAAGCACTTTCACTCTTTGTCTATGAAAAACAGGCCAGCAGCTGGGCTTTTTAAAAGCATTTTTCACACATTCTGCTTGTGGTAAGCTGGCCTACATTTCTCACAGGCAGGAGAATGTGTGAAAGTGTTTGCAAATAGCTTGGCTGCCTGCAAGAGAGGAGAGCAGAGGGCCTGTTTGAAATCCTGCCGTGTGAGTTTGTTATGGCTCTAACTAGCTTGGAACAGAAGTCTGATGGAGAAATTGTTGGACTGAGTCTCTTCGGCATATATTATGTAGGAATTTAGACAAGGGTATTGACAATGGTGCCTTTCTTGCTCTAAAGTGCATGGCTGCAATCTATAAGGAGGAGTATCCTAGCAGGACCTGTTTACTTACCAGAAGAGAGATTTTGATGGATTTTTACTATGCAACAGTATGTTACAGCGGTGAGGATTGTCCTTAAGGAAGCCGTTAGAATAAATTCCTGGTTTTCATCAACTTTGCTGCTGCTTGATGATACTATATCAAGAGCTGCAAGCGCTCAGCCACTAGCAGAAAATGCACTTTGGCTTAGGCTCACCTAATAGGGTTGCTGCCAAAATGGGCAGCGCTTCTCTTGTGCCAGCTGTAGAGATCGTGAAACAATGTGGCCCTCCAGATCAGCTGCTGCTCTAGCTGGGTATCAAGCCCATAAGAAAAGGGAAAAAAAATCAAAGCCAGAAAACCCTTCTGAGGGGTAACTTGTTAGTGCCAGCATGAAGGAGGGAGCAAGCTAGGCTTAGATAAAACTGTGAATGAATGACGCCCTAAATCCATTAGCAGTTGTGAGCTTAATTAAGCCCTTGCACTACTGTGCTGATTAAGTGCTTTTGAAGATTTTCTCTTAAATAAATGTTTGCTTATGTAGGCCAGTGTCTTTACCTATTTCAAATAAGGACCCCAAAGCACATTTAATTGAGGATGGTCACTTACTAGCAATTACCTGTGTAGTGGAATCAAATGTTGATGGTGGGATTTACCTCCACTGTTTGTCAGAGCTGGAGCTTGCAGAACCCTAAATCCAAACACATTTTCTTTTTCAGCTTTTTCCATTTTTCAGCCTTCCTCCATGAGCTGACAGTATTTTTTCTCGTGTACAAGTACCAATTAGCTTTTAAATAAATTCCAAATTGTCTCAAATACAAAGGAGTCCTGTAGCTGTATGAAGGGAAGAATGCAGGATGCTACAGGCCCCTCGTTTTCCTCCTGAAACGCGTCCTGGAATTTCTGCTGTGGGACCTGTTCCCTGTTCCAGCTCAGATGTTCATCAAAGACCTTGATTGCTTTTTACTAGCCACTTAAGTCTTGTCTGTTGTTTAAAAGGGCTAGAAAGCTCAGTCAGAAACATAGTCTGAAAACAAATGCAAGACAAGTGTATTTCTTTCAAATTTTTATTGCTGGGAGGAAAGAGCCATTGTATTTGTGCCAGTGTGGTATTTTGAATTTGCCAGAAATCAGTTTTCATGGACAAGTTTTAGAAACTTAGGAAAATAAATACTGTAAGCATTGTGTTGTTTTCTGTATTGTTGAACAGTGAAAATAATAACCTCATAGCCTCTTTTATGTTTTAATCAAAATTCTTCATTTAGCATGCTTTGCTCTAAAAATGTACAGAGACCCTACTGAGCGCATCTCACCACTATCCATGCTAAGCGTACATCACAAGCTCTGGCATTGCCTAGGAGGACTGCCTGGATAAAACTGTCCTCATGCTGATGAATCTAAGGGTAATTTCTTTTATCCTCAGGGACTTTGCAGAGTTCTTGGAGAAATTACGAAGAAGCTGCACATTTTACATCAAAACCAAGGTGCCACTCAGCTAAATAATGTTTCCTTTCATCCCATTTACAGATGTGGTGAAGATGATAAAAATCCTGTGGCTCAGCTTCTTCTTTCAAGGCCTTATTCTGTAGAGAAGAAATAATGTCTTTGGTTTGGTGCAAATAGGGTTATTTGAAGTGCTTGCATAATGTTAGATAGTTCTGTTCATAGTAAATACCAATTTCTTGTAATGCACTTTTTAGTTTTTCTTCTCCTTACTCTTCTCAGCATGTTTTTTTTCTCCCTCCAGTGCAATTTAGTTCTTAGTGCTGAAAAAATAAATTTGTCTGTTGTACTTAGATGCTGGTAATACTTTGTGTAGCAAGCAAAATGCCATATGCTGGAATGTTTGTCTTCTACGTCAAAAGGAAAGAGTGCAAGGATGTTTAAATGATTTTGCAGTTAAGCAGCTGTCCAGTCTTTGAACTGACTCCTTGTTTATGGAGCGTTTTAAAAGTACTAAGCTAGAAGTTCATTACGGTATGGTCACACTGCAATTACTGTGCTGAACCAACTTTTAATAGGCCAGTTTTACATAAAAATCCACTTTGCCAGGGATATCAAAAGCATGTGTCACATTCATAATGAGCAAGAAGATACAGGAGTTTGGAACAGTTTATGGTCTGGGCACAATCCAAGGTTAGTAGATGTTGAGAAAAAATGAGATGGCATGCACTCTATACAAACAGCATGACATACAAACTTTAATGAAGTATCTCAGGAAGTCAAGAGCAGACATTTCCCCTAAACACAGTGATGGTGTTCACATAGAAACCAAATGTACAGCTACTGAAAAGTTTGTGCTTCACTGTTAGTTGGTGAAGCCCATCTTCTGTGGGTTTTTTTGTTTGTTTTTATACTATGCCTATGGTTAGTAACCCTCTTTTGAACCAGCTTCTTTGGGCATCTTACCTGGGCACAGAGGGATTCTGCAAGCAGGGTTATATAGAATGTAAAAGTATAAAGTAACTATTAATTAGCTACTACACACAAGAGAGATTCTGGATTTAACAACCTGTTAGGCTAAATGCTCACCACCCTGATAGGGCACTTGGAGAGTCTTTCCTAGCCAGGCAGCCGGCAGCTGGGAGGAGAAAGGTTACACTAACTAGCCTCCCTGTTCTTTTTTTTCCTTTGAGATTTTATACCTTTCCAAATCGGTATTTGCCCTCTTGAATTCATGAACTGCTAAGAACCCCTGTCTGAACAGGGGCTTTAATTTTACACTTTCTATCTTTCTACAGACTTTTTCCACAGCTCTTTCTCAGCAGTCAGAGTCAAGGTTACGTAGCTGGGCTGTATCAGAGCTGGTGCTTGCTGTACAGGCAGGTAAGCCTTGGGGAGCCTTCAACTGGGGCTACAGGGAGAGAGGGTTACACAACCACAGAGAAGTCAGCCTCCTTTGTGAAAATAATGTAATTATCACAAGTGTAGTGTGATAGCCAGCAAAACTTGTATGGTGACATGTCTTAGTTACTTTCCCTTCATCTGACATCTGCTGTCAAGATAACAGCAACAAACTGCACCAAGGTTAGTCATGCCTGGGTTATCTGAGGCAAGCCGTTAGGTCCGTGTGATGCTGAGGAGGTTGATGCATGTGACAGTCTGACCTTTCATGTCAGACTCTCAGAGGTTGTTCTTGTGGTCAGTGTTACCTGCTGGCGTTACAACACAGCTACTTAGCTTTGCTTTAAATGTAATTTTGTTCAGGCTTCCTATTACTTTGCTGTAATAAATGTACTGTTATATAAAAACTATTGTCTCCTTTTTTTCTAAATTTATTTCCATACTTTGCAAGAGGCAATACTCTGATTAGCTAATTGTGTGGATGTAAGTTCTTGAGTTACTGTGACACTGTTAAGAAAAAAAGGCTGTTTGTGAATCTAAGATGTCTTAGCACTAAATTTGTGCATATCAAAGGAAAAATGAGCACAGCTTATGGGTAAACTGTTCTTTAGAAGGTCTTTAAAGCATTTTTCTGTACTTCAGAGGATTTATGTCCAAACAATTTTTTAAGCCTGTCAGGTGTCAGGCTCCACATGATACTCCTTGATTTGAGAACTAACAGGGGGTATGTTTTGGCAAGGTTGTTATTTAATTTTGTTAAAATACAATTTCTCAACCAACAATCTAGTCAATTGTGCAGCTGAGCTACAGTCTTTATAATGAGGTAGTAATGATGTTGCAATATTTCTTAAATACAACTTTAAAATTTTAAAATAATGTAAAATTTAAGTTAACTGACTCTCCCAAAAGCACCAGCTACAAAAGGATAGGGAAGACTCATAACTCATTCTGTACCATGTTATTTAATTTGACAAAATTGGAGCCACCTGGCTTTCATTGTGCTGTGACTTACAGGTGTGTTGGAATTTTCCTGGTAGCTGTATGTGTGTTGTAGGGATGGAATCAGACAGATGCTGGATTTTTTAGTATTGGGTGGTTTACAGGACCTAGTTAAACTTTTAAGCTTCTTAAGATTTGACAAATAAATATGAAAAAGTGCCTTGTAGTTCACAGGAGAATTTCTGTAAGAAAGCAGGTGTTGGGGTGTTAGTGTATGATATAGAAAGGAACACTTAAATGCATACTGATTATTTTATGTTATTACTTCATGCAAAAGGGAGACAGGAAGAGCTGGACAAAACCTCATGTGCTCTCATGGCCAGAGCCTCAGGATTATTCTACTTGGGAAGACAAGCTCCTGATTGATTAACAAAGAGTGCTCTAAGAACTGTAAGTTAGTACAGCCGTTTTGTACTAATTATGCACAATTTAATGAGCTAATCTATGTTGACTGTTACTATCATCCATTCCATACAAGTTGGTTAAAGATTTTGGTTTTAATTGAAGCAGAAGTTGAATACATTGAATTTAGGGGTGACCTATTAAAAAAACAGGGAAAGATTTGAGGTAATCAGTTGCTTCTGTTATCTTTAGTTCAGTCTGGAATACGAGGGGAAGAGATCTCCAGGAGGAAAAATAGTTGACCTTACAAAGGATCAAGCATTGTTTATATAGTGCTAAGACTTTTTTTAGTATTTTCTTGTACTAATAATAGGATATACATTCCCTTTTGGCAGGAAGATGTTACAAAAAGGCTAAAAAAATCCAATGAACATACATAGCTTCCTATTAATCATTCGTATCTGGAAAGTAGAGCTTACTTTCTTCACCCAGAGATGAGGCAGTTTAACTGTGCTTAGGCATATCACAGCTTAGTTGAAGTCCGCATACTCGCTAAAATCAAGAAACAAAATGCAACCTTCAGCTGTAATGCATGCAAAGTGAGTAGCTTTATGTAAGCCTCAATCCACTTTATGAAATTATGAATAGAAAAAGGGTCAGAGTAAAAGAGGAAAGCTGTAATAACATTAACCTCAAACAACTGCAATAGATTGCTTGTCTTTGGGGACTTTTGTATTAGCTGTTTGAAGTCATTTTACAGATGCTGTATTCAATCCAAATTAAAAAAAAAAAAAAAAAGAGTTGTGTTTTAGAAGAGGAAGCAATTGTGGGTTGAAAACAAAGCACATTCCTGTTTAAATCCTGACTTAGTAGTTGGACTTTAGGCAAGCCAGCTGGTCTATAATTCTCTTTTAAAACTGGGAATGAAGGGGAGATGAAAGCTCACAATCCAAGTTTTTATAATTCCCTATTAAAAATAAGATTGGGGGCTTATTTAATTATATTTTGAGAGGAGAATGAGAGAATAGAGGATGCTGTGCAAGGACAGTTAATGGGAGGGGAGGGCTCTGGGGCAGGCTGGTAAGAAGAGAGCAAGCTCTGGGGCAGGAGTTACAACAGGAACATGCTGGACCAGGCCAAGTGGGAAGTATGAAAAGGCAGCTAGCTCAGGCACCACTGTGGTACCTCTGACAGCGATGCTATTTTGGGAGCAGCAGCTTCTTCCTCATGACTATTTCTACCAGTGAAAGAGCTGCTGGTAAGTTGTCCTACTCACCCAACTCATTTTTGGCATCACACACAGGAGCTCTATTTGAGAGAGCCAAAGAAAGGGATCCAACTTCTGACATCAGTATTGCAGTAGTTCCACATCTTGGAAATACCAAGCCACTTGTACTTACAGACTTAGCTTTTATAAAGTGTACTGTTTTCCCAAGTGTGTACTTCATTTGAGGAATCGCGTCTGAAATAGGTGGATTTGTAACGTCCTAGTCCTATAGTGCTGTAAGTATACCTATGACATTATTATGAAGAATCATTACAGCTTTCACAGCAGGATGTTATGCCTTACAAATCTATTAACGTTTTTTTGAAAGAGTGGACATGGGAACAAAGGGATCTACTCCATACTGTGCACTTGCTTTGGTATGGGCTTGGAGGTTTTTTGCCTTTTTTTTTTTTTTCTGATAAGTCTCTCAAGAAAATGAGGCTCTCAAGAAATAAATGAGACTCTTCTCAAGGCCAGTTTAAAATCTAGAAGGCTTGAGAGGGCTTCTGGGGACATGCTAGGGGGCATCTGGTCAACATATTAACAGACAATCTGACAAAGGAAAACATGACTAAGTTTCTTGATGACAAAATGATAGAGCTAGGAAAAAAAATCTCAATACTGAGAGTCTGAGTAATAAGCTTCATTGTCATGGGGAAAAATACTAACTGCATCACACAGTTGGTTTTAAATTACTCTGACATTCTCAGTACAGAGTTCTGGGAGTGATTTTGCATAGTTTTGCATAGTTGCAAGACAGAAGATCAGTGGTCTATGACAGTCAAAAGGCAAGTAGAACATTAACAATTCCTAGGAAAAAACTGGGGAAAAAATAGACTTATACTACAGAGCAATTCTGTGGCATGCCCTTATGTTGAATATTGTGGTGCTTCCAATGCACCTCAGAAAGTGTACAACAGACCTAAGCGACAGAAAAAGGAGGAAAAAAAAAAAAAAAGAATGATCAGAGGTACAAAATGGTTTCTTCACAAGAGATTAAGCAACTCACTTTCCAGGTTGAAAACAACTTGAGGAACATGATATCTGTAACAGTGTGAAAGATGAGTAGGGAACAAGTAATTGCTGTTTTTTGTAAAATGACAACTGGTCGGCACTCAGTGAAATCAGATTTAAAGCAAACAGAAAAGAAGCACTTCTTTACACAGCACAATTCCCTCATGGAATTCTTGCCACAGGATATGGTGTAAACAAACAAAATGGCTCCAAAAGGCATGATCTATACAGAGGCTTCGTCGCTGTGAAACACTTGGATTTGCATGATCCAAATGCAACCTTTGTGTCAGGAAGCTTCTCACCTCTGATCAGAGAAGGACAGGAGGGCATTCCGGTGGAGAATCACCTTCTAGAAGGATCACTAGCCATCGTGGGAGACAGGGTGACCATTATAGTGATTGTTATATTCCTATAGCTGTTGAAAAACCAAGTTAAGAGCCTCGCCAAATGAACTAAAACCCAGGTAGCTAATACCTAGAAGTGGAGACTGAAATATCTTCATGTGCAGAGAGCACAAGATTCAAGATTCCTGAGAAATCACACCTTTAAGTCATTTTAATTACAATATAGTATTTTTCTCTGCTGATGAAGGGTAAAAAAATACTAGGGTGGGAATGGATGTTCTTCCTGTTGTTTTGACATACAGATTGTTCAGGAGCAATGGAACTTCCAAAGGTGATGCTAGAATCTTGCATAAAAAACCCCACTTACCTGAACTTCTAAGCGTTACTTCCCACATACACACGTTTCGAGCGTTCAGCAGCAACGCTGTGTCGGTTAGGCACATCGGGAAGCTCGGGTGGTTTGGAGCAAGAAACAGCTTTAATACTTCCTCCCAGAGGAGTATTTTAAACACAGCCTTCGCTCATGCCAGCTGTAGGCTGAGGTCTGCGATGGCTGAACTGGACGTGCCCAAGCTTACTTCCCGCTACGTTGTCCCACGTATAATACTTCAAAACACAGGTCTGAAACTTTACCCAGCGGCAAATGCTTGCCATCTAATCACGCCCGTTCTCCTGATTAGCTCCACGGATCCAGCGGATCGTAACACTCTTGGGAGCTGCCTCCGGCCGTTGCCAGACACGCAGCCCGCCCTTGTGCCGGTCGGGGTTTGAGACCACGCTGCCGAGCAGCTGGCAGCCCCGGCGGGCGGCCGCCGGTCAGGCAGCTGCTCTGCCAGCCCGCCCTTCTCCCCGTTTCTGCCCGCACAGCGAGAACTTGCACTGGCCGAAGGGGCTCCTTCGCGTTCACTCGTTGCTCCCGCAGCGCGGTGCATGACTTGGGTCTACAATGCAGCCTTCGAAGTCGGCTGATGGCTGCGTGTTAACTAGCAAGTAGGGGGGACCCTAAAAAACACCCATGGCTCTTCGACGCAAGCGCATATACGCTGACGGCGTGACGCTGTACCAGCAGCAATGTTTTCTACTTAGCAGGGCTTATTTAGAAGACGATTTAGAGGTGTTAATAATCCATCACTGACGTTTAGGCGTCAGCTACTGCAACCAAATTCACCCTTTCCTGCATCACGCTGTTTTAAAATGCTAGTTATCCGGAGGTAGTTAGGATTAGCAGTTATATTTAAATGACAGAATTAAGCCAAACAAAATTATTTATTTTGGCAGTAGATTTATCCAGAACCTAATTTTAGCTTAGTAAGAAAAAATAAAACCTAATGCACTAGAAATGTGCTTCTACTGTGGATTAGAGAGAGTAGAAAAGAATGTATAGCATCCCATGTAAGGAACGAATTGAAAATTTGGGGGTTTAGAAGCAGTTCATGCCAAGATTGCATATCCTGAAAATAGAGTTCTACATCATCACTAAGCAACTGGAAAAAAGCCACAAAGGTTATATCCTATGGATTTTTAATCCTGAATAATTGAGTTTTGGCAATGGAAATCTATCAAACTCTCAGTTTCTCTTTCATCTTAAGATTTTTTCTCATTTCAAGGATAAGTGAAAGTTATATGTGATTGAATATCCTTTTTATCAGATGATTGTGCAATGTCTTTATCATACATCCTTTTTTGTTTACTGCAGTATCGCATTATGAAAGTAGCTCATAGAAGACTCTTGCTCTTTAGTTTTGCAAAGCTATGCTTCTGCTAAACAGAGGACATTATAACTGCATGTTGAAACTACGCGTATTGTCATGTATCTTAAAATCTCAGGAAATTTTGAATCAATCAAAAAAATAACAGTAAACAAGTGGTAAATATTAAAACAGCAACATGTAAGTAGCATAGTAACTGGTATTCATTAGCATTAAAGAGAACAAACAGAAACAAATGTCTTAAATCATGGCTGTTAATATTTTGATTCTTTTAAAGATTATAATGTTTTTATTCATCTGAAGTAAATACACACAAATTATCCCCAAGGGCTTATCATCTACTCTCCAGCAGCTCTCAGTAACTGTTAGATCCAAGAATTCATTTACTTTTTGTCACATCTTATAACATGAGCAGTTAGGCATTTCTGATTTTGCTGTATGGCTTTACTTCAGTTAAATAAAAATGCTAGTTGTTTTATTTTCCTCATTATTTGGAAAGAATAATTCACTTGATGGTCTTATGGACTGGAAATCTGTGCCCTGGCTAAGGTTGTTCATGTATAAGACCCCCCTGGTATTCCTTGGTTCAGGTTCTAATGCAGCTACTCAAAGATACCTCAAAACTTCTGTCTGGTGATGGTGGTTTATGGCCAGTTCTTACATTAGCAAAGAAAATACTTAAAGTATAAACTCAAGGTATATCTGTGTCCAAACCTGCATTGGCTTAGCTGAACTAGTATGAACAGACCCAAGGCAAGAGCCCGAAATAGTAACGAGATGCAAATTGTCCCATTTATTGCCTTGAGATTAAAATCCAAACATGATTTGTTGATTTCTACGAAAAACTTAATAGGTGAACAAACGGTAAAAAGGTAAAGGGATATTGACAGTGCTATTGTCTCACTTAAGGGATTAGAGAGATAACTTATCCTGGTTGCAAGTCAGACAGATTGGGTTGCAAGCAGAGCCCTACTATGAAAGGTTTGATGTATGTATGACAGCCGAGAAGCTGAGCTGGGTGCGCATCCTCCAGTGTGCATGGGTTGAACGAGGTCCTCGCTAAGGGCCACCAAACGAAGAGTCCAGCATGGGGAAAACAAGTCTTTTAGCTTCCAACAAATAGCAGACAAGTCAGGATTGCTTCTTGAATCTCAAGGAGGCAAGAAATTTGTGGGTTCATTTGGGAGTAGTACATATGATTTCCCCAGGCTTCCGCAAATCTGCTTTACTTTCATTAAGCTAATCAAATTACTTTTCATTTACACTTTTCTCTTTTAAGTAGATCTGTTCCAAACAACTTTAGTAGGAACAAACCCCCAGAAAGGTCAGATTCTGTACTTGCTTGGGACTCTGAACATGCCTGCTAATCTGGGAAAAGACAAAAACATCCAAGACCAGGATTTTTGGTGGAGCTTTACCAGCTGTTAAAGAGCTTTTCACAACCCTCTCTCTGTGTTCATGCATGTCAGTAACAACTGACTTAAGGATAATGCTACTAGCTCCTTTAAACTGGCCATGCAACTGCTTATTTTTAAGAGTTTTAAGAAATTGTGAAAGCAGTTACTTTAAAGGTTTTTCTAGAAATGTTCACAGTGAAGCACTTGGACACATTTCCTGGTGTTTGATTTAAGGTTTAAGAGTTAATTTTTTTATACAGTTAAAATTTATTTCGAGGAATGAAAGAAAATTTACTTAGCTTTACAATAAATATTAAGTTAACTCACATTTATTAATGAACATGTAGGTATGATGGCCCATAAGACAACTTTGAGTCTTTTTTAATGCCACCGTTTTTGTGGTTAGGTCAGATTGTAAACATACACAATTGGAAATACAAATGGTAATGCAAAGTGAAATTCTTACTGTGATTTTTGAAGAGTAGTGAGGTACCTATATTCCAGGAAAACAGTTGCCCTGGTTAATGAATTAAGAAAAATGTGGTGTGTATTAGCTGGAAACATGTGCAAACATAAAACAAGAGGGTCTGTCATGCTTTCTTCACACATTCACCGTTCTTACTAGTTCTTTGTATCTAGGCACATTGCTTTCACAGACAATATCCCTGCCGTGAGCTCTAAGACACTTGAATTCAGTTAAAAAAATCCCCCCAAATCATGTAAGTGCAGTATGAGCAAGCTGCTCATGAGTAACTGGGTAGGTGCTATGAAATCAGGAGACTCAAAAAAACCTACTCTGAAACAAGGTGGTACTAATGGAAGATGTGCAGCAAAAGGGAAGGAAGAAAACTGAATTCCCACAGCTATTTAGTAAATCAGGGGTTCAACACACGTTGCCACAGCAAACTGAACGTGACCCAACTTTGACAAAATATCAGTTTCCAAAACCCTTTAAATTAGCAGCTATGATTGCGAACTCTCCTGTATTTAATACTTATTAAGGATGTGATGTAAAGCCAAAGAATTTTAAATTGTTTGATGGTAAACCCAACTTGTTCCCAAGTACAAAAAAAAGTATGTCCTCTGAGAGATATTAACTAGATGCAACAGAACGAAAACATTATATTCAATTTAGGAATCTTATGTATACACAATGTTACCTTAAGCAAAGACATTAAACCTTTAAAACAACAGTAATTATATATGCCTTTTATTTTCTCCTTTAAGAAAGGGAAAAAAATTCTAATACAGTTTATATAAAACACTGTGTTTGCCCACCTAAAATATTAATTTGAGGCGAGACGCTTTGAAGGAAGTCTCATTTTCAGATCACGGGCTTCTGATAATTGTATCAACTGCTAATTATCAGTTACCAGCATACAAAACGAGCATTCTCCAAACACTATAGTTTGTGAGAGCTAGGTCTGAAATAGGCATTACCTATTCAGCATTTAAATGGCACAGGGTTAAATACTCTGCCCTCTGTGCCTGTTCTGTACTAGCTGGTCCACAGTCAGTATTCTGCCAGGAAGATGAACACAGAAATAACTAGAAGTACCCAGTAAGACAAAATACGTACAGCAGTACATACACAACAATCAGTACTGGCAGGACGGATTCAAGTGTGCTGCGCAGCAAATGCCCTGAGATTGAGAACCGGAGAACGGCCAGAAACAGGAGCATAAGGCCTTCAACCCAACCCAGGGTTCCAGTGAATTATGAAGTACTTGATTACACATAAGTAAGTTTACTGGCACAACAGTAACTTTCGCAGTGAATGTCGAGAAACAGAGGGAGTCTCACTTTTCAGTGGACTGTCCACACTGCAGAGGTATTTACATTAACTCACACGGTCAACTCCTGAGATGATCATTCCCTTACACAAATAAACAACTTGCAGTATAAGCATGCATTAAGATTCCCGAGAGAAACAAAAGTTACTATATCCTTATATTCTTTTACTTGAGAAAATCCAGTATCATCCCCAAAACCCCCAAATAAATAAAAAAAAATATTTTTATTGGCAAGCTTATTGTTCAATAGTTTGTGTCTTCTAGGTGTTGTTATTTGCTCAATGTTGTAAGCCTACTCCTGCATTTTCTCACTTGGAGACTTCTCATTCATCCAAAATTTTCATTTGTTCAAAAGAAAAAACATTTCTTCTTTTTACAGATGGAAACCCACCACTATAGGAATCTGCTCCAGTTTTTATAATCTAAATCTGCCTCCTGTCACTTGCATAACTCACAACTAAGAAACTTTGTGAGTATTTTCATGGTAAATCTAACCAGCTTTGGAACAGTGCACTAAAAAACACAGCAATGTAATTCTGGCAGACTTCATGTATTTTCAGAGTTCTCTCATCATGGCCACGAGAAGCATTCTCTGTAAGTTAAATTTCTGATACAGCTTCAAGATTATCTGATTAGCACATTCCTTTTTTTAGAAGATCAGCTTTTCTGAAAGCAATCTTCCTGTTTTGATTATTGGAAGTAGTATTTGGCTCTTTAAGCATCCTCATCTTCCCCCTCATTTCAGCTGATTGCTCTGTACCCCCCCAAAATAATCTTCTCATTCACGCTGCTCTGCCGCTAGTCCACTAAATCAATAAGGTCTTTGAAAATTTTCATCTTAGTAGGTAAGTTATTTTTCATCTCCAACAAGGATGTCAGGAATGCCTTTATGCTATCAACTTCATCATAGCTTTTGCTCCCCTACAGCCAAGACCCCCAAATAAACACAATGCTGCAAGATGAAACAGCACAGCTGAGACTGTGAGAATCCCTAATGGAAGACAACATTTTGATTGAGACAGAGCAGGCAATGCAAACATTAGGAAATACCCTTCAGTAATTTTGACAATGTAGCTCTTTTCTTACAGGTAATAATAATGCAATATTCCATTGATCAGGATCTTTTCTCCATAAACATGGGGTTTTTGTCACGACATGCACAAATTCAGAAATAAGGCTAAATTCACAAAACCCAATATTAACAGTCAAGATACCATTCAAACTTTTACCAAGGTTTGTCAGGTTTAACCTTCTGCACTTAAATGTAGCTATTTTAAATATCTGCAGTTTCATTCAATCATTTTCTTCCAAAATGACTGTCTGAAGAGACCCAGTGTGAGCAAGTCAGAATATTGGTCTAAAAATATAGCTGGCACTCTGAAACTGTTTTGAAAAAACAGTGAAGTATGCTTACTTATGTGTTTGGCTCGGTTCCTCAGCCCTTTTTCCCTGAATAGTTCAGTATTATTCCAGACATTACTAACCAAGCAAGACAACAATTTGAGGTTTCCAGCATATCCCTTTCAGACAAAACAAAGTGAGAGATGAGTTCTACAGGTAACTTTTAATGCAAGTCTTGAAAATTTGACAAGATTCTGATATTTTTCCCTTCCCAACACATGTGATTGCATTTATTTACATATATTTTTACCTTTTGCTAAACATTTATATTAGTTATTGCCAGTTACCCTTTTCATTCTTAAACAATAGCACAAATGGTTTATAGTCATGAACCTCACAATAGCCTTGCTTGCCATTTATGCAAAATTAAAAAAAAAAATTAAGCCTAAATACTTTTTTTTTAATCTTCCAGCAAGTCAGGATTTTCTCCTCATTTATTAATAGCTGTGCCTGGCAGAACACACCAAAGGTGCTGATACTCGTGACTAATCTAGAGGAAGTTCAAGGTAGCTGACAGGAGATAATTTTCTTCAGTTCTTCATTCGGCTCTTACTCATCCCAGGTATCTCCATATTTATTTACTTTAACTAAAGAAAAGAAGAAAAAGTAGTCACATGTGATTTAATTTAACTGCAACAGTTTATCTTACACAGTGCTGAAAAGCATGATGAAATGCATTATCATTTAAAGTGGTGAGTGGGGAGAGTGTCAGTCACAGCACAACAAACACCTAATTAAAGATACTTCTGAATAAATGGGGAGAAGAGTTTGTTAATCATTATTCTTTAATGAATTAATATTCAGTCAAGAGGCCTACTGTGCTAATTCCTGCTCTACAGCATTTGTAATTACTTTGAAACAAATGTAACGTGGATGAAACAAAGACAATTGGAGGAAACAGGCAAGGAATGTTATGATAAATAATGTGGCTACATAATCTAGTTACGTGCACAATTGGATGGATTCAGGATAGTTAAAAACATGTTCAAAGACAAACAAACAGAAATCCGTAATCCCTACTAGGAAACTACTCAGCCATTATTATTTGGCAGCTTCCTTTAGTATAGGAGTGAGTCAGAGAGTAAAAAAACCAGGGTAGTAGTCTTAACGGATTTATTCAGAAGTATGTCATATGTAACTGAACAATGACCAGAAAGTGAAAAGATGCTCTCTTGAAAGTGAGCTGCAAAGTAGTCTGCAACTGACTGCCATCACTGACAGGGTAAAGGATGGATCTATACGATCCGGTAGGAATACTGACACTAGTCAGGTACCCCTTTATAAATCTACTTGCAGGTTAATGACTAAGCCCACTGGCTATTAATACCTATCTGCAGTAGAACAAGTGGAACAGAGCAGAATGCATGGTTCTTGTTTCAGGGAGATGTCAGCAAACTTAGCATAATGCACTGACAAATCTCTTTTAAGCTGATTGATATTGCACTGAGGCACAATGAGAAGCTCTCTCAAAGTACAATTTGATTTCCATTTCTATTAACCATGGTAGCTGAGCAGGCTGCGCTCATTCCCTGGAAAATGATCCAGTTCAGATCACTATGCAGATGCACGTATTTGTATGGCTACAATGAACGGAGAAGGCGCCAGCAGATGGAAGTTAGTAACTGCTTAAAACTGGTTTAAACGTGGTTTGTTTTCCCTTATGTCCTTGCAACAGAGGGCAGAAACCACTCTCCTATTTGCTAGTCTGGTTCCTATGACACAGAGGTAAGAGGATGAACAAAGGCGTAATGACTCAGGATGAATGAATAGGCATACAACAAGTAACATGTCCAGTGTGACACAAGAATCTAAATCAGATCTTAGCCCGCAACGTCAGTAGAATCCCTGACCTGTAGATTTAAACGTGCTTCCACTTGTGAAACATTTCTGAATTTTTGTATTCCCTCCTTACTCTTTTTCCCTAAAAATACAGAGATACTCTTAAAAGTTTATTTACAAATCTCATGCACTGCTCAGTGTAGTTCTGTTCTCAAAGCCTGAGTATAACCATCAAAGGGAACACAGAAACATAATAGACAGAATGCAGTATTTGATCAACATTTTATAGAGGTCTTTTATAGACCTCGAATAACTAAAAATAAAATAATGAATGCATATTCTCATTTCACAGCCACAAGATTTACCATGGGATATGGCAAGGTTTGCAGAATACTGCTTAAGATTTGCATGTATGGTTTTCAAGCGACTTTTCCAGGCTTTCTATTTGTGGAGAAATAGCTTGGAAAAGAAACATTGTGTAAATCAATGAAGCGTCAGCTGATGGAATTTAGAAGCAATCTGAAACTACAGCTTCAATAATTTTTTCGTATCTCATTTGGCATAGTCACATGATAAGAGAAAAAGGCTTTCATCCTTAAAATAACAGATTTAAATCATTACCCAATAACTGTTTATAATTTTTATTTCAAGACTGTGTAGGTCTGTCCAAAGACAGATGATCTGGAGAAAGTAATTCACCAGCATTAAATAGACTGACACTCTTAAGTTTAACACTGTTCAAAAGCTTACTATCACTGCTTCAGAACTTTTTGCTTTAACATACTTTTCTATACTTATTACCACCTGTTATGCCTAATAGGAGACATTAGCTATTCCTACAAATCTTGTTGCAACATGATTGACAAGACTGGACACTGCATACAAACCCAAACTGCATACAAACCCAAACAATTCAAGCTGACTAGTCCAGCAGTGTATTAAATGGTAAAACATTCCTCTTGCTAACATCATTTTCACAGATGCCACACTAAATTAAAAAAGTTCTAGAGCAAGCAATTATGAATTGCTTCTGTGTCTCCTTTTCAAAAAATTGATTGAGTCAGAAAGTTGACTGAATGGCATCTTATTCTTCAGGACGTTGCATTCTTATTTTTCTGCGTAAAGTTTTGTTTTTCACTGTGAAAACAAATCTCAATATTCCTGCCAAATACTGTTTCCTTCCTTTGAGTTTTAATGTAGAAAATGAACCTCTACAAACAATGCCTCTATAGAAATCCACTAATTCCACATGAAACAATTCATAAAAATAAATACCCCCCTCCAAAACCATCAACCATGTGCTCTATTTTGAGAGAACAATGCTATCTAAAACATACACCCTCTTCCATAGCTAAAACTCTTCAGTATAGCTCTGAGCTCCGAGAATTCTTTGTTGAAAGAGGTTGTTCGATATATTCAATAAATCAAAAGTTATGAGATTGTCAGTCTGGCACCAAGCAATATGGCTAGAGAAGAGAAATTATAATTTGCTATTGGAAGATCAATATTTTTGAAAAAAGAATTAATCTGAAATCTAAAACTACAGACCACATCACATATGAGATACCTGCAGATATGGTAAAAATAAATTGCTTAAAGGGTAAGCAGAATTAAGCCTTGGGTTTGTAACCATTTTTAACATTATTGCCAATATTTGAATTTACTATGTATTTCTGTAAATCAGTTTATTACCTTCCTTAGCTGGTTTTTCCTGTGAAAACTTGTTTGGAGTTTCTGCCTTTGGTGGTAGCATTACCTCATATGTCTCTCTGTGTTTATTCCTTAATTCCTCATATGTGATGCCTTTTTTTTTACGACTTTCTTCTGGAATTGGAGCAGGATCTGAAAACAAAACAAACATCAAAATACTAGAAATGGCATCACACACCAAAACTTGGCTACAACCTGTTCTAGAACGCCAGTTAATTACAGCTCAATCCCAAATGAAAAGGAGCATGACAGCTGCAATTCTAAATGCAACTGACAATATATGTGTTCTTTAATTAATCCATTTCTTTTAGCCTTTTCATTTTGTCAAACTGCTTTGGAAGACTGGCAGTTAACTCCTTTTCTTCATTTTACCAAACAGAAATCCTAACAACCATGTGGTAGCTGATGGATAGAATAGTTCGGTCACTTTATGTAAAATTTATAATAATCATACACTTGATATATTTAGGATTTCTGAAGAGAAATCTAGGTGAAGCTCAAGGGTTTGCACTCAGGCTTTAAATTCTGCTTTCAAAGAATTAGGACTTTATTCATCATACATCACCTGATAAACATTTTATCCTTTTATCTACATTTATAATGCAGAATCTTGGTTCTATAATTAAGGTTCTACCAACTATTGATATTTGTGAGGAAGTGTGATTACCATTTCCTTGACACATTTACATCTGATACTTTTAGGTAACTAAAACTGAGTTTCATGAAAGGGCTTTTTTGTGAAATAAAACCTTTCCCATAAAGGAGTTAAAAAAATCCAAACTAATTCAAGGTACAAAACTCTGCACTTGACAGTAACTTCCTCCTTTGTACCAGAGACCTGAATTCAGAATCGTGTGTTTTCCCTGCAATAGCTGAGGACAGAGTTCATACTGGAAGGAGGGGAACAGCTGCACAGAACAGTACTTGAAAACCATTTAGTTCTCTGCGAGAAAATCAGCTGTTGCCGGACAGAACACAATATGCATTCAGTTCTCAGAAGATTTAAATGTTTGCCACCTTATAAAAAACAGTTTAATGTCACTGAATTATAGTAGTATACAGTTACAGCACCACCGCTAGTGAAAATTAAATAACCTCAGAAAGGATAGCAGACAAATGGTAGAAACTATAGCTTATTTAGTGCAGTGAAAGGATGGCATATTCACCTTAATTTCAGTCAAAAAGAACTTCAAGTCAGGCTGAGTTTTTTGCAGGTTTAGTTTCACAACAGATTAAACCACGTAAGTTCATTTACAATCTTTACTTGCAATTACAGCTACAAAGCATGAAAAAACCCTGAATTTAGTTTACAGTTAGAACACAAAATAATACATACATCTATCTTCTGTGTAAAAATTCTGGGAACTTCAAGCCGTTTCATTCAGAACCACTACAGAGTACCATGTATGTTTGCATGGGATTAAAATACCTAGTTTAGTAAGAGCAAGTATCTAAGAGAAAGGCAAGTCATTGTACTACAAACTGCTAAATATTAAGACAAAACACACCTTGAACAGTGTAATCAGTGATTCCTGTAGGTGAAGATTCATTCAGGGAAGCACTGAATGGAACGGGTTCATAACTTGAGAGGGCTCTATCTGTTGAACTATAATCATCTGAATAGCTAGAAGAAAGTGGAAATCCAGATCTTGGAGAAGAAGATTCAGAAAATGACTGAGAAGGCATGTCTGAAAATTCAGATTTCCGACTGGAACGGCTGGAAAATAATACAATTAAATACAGAAATACTAATGTTAAAAATGGAACTATAAGAGTAACAATATGTGCAGTTTAAGAAAATATTCTTTTACTCTATATGGTTTAGTTTCCAACATGAATCATTGTCTTAAAAAAAAGTTTTGGTTTTTTTTTTTTCCCTCTACATTGCAAAGATCTATATAGTCCCTTCCCCATCACTTCCCTTCCTCCCAGAAACTTAACTCATGCCTGAAAATCTCCAGAACAGAAGACAAAAGAGAAAGTATTTTGCACTTTACAAGACAAAAATGACAATCCCTTCCCCCAGGGAGTCTTCAGACAGAAAATGCATCAGACACAAGTAGCATACAGGGTGTGCCCATGTAACTAGTGGTAGCATAAACTATAATTATTTTTAAAGGCCTTTTAGGAAGAATTTGCAATTTAAAACCCTTCATCATTAGAAGCTGCTGTAATTGATCAGTACCAAATAGCAGAAGAAAAGGAGAATGAAGAGCTGTCTTGGGGAAATTAAATTATGAAGGTTTATTGAGTTGCTGAATTCAGCAGGAACATTAACGAATTTTCTCTTAAGAGAGAAAGGTAAGATCATATAAAGAATATTCTGGAAACTGATGCCTGATATTCTAAAGTATTCACTACATACTCGGAATGGCCCTGCAATCCACTACACAACAAGTCTCTCTATCAAGAATGCCACCACTTGGTGCCACTAGAATGTCTCTAGAGTATTTATTAATTTTTAACTTTAAATTTCTGTTTAGCTGTACTTTTTGTTCCATATGAAAAACATCTGCAGTTAGTCTTTGTATTATTCTCACAATAAACATACAGAGCTAAGCCATTTTATTGCCTCAATTATATTTTTAAGTATACGCAAACACAGCTTTAAAGAACTATCTAATCTTTTAGCTCCCTACCTATTTTTAACTGCAAATCAGAATTACCAAAATACATTAATTAGAAGATGTAAAATGACCAAGAAAATGTAGTGATTTCTGTTGCTGGCTTAAAAAAGTAGCATGTGTGGACAATAATGCAATTTGAATGAATTTAACCATTCAACCAAGGAAAAAAGGAATTTATCACTTAGGACATAAAATTTTACAGATACAAAAGAATGGGCCATTAAAGGTTGAAGGGACTTATTGGTGCAGCAGATGATGGCATTTAAACAGTTCTCACCTAGAGTAAACACAGTTAACGATCATGACAATTTCTTATTAGAAACTGGTGGGGAGTGAAGGGACAAGTCCAGCTCCAGTTCAGCTGAGTTTATACAGTAAATGTATAAAGTGGTAATTCCTAAAATAATGTTTGATGCCATAAAAATGTACACATTTCAAAATAAAGATAAATCTTACAGACCAAACTGTCATAAATTTAAACTTATAAAGTAATTAAGAATTTAACCAAATCCTTTATAAACATTTAACAAATCTTAGCACGTACATAGTAGGACTACTACTCACTATCCAAACACTATTCTCCCAGTTTTGAATCAAGGCTTTAAGTGAGATATTCCGAAAGTAGTTTGCAATTAAAAACCACTTGATGTAGAAAACATTCTGGAACAAAACAGGAAATAGTTTCAAGAACCTGATGAGTTTCTCGTATGTACAGCATAATGCTGTTACAGATGTAAAGGATTTAAACAAACAGCAGTAAGTTTGACCACCATGCTTCTTCCTGCACTGATATTGTTTACTGAGCTCTTTCCTTTGATAAACACTGAAATCATTTCCACCCTCTTCCTACTTCAATCAAACTAAACTATGGGAAAAACTTCCAGAACGTAACACTATTTCAGTTAACTTAGTTTACTTCTAAACTAAGGAGGGAACTTCTGCTGTCACACTACTGTAAGTAAATTCCACAGGAAAACAACATCTTAATTTATAAGGAATACATTTTGCTAAGTAAAATGTTTTTCTACTCCTCAAAGTGATCAGTTGTATGTAAAGAGCTCAAAATGCATGTTTTATAGCTGGCCAACTGGTAACAGATACAGCTTCCTGAAAGTGGTAGAGTTGGGGTAATAGGGGAAAGAGGGAAGGTGCAGCTCTGAAGGTCTTTGAAAGCTGCAAATGTAGCCTTGATCTGTTGGTGTTTAAAATGTCCTGTTCAAGAATAAGTTTTAAATTTAAAAGAGAATTAAATTCTTACTTATGTGAACTATGTCTCTGAGCTTGTCGTAGAACATCTCCTATTGGGGAATCCTTCAGTTTCTTAAATTTCTCGCTACAGATTGGCAAGTAGGATATCTTTCCAGCCAGGTATCCACACATTCCAGCAACTTTTTTAAAAGAAAAAAATACGGTTTTATATGCTGTATCATAATATTCAACATAGTTTAAAAATAATAATTTCAAATAAATTATACATCATCCTGAGTAAAAGAAAAAAAAACAGTTTAGATCTAAACCAAAAACATGCAGTAATCATCTCTCTCCACTTCCTCTGCAGGCAAAGTGTACTAAAACCAAATGCAACAGCTGAACAGAGACATAGAGCAATGATTTAGACATCGCAGGAGCATCAGATGATTTCAGCTAGTACTTGATGAATGAAAGGTGACAAAATAAGGAAAATAATTGCCATCAGTTTTTCCCCAAGATCCAGAAATAACCATTAACTATCAAAGATGATAAAACAGTCAGGAATCATCAAAGGCAGTAAATTCTGCTAATTTAATCCATCAGAACAGTCAGATTTTGAAAAGGCTTTCACTAGTACGAAGAGAAGTCTAAATAAACTTAGCATTAGGCTCAGTATCTTCTGAAGAAGATTCTATGATATGGTTGCTGGAGGGCAAACAATTGAATTAGCTGAACCCTTGCAATCACTAGGCAAATGCTTTCAATTTAGTGCATGAGCTATCTTCATCTGCTAGACAGGACACAGGAATGAATGATCATGATAGTTCTTTCCGGGCTTAAAACTGATGATTTCCATCAACTGGCTCCTTCAAGTTTTATGAGTGGGTCAAACGGAGTATGAAGGATTCAATGGCAATCAATAGAAGTTTTGTTGTTGACTTTGCAGGAGAAAAGGACTAGACTCTTCTTTCATATGCAACAAGTATTTTCTAAATACAAAGGCTAAAGATTCTCAATCATCTTTGAAAAGAGTTAATTACCAGTAACATTAATCCTCTGAGGTTCTCACACTGTAGATTATATTGCCTGGCAATCAATATAAAAGGGGATTTTACCCTGCCCTACTGTACTGATACTGGAATTGTGATTCCTGTTAGTGCTGGTTTTGGCTGGGACAGAGTTGGTTTTCTTCAGAGTGGCTGGTATGGGGCTATGTTTTGGATTTGTGCTGGAAACAGTGTTGATGATGCAGGCATGTTTTTGTTACTGCTGAGCAGTGCTTACACAGCATCAGGGCCTTTTCTGCTTCTCACACTGCCCCGCCAGCGGGTGGGCTGGGGGTGCACGGGAAGTTGGGCTGGGGGGGGGCACATGGCTGAGACAGCTGATCCCAACTGACCAAAGGGATATCCCAGACCATAGGACGTCATGCTCAGTATATAAAGCTGGGGGAAGAAGAAGGAAGGGGGGGACATTCGGAGTGATGGCATTTGTCTTCCCAACTAACCGTTAACACATGATGGAGCCCTGCTTTCCTGGAGATGGCTGAACATCTGCCTGCCGATGGGAAGTAGTAAATGAATTCCTTGTTTTGCTTTGCTTGTGTGCGCGGCTTTTGCTTTACCTATTAAACTGTCTTTATCACAGCCCATGAATTTTCTCACTTTTACCCTTCTGATTCTCTCCCCCATCCCACTGTGAGGGAGGTAAGTGAGCAGCTGTGTGGTGTTTGGTTGCCAGCTGGGGTTAAACCACGATACTGTTCTAATGTCTGTATTTTCAAAAGGAGGTTAAAAATCCTTTTCCAAGGGAAAAGGGAAGAACAGCCACAACTATGAGTGAAGTTTACAAATGAGAAATGTGAGCGTTTAGCTGTTTAGCAGGTCAAAAAAATTGGAAGACACCTCAAATGCTGTAAATATGCACAAAGGGAAAAATTACAAGCCCCTAAAAGGAAAAATGGCCCAAAAGAATTCAAAATAAATGTTTAGCAAATTAAAGCTAAGCAGTAAAGATGATTACTCTTTGGCATAAATTACAAAGAGGAGGTCTCCTTTTCTTGAGGCCTTCCAGTCAAGAAAAGTGGAAGCATCTCTCTGGAAGATGTTTCACCCAAAGTAATTATTGGCTAAAATATTTGGCTTCTCTTATTACAGAACTAACAGCCAGATGATCCACATTTTTGAAGCTAGCACAGTAAATTACATATTGCTGCTCTCTGCTTCTTCTGTATTCACTGTGACAAGCCCTTAGAGAAGCTGATCAGAGATCAATAAAAGAGGCCAGGTCCCACTGCAGGCTAACATGAAGTAGGATATACGGATCTTACCCTTCTTTGCCAAAGAGGGGTAGAGGACCAATATCTCTGTGCTGTGTTGAAGGGGATGCTGTCAATGTACTGTATGAGTCATGACTAACTAGAAGTTCCATTAAATTGTCAGAGTGCCTAGAAGGCTACTGAGAAAAGTTATGAGTAATTCCTATTGCCTGAAGAACATCCTGGAATCTGAAAATTCCTATCTAGAAAATGAAACACCTCTCAACTTCCAGATAAAACCAAGAGGGGCAAAGCAGGGAAAGATGCAAGACAGAGACTAAAGAAAACCAGACTCAACTGTGTGTGTTAGATATAAAAGACCAATTACTGTAATCAGGCATAGATACTCTTCAGAATAAGAATCTAACAACCACAAGTGACACACACCCCATTATCAAAGACAGACTATTGTAATCAAGATGCAGCAGCAATATGCTCAGATCAGTGACAGCAGAAAAGCAAGAACTGTCTTGTTTAACATCAGCTAGCTATGAGCTAGCAGCAGTGCCTGGAATTGCATATGCTCTTCTTTCAGAATTGGTGGAGGAAAAAAAGCTAAACCAACACACAACTGCACTGCTTCCTTTAATCAGATTTCACTGCAGGAGGAATGTGCAGTTAAATTAGGAGACATAATTTGGACCTGTAAACTATGTCCCTGGCAATAATTTTCAGGAAGATCCTGCAGGCAGTAGGCACATGTGACCTAAGCAATATGAAGATGAAATGAAAACCGCTTAACTCAGGCCTTTGACACTCCAACTATGTCCCAGAAAAATCCCCATATTTAAAGTGCTCATAAATCACACCAAGTTACCTACTGAAAAACAACCAAAACACACACTTTATGGAAAATTCTTTTAGTATGAAATGAAAGTCCATATGCCTCCACTGTACATAAAAAAGGAGAAGCCAGAAGTATTTTGGCTTCTAACCTTAAGATCAAGAATAGCTGGTCCAGTCCAGCTGCTCCTTATTTTTTCCCTTGATTCCAAACTTAGTTCTATTAAATAGGAGGAATGTGGCCCTTAACTAGAAATGTGTAGGAACTATCAGGAAAATAGTAATTCTATTATTTATTAGAAACGTTTGTGTTATACCATTGTTTGGCGTTCAAAGAAAGCAAGTAGAATTTAGCATAAACAAATGGCAGCCCTAGTCTCTCATGTTCATTTATCTGCTTAAACAACACTTCCTTCACCACAAATCATGGGTTTTACCCTCTTCCCACTGAAGTAAACTGTAAGAGTAACTGGCTGTATCTGGGCAGATTGGCAAAATGGCAACTTCCTGTTTTACTGTCATGTATTCCATTGAAAAGGTTAATTTATTAATTTAGTTTTGATTATACTTAAATCAAAATCATTCACATGAAATTGCTGTTTTCCTACAATTGTACATACATAATGTCCAGGAAAAAAAGGCACTAAAATAGCTTGAATGGGACAAGTGAGACGCATGAATAAAGACCTTCAAATTAGGAAGGGAGGGGTGCGTGTACTCTGGCAAAGTAATTTAAAGTAAGCTTGTACAGTATCTATTTACAATGGATTTATCTTAATTATCACATTACACTTGTCAAGCAATTTTATGGAAAGCCTATAAACAAAACTTGTCCAAAACGTGCTGCACAAATTCAAAGACGCTGAATATATGAAATGTTCTACCTCTTGACATTGAATAGGTTCTTGCAGTATAAGATGTTGTAGTTAAGAAACATAGCTAAAAAGTTGCTGACTGATAGAATTAACTGCAGGAAGGTGAAACTTACTCATTTGATATATCAGACCATTTACTACTATCTTCAGGCACAGTTGTACCAATGTAAGCATTGATTCTATAAGTGCCAGATTCTCCACCTGGGCCAGGATAAGGCTCGTTAGACATACAAACTGGGGGATGAGAGGCTGGAGAACAGCCCCGCAGAAAAAGAACTGGGGGTTTGGGTTGATGGCAAGTTGAATAGGAGTCATTGTGCCCTGGTAGCCAAAAGGGTCAACTGTGTCCTGGGGTGCATCAAGCATAGCATCGCTAGCTGGTCAAGGGAGGCGATTGTCCCACTCTACACTGCACTGGTGTGGCCCCACCTTGAGTACTGTGTGCAGTTTTGGGCACCTCAATATAAGAAGGACATCAAACTATTAGAGTGTGTCCAGAGGAGGGCGACCGAGATGGTGAAAGGTCTCCAGGACGAGACCTACAAGGAGTGGCTGAGGTCACTTGATTTGTTCAGCTTGGAGAAGAGAAGGCTCTGAGGGGTGAACTCATCACAATGTACAGCTTCCTCAAAGGGGGCAGTGGAGCGGGAGGTGCTGATCTCCTCTCTCTGGTGACCAGCGACAGGACACAAGGAGATGGAATGAAGCTGCAGGCTGCATCAGGGGAAGTTCAGACTGGACATTAGGAAAAGGTTCTTCACTGAGAGGGTGGTCGGTCACTGGAACACACTCCCCAGGGAAGTGGTCATGGCACCAAGCCTGTCAGAGTTCAAGGAGCATCTGGATGACGCTTTTAGTTATATGGTTTAGTTTTATGTAGTCCTGCAAGGAGCATGGAGTTGGACTCAACAATTCTTATGGATCCCTTCCAACTTGAGATATTCTATGATTCTATAGAGTGGAGTCACAGTGAATCAGCCAGCTAGCCTCATGGGAATTACATCTGCATAACAGACTCCAGAAGCTAAGGCATGAATACAAGCTGAATTTATATGTAGTTTTTACTTACATGCAACTTTTGTAAAAGAGCCAAATCTTGAGCTATCTCTTAGAATACCTGAAAATGAGGATCAAAGTAATTAGTAATAAGTTATTAAGAATTAAGCTGAAAAACATCAACTGTAGTTATGTTTGTAGGCTAGTTTGTAGTTATGTTTGTAGGCAACAGGTTACTCTTTTACACTTAATGTTGAAGAAAATTCAAGAAAACCTAAGATCTGAATTTCCCATAAAATTATAAAAATCTAAGAATTACCTCTTTAATCATATCACACACAGTATTACTACACACTATAGAATATATTGTTTCATAATCATCAAGATATTGCATTTGTCAAACAATATAAAATGAGCAAGAATTTGCTTTTAATTTAAAGTTTTCTCCTTTAGTTTTAGGAACTGCAAGTCATGTAGCTGAAGAGGCTGAACTTCTTTTAATTACAAGTAGATTAGACATTGTATTATTATAGTAACTTTATTAACAGCAGAAATATATTTCATCTCAACAAATCCAAATTAACCCGAAGTATGTTTACACTTTACCTCTCCTAATTAAGAAACTAGTAGCAAGCATGCTCGCTGCAGCCAAAGGAAAAGCTGTGAAGAAGAAGAAGAAAAGTTGCTTAAATTATGATTTTCAGTATTTTCAACCAGACTTAACAAAATACGCAATAAAGTGAGAGTTGCTAGGCCTTACTAAGCTCACTTGTCTAAGAATATAAACATATAGATAATTAAGAAACTGTATATAAATTATTAAACATTCTCCATTCCAGTTTTTAAGACCTACTACAAATTATGCAGTACTGGTTAATAAGTCATCCTGTCTTCATTAGACTTCATGCTTTCTAAAATACAAAAGCCAATGACAGATGGGATAAAGCTCTAAGGACAAGACTCCAGGTCTAGCTGCAACTGCTACAGCAGCAAGGTGCAGAACTTTAAACCAGAGAAGCATACACAGTTCTTCAGGATGGAAAGCAGTTACACAGAGGCCAGTGCCTCTAAAAATTTTTGATAACCAAAAGTCTTGATTTTAACATAAGAACTTTGGAAAAAGTCTAACTCTTACAGAGATATAAATCAAATTGATTAAAATTAGGTAACATGTTTTACTGATCAGCAAATTAAAGAACAGGGCAACTTTTTCTGTAGCTTACGGATCAAACTATACAACTCAGGGATAGGGTCAGGAATGCAGAGAAGATGACAAACATGAAAAAGCATTACTGCCTATTGCAATCAGCTTAACAGTTCACGTCGATTTTTATCATAATGAAAGACTTCAGGTGGCAGGAAGCACTTGAAGATGGCAAGAAACAAAAGGAATGCTTATTTCAAGCAATGATAATCATGAATTGGGAAGATTAACTTTGAAACTATTCGTAAAGACCACCACCCCTACAAAAGATACAGTGACACTGAAATAATGAACATGACAAAAGACTAAAGTTAATTACATTAAAGATTTAGATATGTCATAATGAAATTACATCTTATGCAAGTCTGAAAACGTAGATGTTACAAAAAGGCTCAATGACTTTAACCATACCTAGGGGGGATATTTTTGCAACAGCGCTAGATGTTTATAGTGTTTTGATGCACACAATCTGCTAATTAGGTTCATATTTGAAGATAAATGATATTTTTTAGCATTTGGACAGCACAGTATTAAAGTATACTTTGCAAACTAACAGTTTATTCCTTCACAAATTCTGACCGGTCTAAACTAGGTTAGGAGTCCAACCAGCACTTCAGGGTAAATACGACTGGATGTCACTTTTAAGAAAAAGTATTGTCTCCTTGGTTCAAAGCAAGACTACAGTAACACTTCAAAATAGAGAATAAGTTCTTTCAATCTATTAAAGATTAAAACCCTGATGCTTTTAGAGATACTGGACCTGGATTTTCCAAAATTTAGAGTTCTAGATTTTCTGAGATATAGAATGGCAGTGCAGATTTGAAGCTAAACTGTAAGAGAAAAAAAACAAGGGGGAGGGTGTGTGTTAAAAAAAATAATTAAAAAATCTGCAAGAACTTATTACAGAGAACTTTGCCCTGACCCTTAGAGGTTTGAAATGATTTACAGGCCCAATACAAATATTCCAGACATCAAAGACAGGTTACGCACTTCAGTGGAAACAGCTGCTAGTATGTAAGCATATAAATGACCTGAAATGGTAACTAGAAATTAGAAGAATAATAGGTAAATGAAAATTGGGTTCATACATAAAAACTAATATGAATAATTATTCAAGTGTAGAAAAAACAAAAGCAGCTTAATAAATCATAAAATATCAATGCTTTTCACTGCTATGGGCAAAAAGTACTTTTTCTGCTTAAGGAACAAAATAAATCCCAGGAAAAATAATGGAAGGCTGATACATCAACAGCACATAATTAAGGATGGGAATGTAATGTACCCTAGTCAAAATGGTTTTATGAGGAAAAAGTCATATTGATCTGGTTTAATTTTGTTATTGAGATTAAAAGTGCAAAGGATAAAATTCTGGATTGTAGTGTGAATTTTTAACAGTATCAGAATTTATATGATATGATAATGTGATTAAAAACTAGTAATACCAGTAAAGCATACATTAAACTGAATTATGAAATAACTAGCAAGCATGGCTGAAATAGAAGCTGGCAACTGAAACTACAGGAAAACAGAGGGGGTTTGTAAGAACGGGTAAAAATTGGCTACAGCTTGAAATTTGAATAAACAAACTGAAGATACACAAATTTATAGTAATATCTGCGAATAACAAGAACTGATACAATAAGAAGTGAGGATGTCAGGGCAGTCACACAGGCAGCCCATACCTCTTGCAAAGGGACATTCAAATAATATGTATTTAATACATCAAATACAACAATCTAGGTACGTGTGATACAGAACAATGAAACAAGGACAGGAGACCTAGAAAACAGTGATGGGCTTTAGGCTCTCCCAGTGAGATAATAGCACAGTGCACAACCCCTGGGAAAAAAATCTCTCAATTACTTTTGTAGCACCCTAAAGTGAAATTACTCAATAAACTAATTTGGGGCTTCTCAAAAACACCTTCATGTTGTTTCTTCAGTCTCTGTATAAAGATGCACAGGGCAGTAAGTTACATTGACAATCAAGAACTCACAGCAGAACACCTCAAGAAGAACAAACAACGCCCTCCCATCTTGTCTTTCAGGTGAGAGATTATCAATAAGCCATAACCAATCATCATCTTACTATTAATGAACCTGACTCTTTTCACTTATATTTTTGTAAGGAAAATGGCTAGATTTTAGCAAACAAGCTGAAGGTTTCCAAGGATTTGAATAAAAGTGGAAGAGGAGAATGCCAAAGCAATGGAGAAAGATAAAGCAGAACTTGGGATCATTAATCGAAAATCACAATGCCTTTGAAGTTGCCCCTGAAAGTATGGCTTCCAGGAGAAATCAGAGGCCCAGTGTGCTAAATTTAGCAAATCAGCTGCTAAATTCTTCATCCGTCCTGGTTTCTGCTAAGCCACCTATCAGCATCAGAAGTAATCTACCAGCGTGCAATAAAACAGTGGGTAACAATCACATCAGAAGGCTTGTTCAAACCTCTTGACCAGGTGCATAAAAACCAGGTATGCCTTGAACCTTTGGATTACAGAAACATTGTTAAGAAGGCAATCAATTCTCAAAATTTTCTGAAAAAAAACCCATAACATTGGTATTTCAAGTAAATGAAGATGAGACATAAAGTATTCTGTGAAAAAAATACAAGTTTATTATTCCTGTGTACTAGCTGTAGTACAGAAATCATTACTGACTGCAGAATCATGCTTGAGAATCTTGGCTTTTATTTACAGCGGAAATATGCCCAAACATCTGGCCATGCAAAGACGCAGGAATTTTCTCCAAAAGTTGAGCTAAGCGACTACTTATACACTGTTCTTTTCACAAGTCTCCATAAAGACAGAAAGCAATGGTTCTAAGTTAAACTGTTTTATTCTTGCATTCTAGAGATAACAACAAAAATTTAAAGTAAAAATGTAGAAATAACAACATAAAATATTCAGAAACATAAATGAGACTCCATTAATTGTACCTATTTTCAGACTTTTAATAAGCATATTAATTTAAAATATGAAGGGATCTTGTTATAAAGAATAAACCTTACAAATTATGTTGCACCTTTCACAAAATTCCTGTCCTGCAAACTCTTAACAAATGTAAATCTTACATGTATCAACATTTACTGGGATGCAATTTTAGACTATGTGAAGCTTGCTAATGAACTGTTGTGATATATTGACCTGAGCCTTCCTTCCTTAATGCCTCAGATAACAACAAAAACTAAGGGTGGAAG
The DNA here is from genome assembly GCF_900496995.4 of Aquila chrysaetos chrysaetos. Taxonomy (NCBI): domain Eukaryota; kingdom Metazoa; phylum Chordata; class Aves; order Accipitriformes; family Accipitridae; genus Aquila; species Aquila chrysaetos. The sequence continues at coordinate 29,818,408 of NC_044004.1, read as the reverse complement.
AAAAGCAAGCCAAATATACCAGCAAACTGAACTCACCTCTATACCGGGCACTCTCTTCAGCACATTCCTTGAGGAGTCTCCTTTCCTCCTCTGTCGGCACATAAGGCTTAGGTATTTCCCTCTTTCAATAGGGAAATAAATTAGAAAAGAAAGAGCAAAAGAAAGGTTTGGGGGGATTCTTCAATTAAAAACTTTGTCTAACTTTCACACCTTGTAACGCCTGTACTTTCAGACAGCTATACTCAAGGAACCGGTGCCTTCTGTCTATAAATGTCATGTGAAATATAGCATTAAAAAAATCCAGTGCTTCTGCAAATCACATGAGAGAGCAGAAAACATTTTGTGCATAGTCAAATCCCAACTTGCTCCACTCCTTTTTCTTCAGAGAAGCCTGCTTTGGTCCTTTGCAACCAACCTTCCAAATAGATGGAATCTGACAGCTCATTAAATCCCTTTTAAAATATTTGCCAGGGTTTTAATTACCCAATGCGTGTTGGCCGTTTACATGCATGTATTTAGGGAAAGCTGGCCAGCTGCTTTGCCATCAGGTGAGAAGTTTCTACCGGAGGTGCGTGACCCCCTCCTGCCCTGAAAGGCGTGCGACCAGGCACCCTGCCGGATCGCCGACCGGGAGAAGGACAGACGTGAGAAAGCCGCCGGTAGCGGGAAGAACACCTCCTGCCGGGACCCGCCCCCCGCGAAAGGCCGCCGGAAAGGCCTCAAGGGCACGGACCCCGCGCCTCCGCAGGCCGCCAGGGAGCTCACGGCAGGGGCGGGCGAAAGGCTGACAGGAATCCCCCCTCCCCGGCCCGCGCAGGGCAAGCGCAGGCCCCGAGCCTGCCGCCTCGCCCTCAGCAGAAACAACCCCTAGCCCCACCGGGCTCCCGCACAGCTCTCGCCGTGTCCCCCACCGGCAGCGCCGCCGAGCGAGCGACAGTACCTCGGCCGGGTCGCCGACCTCCCCGCCGCCGGGACCCTGCCCGGCCTCCATGGCGGGGCGGGGAGGGCAGTGCGAACCACCGCTGACCCGGAAGTCGACGCGACGGTGTTCGCCGCGCTGGCTCCGCGCGCATGCGTGGAGGCGGAAGCGGGGGCGGGATTGGGGCGGGGGGGTCCGTCCCCGTGGAGTGTCGTTAGGCCCCGGCGCTGCCGCTCGGGGCTTGCCGCGGCGGCGGGCGCTCCGCCACCTTCCCCGGTGTGGAGGCCCGGCGGAGGGGCCCCGCGGTCGGCCGTGAGGGCGGTGGCGCTGCCGCCGAGGCGGCGTTGCTGGTGAAGCGGGGGCTGCGGCTGAGGGCCGCGTGTGTGTTCGCCTTCGGCAGCGGTGTGTCCTGGTTGGGAAAGCCGAGTGAGGGCGGTGGAAGGGCCTAGAGGTGGCAGCTGAGGTTCAGAGCGTTCCTTTCAATCGAAAATGTTTCCTTCCTGTGCTTTATCTTGTTTCCTGCTTGCTTAAAGAATGCCACCCTCTAATACGTTTGCGAGCAGGCACTGCTTCAGAAGTGGTGAATCCCTTTAAAGGTAATCCTGACGTGGTCGGTTTTGTTTTGCACAGCGTTAGTACGTGCATCGGTACTTCTTGGCTTTCTAACTGACTTGCAGTTTTTGATAAATGGTGGGAAAAAGCTTTTATCCGTCCACGCCTACCTTGAGTGATAGGTATGTTACCAGTAGGTGTGTTAACTCGTTGCTGGAGATGCACGGCCAGAATTGACTAAAGGGAAAGGATGCCTGTTACCTAAAAAAGAGTTTATTTGAATCAGGACCAAGCAAGGACCTGGTGGGCAACTGTCTGAACTTGAAAGTGGTAGAGGTTTGGTGGCTAGGGTTGTATTGAAGTGGGAGATGGGGAGTCTGCATGCTTGCCTCTAGCTAATGCTGTTAAAATGGCAGCGCTAGTGGATGCTTGCAGTTTATCAGAAGCCAGGAGAAGTTGAGGAAGATATAAAAAAGGTGTTTCTGATAGTGCAATGTATTTCTCATAAACGTTCAGTACTGCGGCTTGAATTCACCATATCCTGATCTGCCTCTACTTGCCTGGAATGCACCACTCCCTTTAAGCCTTTCCTGGAGCGAGCCATTGTCTCTTCACCCTGGAATTCAAGTGAAGAGGCTTAAATTGCTACTGCCTGATGGCTGTACAAAAAAAGCCCATGCCTGAAGATAGGAGAGGGAAGGTTTTAGAGATTGGAGGTGACTGAAATTAGTAGGGAATGTGGATGTGAAATGTCTGAAATTAGTAGAGAATGCAACTATAAAATGAACACTGTGAGCATGTGAAGGACCTAGGACAAATGGACTAAGGAATGTGTGTGAAGTAATAGGTTTGGCTGCCTGGAGTGGCTGGCCGCACCAAGAAAGCTGTAGAGGAGATGGGTTTCTGAGTATTGGATACTTGAAATAAGCTGGGAGGATAGAAACAGAAACTATGTATCATGGAGTTCTTAACTCATAGCTCTCATCATACAGTAACTACATTTGTAATTTGTGTGAGATTGGAAGTAATCTGTGTTATCAGGCAATCTTCTTTTCTGCCTGTCACCTGGGCCCACTCTAATGAAGCAGTCTCCAATACATGAACATGTTATGCACATTATTATTCGGGAGGCGAAAGATTTTGGCCTCATCAGCTCATGACAGTTTTATTTATGGGACTGTAGCACACTTATTAAGGCAACTTATTTCATGCTTCTTCCCACTTAGCTTTCAGTACATTCTAGGCAAAGAGTACAACTGGGTTTTTAAAGCCTGCCTTTTTGTAGGGTAGGGCATGTTTATGGACTGCACCTTCTCTAAACATGGAACTTCAATGGGGAGGAAATGGCTATCAGTCTCCTTCACTGAAGAAAACGATGACTCTGAGCTGTTTTGCCTCTCCCTTGTAAAATTAATAGTTATCCATTCAGTTTTCTCAGTTCACTATCCTCAAGTCCCTTAGACTTCCAAGGGGCGGGGGGGAAGTATTAAAATCACACAGCAAAATGGTGAGTTTACCATCTTTTAAAAAATCTTACCTAGTACGGTGTGCTTGTGAGATACTTAAAGGTACTTAAAAGTTTCACCTGGTTACACACATCCATTTGTTAGCTTAGAACCGCAGTTGTAGGGCCATATTCAGCATAGATGGTAGAGCATATCCACATCCTTGGCACTGCGTTCTCTGTCCTCAAGCCTCTTTTTGAAGTTCACCCATAGAAAGAAGTCTTAACAAGGATGCCCTTTTTGACATCTGGTCTACTTCTACCACTTCTTTTATCCTCATGCCATCTTTCATGCAACTACTGAGAACTTCAGTTTAAAATCGGTGATGGTATCGCCAAGTCCTTCTGATGCATTACATAAAATCTTGTCCTTGGACAAGGCTTAAGGCTAGCTTTTTAACCTCTTTCTATAAATCTAATTTCTTGAATACTATTCCATTCTCCTGTGACAGGTGCTGCTATCCAATATGGTACTTTTGTTTTAAAAAAATCTCTGCACTAGAGTAGTCCTTTACAGATGACAAGGTTAACATTATTTCTTGGGAAGTTTTGAGCTGTTTGTTTTAATGACATGTACAATGATGGTTTGATGTTTCAGCAACTGTTTTGTAATTGCTGTTTTGTGTGTTTTTAAACAATCTACAAAACTGACATTATTTGTAAAGAGGAGTAGCGTAAAGTTATGTATTTTTGCACTGCCTCAGGAGTCAAAAAGCTCTTTTTAGATGTATTACAACTCACTTATCTATGACTCTAAACTTTTTATCTTTTATGACTTGGTGTCATCCCAGAGTAATGAATATATTTGAGATTCAAAATACTGTAATACTGAAACTTGATGGTTAACCTTTGGAAATTTGAAATTTCTTTTGAAGGAGATGCCTCAAAGAAGGAAAAGGAAAACTTTCAAACAATAAGATTCTTTTAAAATGAACTGATTACTTATGTAACAAGAAGTTGGAAGGTGTGAAAGTCAGATGGTTTCTAATTGCAGTACTTTGCAAAACAAAGTCACTGGTGAATATTCAGAACTCTTGAAGCTGGAGCTCAAGAATTAATAGGGTGAATTATATGTAGACTATCAAGTGGTTTAAAAGCTTATCTTTCTGATAAATTCTTTTCCATCTCCTTGTTCAACAGTTAGTGACAGGCTTTATACAGATCCACTACAAAACAAAGAGGTGGCTTAACAATAAATTTAGTTTTACGATACTGCGCAAGACATAACTGAAACAAGTAGACGTGTGAAAGAGTTGGAGTATATGTTGATCTGGTAAGGAAAGTCGCCAAAACAAGTACTGGAAGTTTATGTGCTCAAGTACATAGCTGGAACGGTGATTGGTTTGTTTTGTTTTGGTTTGTTTTTTTTTGTTGCTGTTGCTTTTTTGTTTGGTGCTCTGGACAATAGAGTAAAACACAACAGCTGAGAGCTGCTGATTCTTCAGTGGCTGCCAAGAGTTAACAGGACTGTATTTAGAAAAATCACTCTCTCCCTAATGAGGAAATAACAGCTCTTCATACCAAAAAAGAGCATTGTTATAACCACTACAACTGGTGGCAAACAAAGAATCAGTTATTTGCCTGAAGCATTATGGCACATCAGCAAGAACCAAGAGTGGGTGTCTGTGGAGCTGATACTCAAAGCCTCAATTAGTAAGGACTTTACCCACATTGATAATAATTACTATTAATAATAACTGGTACTGTAATGTACTTTGAAAAGTACTTTACGTGTTAACTAATCCTTAGGGCTATTTTGTAAAGCAGGCAGGTAACAGGAGAATTTGAGTTCTGAAAGTGATATGCTTGTGCATCCTGTAAGTTCAGGTGCTCAGGGTTAAATACCAATGGTCTGATTTTCATTGGTAGTGAGGTTCAGCTGCTCTCATTTCAATTACAGGGGTGTATATGTATTTATTGGGAAGATCAGGCTGAGCTCCTAGCTCGGGATACCTTCAAAATCAGAAGCAACTTGTGACACTGCTTCAGCCAATTGCCTGAAATTATGCACAACAGCAGTAGCAATGAATCCTGTTTTTCTTGTTAGGTGTTCTGTTACCCAACATTTAGACTGTGGCACAATTGTTAAAATAGAACAAAAAAATACTCCATTCACAAAATTCTTAAATCTGCAGGAAAGAGGTAACCTAAAATATTCTTCTCGGCTACCAGTGTATCATTATTTTTCTCCTCTCCTGCTTTCTTGTTCCTACTGGTTTCTGCAAGTTGATGTACATTATCTGTCTTAAGGGTGTGCGGCACATGGACATAAGTAGTTGACCATGAAGGGACCTTTTACTCCAAATAAACCAGAGTTGTACAAAGCATGTAATAGAACTTGGAGCTTCTCTTAACCGAGATTGGCAGCTGTTGTGCTGGTGCATTTGTTTTTTGAGTAAAAAGTATGCTTTTTACAGTTCTGTTTTTGTTGGGTATGCTTATTATAGTACAGTACTTGCAAGACAGGCTTATATTTGACAGTGGGAAAAATCGTGACTTCAGGATTCTTTCTAATACTGTTCTGCAGATCTGGTGTTATTTCATCATGCTTGACATGTATTTATTTTTCCTTTTTTTCTGCCTTTTGGTTTTTTTTTTTTTTCCTTTTCAAGCCTGGAACTTTTAAGGCACTTCAACAGAAAATATATAGTAACTTTCTAACCACTTAAGATGTTAATGTTGGTACTGTTTCTGTTTTTATTACTATCGGCTCCCAAATCTTTGCATTGTCTAGAAACGCGTTGTTACATTCAGCCACCAGACGCGTTGTATTAGTGAAAAACTAGCCAGCCCTAGTATGGGATGACTTTTCTGAGGATGTTGTGGTGAATTATCTCATTACCTTGCCTTTCCGTCTGTGTTACTTGCGTTACGATAGACATTGCAGATTGGCGCCTGGGGGAAGTACGTGCAATCAAAGTCGAGTGCCAATGGCAAAAGCAGCCGGAGCGTTTTATCTGCTGTGCAGGGGTGGTGGAAGCGGCCCCCCGCCCTGCCCTGCCCCGCAGTCTTCGTCGGAGCCAGCCAGGCTACTTCTGCGGGGGAAGCCCAGCCGTTCGCGTTGGTAGAACAAGGCGAATAATTCCTGGCAAAAAGGCGGCATCTGTGCATTTGCGGAGCTGGCCGGGACACAAGTATTTGCCCATATTCCCGGTGGCTGGGGGGGGGGGGGGGGGGCGTCTCTTCCGGCGGTTGGCGAGGGGCGAAGGGGAGGCCGTGAGGAGGGCGGGCACGGCGCGGCCTGTCCGGCGGCACCCCTGCAGGGCCTCCTCGCTTCGTTAGCGAGGAAACTTCCTGGATGTTCCCCAGCCACGCCGCTGCATGCCCGGAGGGCCGTCTTAGTCCCGGCTCCCTGGGCGATACCGGCCGCCTTAACTGGTATTTAACGACGGCGATCGGTCCTGCTCTCGCCGGTGGCGGGGAGGCTTCCCGAGCCGGCAGGGGACTGCACCTGTCCCGCCGGCGTCTGAGGCCGCCCTCCCGCCAGGTGAGCCCGCCGCCGCACCTGCGGGCAGCCGCTGGGGGCCGGGGCGCTCCCCGCCGCGGGCAGGCTGCCCGGGCGGGAGTTCGTCCGCCGTCCCTCGGCCGCCGGGGGAGGTCCGCGGGTGGGGGAGGGAGGGCGGGCAACGGCGCCTCAGAGCGCTCCCACGGCCGGGACGCGGAACTGGCTGCCGCCTCGGCCTATCGCAGCCGCAGGAAGCTGGCGGGGCGCCGCCAATGGGAAGCTCGGCTCCTCCCTCGCGGCCTTGCGCTTGGCCGAGGCGTCGGGCGGGGGCGGGGCCCGGAGGGCGGGCCGGACGCTCGGGAGCCAACGGGGAAGAGGCGGGGGGGGCGGCCCCGCGTGAGTGCTGCGCGCCTGCCCCAGTGAGCGTCGGTTCCTGGTGGAGCGGCGCGTGCCAATGGGGAGGCGGGGGGGGGGGGGGGGGGGGACGAGCCGGACCGTCGAGTTACCGGAGGGGAGAGGCGGCGTCGGGATAAAGCCGGCGGGGGATGCCGGCGGCGCGAGTCGCTCACCGGCTCCCACCAGAGTCGCTCTGAAGGGGACCGTAGGCGCGCTCAGGCGGCGGCTGCCCGGGGCTGCGGCGGCAGGCAGCGCTTCGCACCGGCGGGAGAGGTGAGGCGGCGGAGCTGGGACCCGGTCGTGGCTGAGGTGGGGGGGGGAAGGAGGGGGCCGCCCGCCCCGGCGGAAATGGAGCGCGCGGGCCAGGGCGGGGGGAGCGGTGGGGTGTTGCGCCGCGCGCGGCCCGCGCCGCTTTGTTTACGGCGGGGAGGGGAGGGGAGGACAGCGTGCCGCTGGGCGGCCCTGCCTGCCGCCGGGGACGGACGGACGGACGGGACGCGGGGCCGAGGCGGGGAGGGCTCGGCGGTGCTGGCGTGCGCTTGGCGCCTCTCGGCCGCCTCCCCACCGTGCCGGGGCTCCGGCCCTCCTTCTCTGGGGAGACGGAGCCTCCACCAGCCCCCCCCCCCCCCGCGGCCCGCGCCCTGTCTCCTTCCGCCCCGGCCCCGCCCGCGCAGCGCGGCCGGCGGCGGGGTGCCTGCCCGGCCTCCCCCCCGTCCCGGCGCGGTCTGCGGCCCCCCGGAGCCCCCGGGGTGGGCGCGGCGCTGGCACAGCCCCCGCGGGCCGAGCGGAAAGCAGCCGCCGCCGGGCTCCTCCCGCCCCGCACCCGTCCGACTGGCTCCGGTCGTCCCCCGCGGCAGCGGGGCCGGACAGTCGCCGGCCTGCGGCGCTCGGCGGCGGCCACCGCCGCGGGGGACGGCGGGGCCGGGCGTGCGGCAGGCCGCCCGGGAATGGCGGGACGGAGCGGGGAGGGTGGCACGGAGCCGGGCTTTGTTCCCGGCCCCGCCCCGCCGCCGCTGCCGCCGCCGCCGGGGGGTGCCCGGGGGCTGCGCGGGCGCGGCGGGGCTCCGGCGGGGAAACGCGCGGGAGTCCCGGCTTGGGGTGGAGAAGGCGGCGCAGGCGGGCAGCGACCCTGCCGCCTGCCGCTCCCGCCCTCGGCGCGGCTGGCCGCGCTCGCTCGCCTGCCGAAATTTCGGCAAAACTTGCTGTAAAATCCCGAGCGTCCAGGCGAAGGTACGCGTGTGCGCGCCCTGCGCTGCCTGTGTAGCGCTTCGCTGAAGGAGTCGCTTTAAGGGGCCGGTAGGACCGAACTTGGTCCTAACGGCACCTTAAAGACTCGTTTATACCTTCTCGCGTAGGTGTTATCAGTGAGGCTGTAAGTATTGCAGGGGCTTAATTAGTTCCCCCCCCCCCCCCGCTTTCATACATATGCTTCCAGTGTTTTGGCTATGTGATGATTTTTGTTGACTGTAACGACACTCAGCTGCTCAGCGAACAATTCAATTTGTGTCTTAACCAGAAATCACTGGTCCGGCGATCAGGATAACTCCAGGTAAAACGTCCTAAGGAATCACATGGAAAACATAAAAAAAACCTCCAAAACCCCAACCCCAAAATATTTTGGTGGTCACTCGTACTGAATGAGTTGCAAAAGCAGTTTGCTAATACAGTTTTAAGGAATAGTAAGATAGTCTGGAGGTGAGGTAGCAAGAGTGTAACCTGGACTTCCTTCAGAATCACAGTTCTGAAATGTGCCTTAGGAAAGAGATATACTAAAGCAGAAAGCAAGTTCCTCTTTACTCTTACGTGCACTGCACATCTCCCAAGCTCAGACTTCGTGTAGGGAGAAAGACTTAGATGGTAAGCCACTAAATGCAGACCAGAAAAAGCAAGGTGTTTATAAGTTATTGTGGTAGTAGGTGAAGAGCCGCTCACGTGGGCAGGGACAAGCAATATGGAACATATAGAGTGCTGTGATAAAGAAGGTGACTTGCTGATTGTGGGTTGAGCAAAGAGTGAAATTAACTGTAGTTCTTAAGTATTTCCTCAATAAGTTGTTTCCTCAGTAGGCTGTTTGTGTCACTTTGCTTCTGTGTTGTTACTGTCATGCTGAGGATATGCCCCGAATACTTCAGAATCTGTGTGGAAGATTGTTGAGCAGGCGCTGGGAAACCACACACCGATTCTTATCTTCTGATGCTGTCACAGGAAGGAAACAACCCCTCGGTAAAAACTGTGTTTCAGGTTTATTAAGTTAAGTATTTAAAGATGAGAGCGACATTCTCTCTGTCAAAAGCTTCCTCTGTCTGTGGTTTGTAGAGGCCCTTAGTTAGTGGTACTTGATGGCAGTTGTTGTCAGTAGACAACTGACTTCCCTGGGTGAATTGCTGCTGTGAATGGCTCCTTATTTATATTCCAAAATGGATTTGGTTAAAGACTGTGCTGACTTCTTTCTGGAAGTGGTTTCCTTGGAGCAAAGCGGTGGTATGTTGCAGAAAACTGTTGCTGAACTTCATTTCAAAAGAAAAGTTGTTTAATTCTTCTGTGGGGTTAGTTAAGGTAAAGTTGAAATATTCAACTAATTCTGTTTCTGTTTAGCTGGCCTAGGCAAACCAAAGCACGGTGATAGCTGGTTCTCATGTAATAGCATAGTACCTTTGAGGAGGGAAATTGAGGGTTGTGGGGCTGTAAGGCAAAAAGTAGAATTGTTCTGTTTTTCATGTCACTGTATTAACACTTTCCAGTGTCATCCTGCTAGGCCTCAACAGCTCAAGAATGGTCCTCAAATGTTTTTTTCACTGTGAGTGTTTGCCTCTAATTTGGGGAGGTAAAATTAATTGGTATGCTGAAAGTTTCTGCTAATACAATTGAGAACACACTGTCTGTATTTACTTTTTCTAAGAATTTAAGATGATTATTATTACACGCCCACCCCCCCCAGTGGCTATGCATCAAAGGAAACAACTTGGAAAACAGCATGTTCTGCTTCAGGAGTTGCCTATTTTATATGTAGTTTTGTATTTCAGGGAGTTTTATCTTGGTCATCTTGTTTAATGATGGCTACTTCATTATTGCACAAAGGACTAAATGACTTTTTTTTTTTTTTTTTGTGTCTGAGTTCCTTAAGAGGCATGTAGGCAAACTTTACACTTCAGTGAACTCACGTAATACAGAACATGGGTATATAATGTATTCCCTCTGGCTTAGAGAGCTGTGAGCTTTTAGCAATTTCTGTCTATATTTAAGCCTTAGCTTAACAGAAACCATGGGTGTCATATGCAGATAGTAATGTGAGAGGAAGGTGCTATATGCACACATGAGTTGCGTGAGTTACTGTGAGAAGAATAAGGGTAATAGTTCTGGGTTTGTGACCCCATAACTGTAATTACTGACTTGCATTGCCTTACTGGTAGGAAATGCAATGTAGCTTATCCATCAGTGGGAGGGCAGCTGGCCTAGTGCACAGCCTAACTGGTTTAGTGCTTTGTACTGCTTCTGCATGCTCGCACCCAAACAACTTTGAACCTTTATGACTTTTATATCTGTAATAATCCTCCCAGGAATGACTATGGGCTGGAGAGTAAGTGTTGCAATGTTAGAAGGCCTTAGGATTCAGTGTTATTCTTGTCCAGTCTCACTCCAAATCCCAGTGAGCTCCAGTAATAGATGTTAGCCAGACTGACTCAGCTAGGGTTGCTTCTGCCTTTTTTTATTGATTAAAATAGCAGTTCTTCTTTCTAGTATTTAGCTCACTTGCCCTCAGTGTTTGACAGTTAATTCTCTAAGTATCTGTGTACTGCTGTATAGCTCTGTCTCTTCTAAGACTTGTGTTGTCCTTCCTTCCCTCCCCTACCCCAATAATTATCTATTATAATCCCTAATTCCCTCTGACATGAACACCTCCCAGGAAGAATGACAGAATACAATCTCAGATAGCAAGTGTCCATACCATCACTGGAAGATATCAGAAAGGAATAAATCCCCTCAAGCTACTTGAACAACAGTGTCTGCTCTTCACGTGGCTACAGTTTTGAGGGATTTTTGTGTTCTTCCCTAGTTTTTCCTAGTGATTTATGTTTGCATGCAAAAATGGAAGAGGAACAAATATTTTTAAAAAAATGAACTTCTAAAGTTGAGTTTGAGGTTCTCTGAAACGTCTAAGTATTTGGTCTGATAAAATGGCCTAGTGCCCAGAAGCTGTTACTGTAAGCCTTGGAGTTTTAATGGTTTGTTCTTTACATGGTTATTGTTGCCCTTGTCAATGTGAGCAACGTGAATGTTTTTTTGCAGTTAGTGACAATAGACAAAGCTGATCTGTGTGGAGTTTGCACAGATCTCCGTACAGGCATCCCTTTATTCCGCCATGCCGGCTCTGCTTTGGCAGGTGTCTGTACAAGTGTAAGTGAACTGTACTTTTTCAGAGCTGGTGCTGGGTTAGTCTAAAATAGCTGGCTTTTCAGCAGGGTCTGTAGCAGGAGGCTTGGGACTATTGATATGAACACTTTAGTGGTACTGCTGGTCGCTTTTTGGAGTTAGTGTGGTGACCTATTTTCTTCTCTCTCCCTGTTTTCCATAAAATGGGAGAAGACTCCTGGCTTGGGCATTTTTATCTCCTCGTTCCTTTGATTTTTAATTGAAATTACATGAGATGATGATGCTAATAAAACAAGCTTTGTGTGTTTTGCCATCTAACTATTGGGCGTGTTTTGTCATCTAACTATTGGAAGATTGCTTCAGATTTAAATAACTGATGCTTGGTCGTATTTGTAATTTTGAGGTTGTATGTTAAAGCAGTTTACGTCAGTGGCAGTCGCCAACATTATTTTTTTAGCTTAAATAGCCATGTTTATTTTGCTTATCTTCAGTATATTTCTAGAGCGAGTAGTATAATTTTGCTAAACCAGATAAACCAGACTCTCTCTTGTTTGGGTGAGATGTTTCCTGTTCACCCAATCATCCTAAAATCCCATTGTTGTCTTTAATATATGAATTAGTCTTTTTAGCACACATTGACCAGACTTGTACGAAGTATTCCAGAGAAGGTTCCAGGGAGACTTTATGGAGGTCTCTTAATGCTCTGGTGGAAACCTTGCCGGTAAAACTTAGGATCCTGTTTTCTTTCCTCAGTCCTCTCAAGGCTTCTCTGCTTTGTCTTTATAAGCTGCAGCTTAAAACAAAAAATATTACTACTCAAGTGTGTTATGTTAAATGGGATGAGAAGCTACAGGTTAAATACAGCACTGGTAAGTATCACTGTTGCTAACAGTCCTTGGGCCTACTGTAGTTCAGGTCATGGTGGGAATGATGTTAGTCATACTCATGCAGGAAGTATTCAAGGAGCTCAAAGATACCCCTAGCAATGTGTGAATACGCAAGGGAGAAGAGCGGAAAGAAAAACTGGGTACCGTTTTTAGAGACAAGAATGTGCTGAACAGATCCTTTATGAGAATATGGGTAAGACCTGCTCTGCAATATTCAACCCCACTTGTTTAGCCTTTCACACAAGACTTACTGCTGTTGACCTTTCACTGCTTGTTTTTTGTAGTAGTCTCAAAGACAACAATTGTGTGGGTTTTGCCTGCCCTGTGCAGTTAAGTTTATTTGTTTGGAGTAGCTGAATATAATGTTGGATATGTTTATAAAATAAGAGCTGGGGAGAGTGGTGAAAACTACAAATACAGATAGTTTGTTGTACTTGGTCCAAAAGATAAGGCTCTAGTAATTCAATGTGGGAGACTGTTAAAAGAGATTAAAAGAAGCGTAATTCATTTAAAAAAAAAAAGGTGAAGGAATATCTATACCATAAGGCTTGAGAATGTTATGATAAGATCAGGTCTTGGGAATTCACATTTGAAGTTGATATTGCTAAGATTGACTTTATTTCTCCAGTGACGTTGCCCACTTTTGGAAAATGAAGCAGCATCTTCTTTTGTAAATGCCATGCCCTAAAGGGGACTTGGAGTTAACAGTAGACCTGGACAAAGACTGATTTCTCTGTAGAGAAGCTAGCATGAAAGATAGGTTGAAGTGTTCCTAGACATTTCTTTCTGTCTTGCATGAGAATAGTCCTTATCAACACCACTTCTGTTCTTGTGCTAAATCAGAAAGAACTGTTAGGGTTGTGTCTGTGGCAGCTGAACATTTTGACGTTGACAGAATTTTCATGATTTAAATTGAACTGATCATGTTAAAAAAGATTGCTATAAGCAAAAATGGTAAGATTTCTACCTCTGTAGATGTCGTCCAAAAAAGATGTTGTCCACAAAGCTGAAGAATTAGTGTCATGTGCACTGTGACTGCTGACTGGCCTGTTTATTCCCTGGGGTAGGGTGATGAGTAGTAGCTGGTCCCATGATGGCTGGTGCTGGTGCAGCGACTTGGAAAGCTCCTGGATACCCCACCTCAGCTCATAAAAAGAAAGGAGTTGGGAATGATAGCTCTTGATCTCTGGAGGAGTAGCAATAAGGGTAGATCTCCCTGACACCTTCACTTGGATATGGCAAACCTGTTTCTCTGTTTCCTGTAGACACAGAGATCATGGAGATCCTGCCTCATTCCCTCTGTTCCTTCAGTTTAGACCTCACCTCTGCCTCCCCATTTGAACCTACTTGGTGGTAGATGTTGCGTATAAAACTGAGGGTCAGAGCTGATTCTTCAGATGGATTCGATAGATATGTTTGTGTGTGTATATATATATATTTACATGTACCTACTTGCAGAATTAATAGGTGAATATAGAACAGCTGATACAGGTGAGAAGTAGTGGATAACAAGCGTGGGAACAGTAAGCTAGGTAGATACAAGTACAAAATGAATAGAACAAGCTTTTGGGGCAGCAATCTGAGAGTCTTTACCTGCAGTTATACACATTTATTTAACACTTGTATACTTTTGGACCTTTGCTGTACTAGGGAAGAAAAAAACCAACCCTAATTTAAAAACATTTAAGAACGTGTCTGTTACTGTATGTCGTGATCAACCTTTGATATTATAGTCTGTTATTCAAAATCTCTAAGCCATCAGGTAGGCACAGATTATAGTTGTATTTTTGTGGTGGTGGGGGTAAATTGTGTGAAACTGATTTGATCCAGTTTGACTTGCATTTTTAAATTAAGAATAAATAGTTCTGTTTTCAAGTATTTCCTAGCCCCTATAATTTTATAGTAGCTTTTATAGCATGCTCCCTTAAAACCATATCTCATATATAACTCTTGCATATAACTATATAGTTGAAAGACATAAAATCTTTATGTGACTCTAGTTAGAGTGATGCAGGTGTTCTAAGTTTAAGAATTGGCATATGTTAGTGACACAAGTTCTCAAAAGGTATTTTGAATTTAGCAGATGGCTATTTGAAAACTAGTATGCATTTGTTATGAGAAGAGTAGGATGCATAGGGGAGAGAGAGAGAATATCAGTAGGGCTTTTATAATGTTTTGTGCATAGAAACAAGAAGAATATTTCAACTACTCTTCTGTTTATCTTATTGTCATCCTGGAGAATGCAGACTGGCCTGATTTGGGCTTCTGTTAAACTGAAACAGCAAGTTCATGTCTCACCCATGTAAATACAGACCCTCTGAACTCTTCAGGTTGAATGCTGTTTAAGAGAAAAGAATGGGTAGGCATGGTCTACAAGTACAACGAAGTCCTCTTTCCAGTCATTGTATTACAAAAGCAATTACCACTACTGCCTTTTATATAGTGTTTGTATCAGATTTCCAGAGGCCAGAGAATATTGCACTAGATTGGGGTATATCAGATATAAGCATGTTTTTCTGCAACTGCTTGAGTAGATAAGAGATCTGCTAGCTGTTATACTTCAACATTGTCTGGTCAGCATATTTGAAGAACTATGACCATTTTGTATATAGGACCCGAGTTTAACCTCTATTGAGGTTGCTTTGAGGGGAGGGAGCGGGGAAAGCAGCTTCCTACTTTGTTCAAGGGAGTAAAGTGGGGTTTTTGTGGTGGTGGGTTTTTTTTTTTCTTTAATTTTTTTTTTTTGTTTAAATCCATATAGACTTTGGTACTGAATGTGCGTAAAGTTCATGTTAGTTCCTCCTAATGGTATATAATAGCTAAAGAAAAATTTTATTGCCACGTATTTTTCTTTTTCTTTGTACAGGCACAGTAATAAAACTGGTCAGTGATTTAATAGTTTTTGGCACTTTTTAAGAAAGAGGGTGTATTTTTAGCTTTAACAGTCTGTTAAGGGAGGAAAAGTAGTACATAAGCTGTTGATTTTTCATTCAATAGTTCCAAGTGCTTGAACCCTGCTAGATGTTGGTGTCCAAAAGCTTATTGAATTGAAAAGGATTGTTGGTTTTGGTTTGAGATACTTTCAAAAGTAGGAAATTGCCAAAAGCAGTTTGAAAGTGTGATATAAGTTCCTGTTCTTCAGATTTAATTATTTAGTTTCGTGTTTATAGACTGATTTTTAGTTTAGTCTGTGCTTGCAATTCATTTTGTAAAAAGGAGAAAAAGGAGTTTAGTTTGTAGAGCCATTTGGCATTTTTTGCATTTTCCCTGTTGTTGCTATAGAGGTGGTGGTACAGAGGTTGGAATTCGAGGCTTCTTGCCTACACTGCACGCTCATGGAAGTTGTCGCTTTTGCTGTTGCTGCAACTTTGTTAATGTAGATAAGGTGAACGATGGTGTTCAGATCAATGGCTGCAAGAGCCTTAGTAGGAGCCACTGCAAATACTCTAGATGCACTGTTTTGTGTTGTTGCAGGCAGCAGTGCATCTGAGGAAGAAGATGGTTGTTGCTCTTGGTTATGGTCTGCCATTTCCACTCCCCAGTGCATGTGAAATAAGAAAGAACAAGTGATGGTAAATGTTTAGGTGACATAAGATTAGGCAAGCTGGAGTCTTATTCGTTACTGCCCTTTGAAATACTTGTGTGTACTATTTAAAAATTTGTCGTGACACAGACTTAGTTTTGGCTGTTTTCCTGGTGGAAGCAACATCCGTTTGAGGTAGTCCTAATATATGGATTGCTTACAACCTCTGACGCTGAAAGAAGAGAGCTATAATTTTTTGGTCCTCTGCAGATCAGTTGCAGATTGGACACTCTTATTTTGCAGTTTCTTGAAAAGCAGCACAGAAATACTTTCTCTCAGATAGCAATTTTAAGTTGGGACTAGCTATAAGAGAAAATAACTAAGGTCACTGTTGTGGTTTAACCCCAGCCAGCAACTAGGCACCACGCAGCCACTTGCTCACTTCCCCCCCTCCCTCCCTCCAGTGGGATGGGGGAGAGAATCGGGGAAAAAAAGTAAAACTCGTGGGTTGAGGTAAAGGCAGTTTTAATAGGACAGAAAGGAAGAAAATAATAATGACAATAATAATAAAAAAATAATTTGAATATACAAAAGTGATGCACAATGCAATTGCTCACCACTCACTGACCAATGCCTGGTCAGTTCTCGAACAGTGATCCACCCACCCTGCCTCGGCCAACTCCCCCCAGCTTATATACTGGGCATGATGTCACACAGTATGGAATACCCCTCTGGTCAGTTTGGGTCAGCTGTCCTGCCTGTGTCCCTTCCTGACTTCTTGTGCCCCTCCAGCCTTCTTGCTGGCTGGGCATGAGAGGCTGAAAAATTCTTGACTTAGTACAAACACTACTTAGCAACAACTGAAAACATCAGTGTGTTATCAACATTCTTCTCATACTGAATCCAAAACATAACACTACCAGCTACTAGGAAGAAAATTAACTCTATCCCAGCTGAAACCAGTACAGTTACTTTTTTGGGGCCCAAAATAAAATCATTGGTTCAGTATTACAGCTGAGAAAACACTCCTCTAAGTCAACAATCAGAAAATAGCAGGGGTGAAGGTGGGGGACAGAGGGTGTTAGCACCAAGGGGAGGTGTAACTGAGCAAGTCTTGCATCACCCTGGTTTCTGAAGGTAGTGGGTTCCTTGGGCTGTGGCACTAATAAAGGCAATTTGTATTAAGAGGCTAATCTGAGAGACTTGAAAGGTCTTGTGCCTAGATGGAAATATCCACTGTGCTCTGGTAAAAACACAGTTTGAGTTTTGACATATTTCTAATACTCTGAAATGAGATTCTGAAAGATAAAAAGTTATAATCAAAATTTAAAGAACAGGCAGGTTTTGTAGCACTGGCCCAATGGACATGATTTGTGATTCACCTACTATTCTTAGTCCCTTTTTGTGCTAACGAAGGAAAGAAGAATGCAAATACACATTTTTAAATTTTGAGTTATCATGTTCAAGTTATTACATTTGGCACCAAGCCCTCCTCTGAAGTTTATCTTGCAAATCCTTCTCAACTATGAGTGGGGATTGTATGGGAGTCTTTTCAATTGAGCTTTGTCAGTTTGTAAATGGAGAGCTATTTATAATTCTTAAGAGGAGAAAGTGTTGAACCAGTATAACAAATATAGTTCTCAGGTGCAGATGTTTGGCTATATTCCAAAGTTTTGGTATGACTGAGAGATACATCCTTTTCTTCTTTTCCCATGATTCGTCTTAGGCGATTTTGATCTGCCTCGTGAGCGTTATCTCATTTCCGCATCAGTTACGTAGAAGCTGAACCTACCTCAATTTCTTGCTTATGACCTATGCATCTTCCAGCTGCAATATCTGTGTTTAATGAAGTTGTCCCCACCTTCCCCCCCCCCCCCCAGTCTCCAAAACGCTTGCTTTTTGCATTGGGAACCCCTGCTTCTCTCCTGGTTATGACTTCCATGCTTCCCCATAGTTAATTGATCAGCAGCCACCCAGCCTCACTGGTTGTGTGGATTGTGGAGTGGAAAAAAGACTGTGTTTCAGTAAGGAGGTAGTTGGTGAAATTCGGAAAGTACTGCATGACCCCCATGTTCTTTACAGCATTTAATAACACTCAATTAGTCATGTAACTGTTTTTAGGTTGTGGTATTAAATATTGTTGTACTTTTGTTAAATTATTAATATATCTGAAACTCTTGCAAGAAGCAAAAGAACCAAACAGTTACTAAAAATCTTCTGTTAAGTCAAAGTGTGCCAAGCTTTGGTGAAGAAAGGGGGCAGATTTGGATATCAGCAACCTGGAAAGCTTCATTCCCCCTTTTTATTCTTGTAAAATCCAGTCTCATGGGGTAGTTATCTTAGAAATGGCTTCTGTAACGTTCAGGTGCTCTCAAACTTTTTTTTGTCATTTCTGGTACAGCCACTAATATAACTTATTTGGGAGGAAAGCAAGTGGTAAGCTAGGTATGGTCTAGCTGGGCAGGTCATTGGTGAAGCTAAGGTTGGGAGAACGGAGGAACTGAGCAGCCCCTGAAAATCTTTCAGCCTGCTGGTAGCATCTCCCAGTGCTGTAGTGGAAAAATTGCTTAATTGGTCTGTAACAGGAAAGTCTTATATATAGTCAATATGTTGTATAATAAATCTGGGTTATAGTTATAATATTTTTTTTTTTTCCTTTTCACCCCTTGCGTGAGGGGTGGTTGTAAGTCGTGAGCCTTGGGCTGAAGCCTGGCTTTACTTTGCTCTTTGGCCTGATACGTTTCTCCACTGTATGGGCTCTTACTGCATCTGCCATCACTTTGGGGAGGGAACAAGGGGGACAGTGACAGAGGACCAGAGCTCATAAGGGGTAGTGTGTTATGTTAGGAGTGCTTGTCACAGCAAGTTACTTAGCCAAGCTCTATGAAATGCTGTAGGTACAGGTCAGCCACATGTTTGAGTGACTATGGTGCCATTCTGTAAATCTTTGCCCCTAAACAGGTTTATTAGCAACTTTTTCTTTTAATTTTTAAAATGATGTCTTAAAAACTAATATAATTCATCTTTGCCTTTATTCTACCTTTGTAAAAGGAAACACATAGCATATTGAAGTCTGCATAGGGTTTGTAGCATGGAAAACACTACTCATAGAGGTTGGTTAAAACTATTAATATTTCTTTCTTTCTTCTGAAGTATCTCATTAAGTCTTTTGGGCCAGTAATTATAAAAAGGCCCTAATTTAGTGTGTTGTACATATCTTCTTAAATACAGGTGCTGACACTGATTTCCTGCAACATTGGTTTTAATTCCCTTCCCCGAAGTTTTTGGAAGTGGTCTTCTGTACCACCTCTCCTACATTTAGCAATGGCAAAAAGCATGCTGTATTGGAGCATCTAATTGCTGCTCAAAAGGTAAAGTTGAGTTCAGTCATGCGTAGTAGCCAACATTATAGCAGCTACTCTGTGAATATAATACATCAACTTGAAAATAATTGAGATTCTCTTTTAAACACACTCCCCCCCCCCAAATGTTCACCTAATAAATGTTATATATTCTGTTACTCACATGGGTTTGAGGTTGGCTGGATTTTTAGCTGTGTTTTCCAATTCCAGATGTTAGAGGAGTTCTGAAATTTTTTTTGGTATGAAAACTTAGGGGTAGCAGCAGTGTCCTTTGAATTATTTTTTTTAAACCTTATGATAGCTAACCTCTTGTACTTTGTTATATAGTTTTGTCACGTTCTGCTTCTTAGCTTTTCATAATTTTTTCATAGGAGTGAACCCCAAACACTGAACCTCCACCTGTGTGATACCTTTGACTTCAACTCTGATAATGTGTAGTTACATTTTAACTTCAAGTTGTAAGCTGCAGTTAGGACATGAAGCCCAATGAACTGCGCTCCAGCAAAATGCTGTAGTTACTGTAATCTTTGCTCACACCCCTTGGAGACTTTCAACCTTCCTGCTACCTTTACTGATACCTTTTTTCCCTGCGGTCAGACTTAATCTGATCAGATTGATTCAGTAGGATGCCTTACGTTGTATTCGAATTCAACTGTAGTTGTACTTGGAAGTTCTGGGCAGCAGCTGCAATTTTAAGTTTATTATTGCTCAGTATGTACCACTAAAAAACCTGAATACCTCAAATGAGTTTTCCTGTGCCTCCCCCCCTCCAGGCTCTTTTCTAACACTCTGCCAGCTGAACTGAAAAGTCAGTATCTTGTCCTAAAGCTTGGACAGTTAAGTTAGTTCTCAGCTTAACTTTATTTTGTCCATTAAGCAGCTGGGCTATTGGTAGTGTGCTGGGGCAGGGGGGGGAGATTGAATCTGACGTGCTGAATGAAGATGTATGTGCTTGTATGTGTTTGCTCTGGAGACAGTGAGAAGGGAAGCCTCTAAACAGAATGGATTATGTATCTGTGAATGTATGTTTCATTTGAGAAAGTGAGCTAAAATGTCAGCGTATGCCAAGGTGGTTTTCTGTCTGGGTATTCTTTCAATTTTATGGAGAGTAATATGGCATGGTTTTGATTTTGCTAAAGTGCTGTTCACAGTTAGTGTAATTGGGGAGGAGTTAAAGGACAGCCAACCCACTCAATTCCAAACTGGAGTGGATGTAAGGTTTTCCCTTTTCTAAAAAAGGGGGAAAAAAGAAAAGAGTGAACAGTGCTGTTTATTAATGTAGGCAGGATGAAAGGCCATACATTTCTGCCGCACAGAAAATGGTTTGCCTGCCCTAGTTGTCTAAAGAGGAAAAAGTGATGCTGATTTGATGCGCAGTACTGTCAAATGCACAAACTACAGAAAGCAGTTGACTTTTTTATTAGAGTTGCAGTTTAGCAGGTAAAATTCGGAGTTAGAATTTTATCTGTCTTTAAACGCTTCCCTTTATAACTGGTCAAATTTTTAAAAAACTTGACTTGCTTTTTCAAGGAATTGCGTAGTATGTTCCCAATTTATATATAAACATCAGCTTGCTTCCTATTTGCAAAAGCTTTTTTAATTTTCCTGCTTGTCTCTAAGTCCCACTTTTAAACTTTGTTTTACATCTTAACATTTTCAGGATGTGGCTTTTTACCTTTCGGTTACACTTATTACGTGGGTTTCTCTTGTATTTTTGGAATTGCTAATTAAGAAGTAGAACAAACCATACATAAGAGAATTGATCATGATTGAATGGTTCACACATCCCTAAAGGAAAGTAGTACATTCGTGTTGCATCAGAGCATGGATAAAGTCATGTTGGGTGTACAGGTCTTTTTACCTGTAATTTTTCAGGCTATGACTTTAAAAAAAAAAATTAAAAAAAAAAATCCCCCCCCTACAAACTAGACGATCAGGAGCGGTGGATTGCTGCTGCACGTTAAGACTTGAGTTGTTAAAATCAGTTAAAAGTGCTTGGTCTGCCTCCAGGGTAAAATTAAAAATGCTGAAGTGCTTTTGCTGTAGTTTGGTGGTATAGAAGAACAAAAACAAACTATGCTGTTTAGGCAAGTTGTGACAAGTATGCAAGTTGCATACAAACTTCTGTTGTGTAGGAATCTCCAGAAGTTCTCAAGGCTTTGTTAGGGAGACACAGCTGAAGGATTGTTTGTTTCTTTTTCTGACCACATCCTCATGCTAACCAAGCGGGGGGGGGGGGGAAATCAACAAAAATCAGAAAGAAATAAAAGGACTAATATGAAAAATTTGATTCAGAATGACTTGCATTTGAGAGCAATTGTGTATATGATTAAAAAAGTATGTTCGTAATTAAAGTACAATTAAAACTCTACTTAAAGAATGACGTATGTAAAATAGGCTGAGTGTGGGAAGCTAGATTTTATTTTGGTGTCAGTTTTAATTTTTCATGGGGAAAAAATCATTAAGAATCATCAGCTTCTGAGCAGAACAGCAATTCTGAAGACATATGTGACAGATTTTTATTGTTTATGACTTTTAAGTGAAAAAAAAATCAGAATTCTAAAGCTTTTGGAAAATGTTGACATCTCCATTGAGTAAGTGTCTAGGGTTTGACTATGGTTTTTCTCATTTTCTTTTCAGCGTTCTGTACTTCATTTGTCTGTACTGTGTTTGGAGACCTTTCTCCAATATCTGGCTACATACCAGCCGACTTGTAGCTGTTTACATCTTTGTCTACTCTTGCATCTCTAAGCACACGTTGGACTCTGGGGAAAATGTCTTGATGGAGCCATCCTAAGTGTGATATGCTAACGGCTCTCGTCGGTGGTTAACAATGGCTTCTAAGTGGTAAGACCTTTTTCACAATTCTGTCATAAATAAATTTTCACGGATCTAATTTTTTTCTGTTTTGCTTATGTCTTTGTTATCTATATTGTACTGTTAACACACTTTGAACTACTACTTCAGATATCAGTTATCTGAATAGAAGGGTGTCTGTACTGTGTTAAATCAAATGCGAACATTTGATTTAACACAGCATAGTAACTGATCATGGCCAAAAGTGAATGTCTAAAAGAGGTTAAGACCAGGGCAAGCAGCCTCCCATCTTCCAATCATCTGCAGCTCAGGGACTTCCTAAGTGAGATGTGGTTCCTGTACATTTAATACTCCTCAAATTGTACGTTTAGTAATTCTTTCGTATAATTTCTGTATGTTCAATAATTCTCTCAAGTTTTCTTTCACAAACTTGCGGGCTCAATACAAATCAGACTTCTTGGTGCTAATAGAGTCCTCCTTTACAATGTGTGGGCAGGTGTCTGAGCTCTGTCCTCTTGTGGATGAAGCCAGGTAATGCAGCTAATTAGTAAAGGCAGTCACAATTCCTTATATAGGTGCTCTTTTCTTTACTGCCCTTCACGTAAGCGTTTTATCAGTAGTAAATAGATCCGTATTGCTGTCAAGCACAGGGCAATTATTATGGATAAAGCCCTTCTGAGCTGAAATGGATATGGATAGATCTAACCAATCCAACATCTAAACTTTCCTTAAAAAATAATGCAGTGTACTGTTTCCCTATAGGCAAGTGGTAAAACTGATAGACTGTACTTCCTTTTGGCCTTTGAGAACAGAAAGTATATTGGTGTGACAGGAGGAAAATATTGAAGTGCAGTTGTTGCTATGGTATTCGCTATGTAGACTTTCATATTCAAGACATTCTATATTAATTATGTATTCTATAATATTACTTTATAGAGTGTAATAGAATATTATATGTTCTATTATTAACTAATTATCATTAATAATTAGAATATTATATATTTTATAATATTTTTAGCATAGTTCTCGCTTTCCTTTATTGTATTTTCCTAGGTATTCTTTACAGGAGAAGTATATAATAAAATAGAATTTGAATGTATCATAAGTTCTGCCGTTGGATCATTTCCAGTGTGTCATTGGATCATCTCCAGTGTGTCATATCCCTGTTGTTTGCCTCCGTCACTGGCTTTCATTTCTACTTATAAAACATGCTGACTTGCTCACTGTCTTTTGTTAGAATTTTATACCATAATTATTTTTGTTCTGTTGTATGTATTCTTTCTCTCAAAAGATAATAAATTTGTTGCTGCAGAAGTTTACCTTGAACATCCATATCTTTCTGTTGCTCAAGGAAGGCAAATACACTTCTTAACATTAGAGTAGGAACTCCAAATCAATCTTTTAAATGAAACAGAAAATGGAGGCAGAGGGTTTGAGGATGTTAGTATCATTTTTTACTGTAAGTTGTTCTCTTGTGGGTGCTTATCATGCTTTGGACAACTCTAGTTTTACCTCACTTTAAAAGGTTTTAATGATTATGTGTGTTTCTACGTTTCTGTATGTCTATATAGAAAACGTGCTCCAGTGACAAACATTGAGTGTTCAAGGTTGAATTGTGTAGTTTTTCCTTACTGGAAACAAGGCTGTTCAGTACTGATCTAGTTCTTGGAATACTTCTCAGTAATTGTACTTCCTATATTTACTGCTAGATGTTTAAAAAGCAATCAGGTCGTAGGTTTAAAAAAAATATCTTTAGCTTTGGGTCCTTAGCTTTTTTATCTATTGTCTGTCTTCAGTATTAAAAACCTATTGTGTTGTGTGTAGGCAATAAACATGGTGGTTTGGGGTTTCTTTGTTTTGTTTTTTTCCCACTTCCGCAAAAGGTAAAGACAAGTTGTCTGTCAGGGTGTATTTTCCTGTCAGAGAATGCAGAGAGAGTCTTATCTCAAGTGTTTTCCTTTAAAAATACGTGTGAGAAGGAAAAATAATACATAGCTGGAAAAATGTGCCAGCTGCCATTCTTTTTCTGTGTTACTAATTTACTCCCTGAAATCGGTTCCCTGATCCGCAGACGCGGTTGCTCTGGGCTTTATCCAGTCAGGTCTCCCAAAAACTCTCATGGTGAAGACTACATGACCTCTCTGAAAAATTGTCCGGAGCATCAGTTATGCTGAAAAGCCTATTTCTGCCTAAAAATGAAATTGCTAAACAGTATTCAGAACAATTAATGTACTTGTTCATAAATTACAAGTGTGTTTGCAGGTGTAGCACTTATGCTGGGGGAAAAAAAACCTTAATCAAACTTAATTAAGAAAATAAAGGACCATCAAGAGGAGAAAAGGTGGTTTGGTTTTTTTCCTTTTTTTCCTCTCCTTAAATAATCATTTAGGGTTAAAGTAACTTGATACTTACTACCCTGTCCAGCGGTTTCATTAGCTCTGTCTCTATAAATTGTAAGATGGATATTGGGGAAATAAACAGAAACATTTAAGTTCTTTTTCATTAGAAAGTTTCTATTAAGATGTGTTTTATATTTTATATAGCTCAGTAGTGTTCACCAGCTTTTAATAGGGCTTTTTTCCCCTCTTCCTGCTTCATTTGAACATTAGTTCTCACTCTGGTGCCTGACTAGAGGTATGCTTCTGCTGAAGAGCTTTGCAGACCATGCTCAGTTGCAGTGACAAATGACTTGCAGAATGCCTCACAAGTGATGCCTCATGTTGTTCAAATAATGTGGAACATGAGACACATCTGCAAGAAAAGAGGAGATGGAAATGCTAATAGGGACACAGAAAAGCTGCTTAACCTGTGAAGTGGGAAAGCTGTGTGTGTCAGACTGGGGGGGGGGGGGGGGGGGGGGACAGAACTGTTGAGCCTGTTTTGTAGGTTTTCCCTTCCCCAGGATTCCAGGGATTTTTTTTTTTTTTTTTTTTTTTTTTTTTGGTGCTGCTCTTGTCTAGAAGGTCAGGGTGTGTTGTTCGGGTTTTTTTTCCTTTTTTTTTTTTTATAGCAACATCCAACCTGTTTTCAACCTTTTATAAAACTCTTTCTTTTTGAACTTACTTTCTGTCACAGAGAACAGCTATGTATCTTTATCATGAATTGTAATTTTTAGTTTGATTAAGCTTTCTTTCTGGACATATTTTTGTTTCAATCTAATCTACTTGTATATTGAACATCATATACAAGGCTCTATCAGTGGTGTACTTTAACACCTAAAATGAAATACATTTGGTCTTCAAAGGGACTTGGAACTGTTGTAGATGTCTTTCAGAAGTCTGCGTATGCATCAGCGAGAAGATGGTGGAGAAAGAAACTTGTCTGATAACTAACTTTGATCTTGATTAACTTTGCACTATTACGGCTCTGAAATTTATTTATATACAGCTATCTGTATGCATATGTGTCTTAAAATCTTATATTTAACACTCTTTTTGGTCAGACAACTATTTTACTATTGGTTGTGGAGATGCTGCTGTTCTCCATGTGCAGCCAGCAACTGTTTGCTTGAGAAGAATTCACTTGAAGAGGTGCTTAATTTAAAAGAAACAGCAACTTCTTTATCAAGGTGTAGAGTAATTGCACAAGTTACAGTAAAGACTCTGTATTACAGTTTAAATCTATGATATGTAGTGGAATGGAAACCAGAAGTCTTCAGGGAACTGGAAAATGCCTATCCCTTGGCTAGTAGCTAATGAAAACACTGTATGTCTTTACAAAACAAGTACTTTACTTCAAAGACGGGGAGACAATGATAGGCGGTTTTTCAGAGGTTTGGGTAAAGCACAAGTGATGCAGCTACTTCTGATATCTCCTACGTAGTTGCAGAGCTTTCCTGTGGAAATTCTCTGTGAGTTCCCCTCCCTTGTGTTAAGCCATGCTGGGCAGCAGCACATCCTGCCTTGCTTGGCCCAGGGCACTTTCCACGTGCAGCACACCGCTGATCATGAAGTTCTCACCTCTGCTATCCTCCTTATCTCCTCCTCAGTAAGTATCTCTGGCTCAGAAATGGCTTATGATGCGGAGCAAGGCTCGCTTCTGATGCAGACAATGCAGAAAAAAAACCCCAAACAACTACCTCCCTGATCCTCTGATTTGAGGCATACCTTAAAGGATATAAGGATTCAGGCTAAAATGTACAGCAGAGTCAAGGAAGGAATAACAGTGTTGTGCGAGGAAGAGGGGCCCCCTCTCTTTAAGGTTTACATAGCTAATATTCTTAATTTTAACCACTTTTCATTGGCTTTTCTGTGTGAGTGATGAAAGAGAATCCTAGTGTGGGTAAAATCACAATCTTGACGCCTCTGTGTATTTCCATTTGTAGTTAGTCTGCTGGCTTGAAACAATCTCATTAGAAGCTGACCTGCATGTGTTAAAAATGTGCTTGTAACATTCTCTAGAGAATTTTTTTCTTCCTGTTTAACACACAGCAACTTGAAAAGAATAGGTGTTTTTGAAAATTAGTTATTAAGAAATGGAAAGCAGTAAAGTTTGCGTTATGGTATCTTCCTTGAGGAAGTAATTCCAGCCTCTGAAACCTTTTTGAAAAAGAATCCTCCTGTCTTTCACTATGACAGTTAGAAGTCTTTTATTAGTCTATTTAAAAAGTCACAAGTGAGGAAAGGACACGGGTCATCTTTATTCTTTATATTCTAATCAGATGACTGGGGTGTCAATTTTTCTTTAAATAAAGGAATCCTTGCCTTCCTGGGTGATCATGTTCAGCTATGTCCTTAAATTTCAATGGTTGCCTCTTTCTGCTCTTCAAAGGCAGGTTTTTTTCTTGTTGCTTCTGGAATAGGAACAGGCTTAACCTCTCCTTCAGACAGGTGTAATACAGCAATTCTCTTCCAGACCCAAATAAGGAATGTTTTTCTTAATTTTTTTCACAACATATGCTAATCTCACATAATGCTTCTTCTGGTGTTAGAATAATCCTTTTCAATCTGATGACATGTGTTACTTAAATCTACACTGTCACTATTTTGTCTTAATCTGTATTTTTGAAGTTAATCATTCATGATTCATCTGTCTGTTCTAGAGATCCATCTTAATTTGTGGTACTTGGAAAGAACTAATACATGAAGGTGCTCCTTGAGCTTTTCTGTTTGTTGCCCCCATGTCACTTGTCAGAATGCCTGAGCAGTGGAGCCTGTGTGAAGGAGCAGTACCTTTGCCTTGATTGCTGTCTTTTAGGGAAGGTCTGTTCACCCCATTTCTGAAGCTGCATAGTTAGTGTGCCATGTATTGTTTCTGTGTTGTTTGTTTTTTTTATTTATGATGGTCTTGTTTATCTCTCTGCAATTTCATAAGCTTTACTGTAATAATACAACTCATTTTAGCAAGGAAACCTGCATGGGTGTGCATAAGTACATAAATGTTCCGTACAGGATAAAAATGGAAGCTTTCTCTTGGGTGGCTCAGCAATTTGTTGGCTTAGGTTCCTTCATCTTCCCACGTATTTGTTTATTTAGTGAGTTTGATGTCCTGAGATTTATTTATTCTAGCAGTGCATTTAGCAACTGTGTTTTCTTATTTGCTAATAATCCAAAATTGCTGGGTTTTGAACTTACATTCTTTTTTTCTCCCCTGCTTACTAGGAACATTTTTTGACCTTAATTTAGTACCTACCTTAGACCTCTGTTTCATCTCAAGTATACTGTAGCTTTCCAAATAGGAAGAGTAAATGAGCTTTTATCCAACATCTTACACTGAAAGTTAGTATTTCCTCCCCTGTGCTTAAAGCCCTGAAATGAAAACTTTGCCAAACAAACCTGCATTATATCTATTCTCTTTCCTTTCTAGAAATTATAAAAGTGCAAATTACCTGCCTTTTTTCTTTTAGAAATTAATACAGTCACTTAAAATACTTTAGTTCTGCTATATGTGAACATCTATAGCATTGAAAGGATAGCTCTGTTTTCTGTTAAACATGAATGACATTTGTAAAATGTTTATGTACTAAAGCTACAATACTGGAGGTTCCCATAGGCCCACATGGAGCTCCTCTAGGAGCATCCTTTGCTGCATCTGGTGGTCTGGTTGCTGTTACTGATTGTTGGTTTTTTTTTTTTTTTTTCTCCTTAAGACAGGAGTCAATTGAATGTTAATTAAAAAAACTTGTTCAATGGAAAGAATATCGTAAACATTCAATGTTTGCATACAGACAAAAACCTTTACTCTCTTTTAGGGTTACAAAATTTACATAAAAGATTTGTTCTAAATTAATAGCTGGTATTCATCTGATGTATTACTATGGTAAATCGTACTCAGATCATTTAGTGTCTGTTAAGTAAGTTTCTTAAGTATCTTTCTTTTCCACTGCCTTGAATTTAATATAATCGTTATATGTCCCTAATAGGTAAGGAAGGCATCTTGATCTGAGCAGGAGTGAATTTGTTTTCATTTAATACAGGTGCCAATCTTTCTGTAAGCCAAAAATGTTGAAGACTTCAGCCCAGAGTACCTAGTACAACTACATTCATTGTAAGAACTGATAGATTGGGCTGTTTTCTATTTAAACCAAATTACATAGTTCTGGCAGCAGCATTTATTCTTTCTGGTTATGTTCAGATTATATGCAAGTGGAAATGCATTCAAGTTATTAAGTAAAAAGAAGGGGCAAAGACGTCTGTATTTTGCAGAAGAATTGGAGTGCTGTTGCTTTACACTGAAGGAAATCTTTCATTTAGGATTTAAAGAGGAAACCTACTACAGTTTTAAAATCTAAGCTTATATATTTCCACTAGAAAAATCTTGTAACACTATAGAGATGATTATTTCTGCCTTTGAGATAGGAGAGATGAGAAGGGAGAAGTTTTAAAGTTATGTCCCAGCATATCTGTGGGCAAGCATACATGATATCTAATTTTTTTTTTCCTGATAATCTGTTAAGAAAATAGATACATTAGTTTTAATTATCTATGTCCTCTGGCTAAGAGCAACCTCGTGAGGTCCCACAGATAGCATCTGTGTGTGAGAAATAATTTATGTTCAGCAACTTGATTTAGCTACCCTTGTTGCTGAACAAAGATGTAACTTAAGAAAATGAAGTTCTTATTTCTTCTATGACTAATCTTAATATTAACATGTGAATCTTGATCTCTAGTTGTACATCCTTCTTTGGCACTGTGGTTTTGTTATGAGAAAGAGATAACACTGAAATTTTATATAGGAGGACTATATATTATATGAGATTTAAAAATACATTGCTTCTCAGCTAATGTGAATCTTGTGATACAAATATTTCACTGTAATACTAGATAATATATGTAGTATTTCAGAGTTTTAGTAGTATGGTCGTATAATGGAGCACAGAGGATGTACAGCTAAACTAGTAGAGACTTGAGCATGTCAGTCCATGCGAATGGACTTGTGAATTTACCCACTCAGGTTTTTTTACTAGGTTGAGTATTAATTTCTACTTTCTGTTTTGCAGTATAGATAAACCTTCTGTGACCATGTTTCAAAAACTGTCCATTTTGCAAGGGAAGAACTAAAATAGATTAGAGTGGATGAATGCTATGTAAACCAAGACAGAACCTGTATTTAATCTAGATGTGCAGAGGATTTTCATTGGTATTGGAAACTGAGCTTGTCCTGCGTATTGTGAACTCAGTAAGCCTGCTTTTTTAAAATAATAGAAGCTATGGAGACGAGTCGCAATGAAAAAAAGGATAATTATAGTTTCCACAGGTCAGTAATATTTTAAATATACCTTCCTTGTATAAAATTTTAAGCAATAAACTAAGATTAGGTCAAGCTTGGTAAGGGAAGCAAGATAAACTGGTGCTGTATGCACTTTTGGGATTGGAATGAAGGTTATTTTGAACAATAAACTATAGATTCTTTCCCTGGCCATTTGACTTTTATGCTTTGGGCATGATTTTAAAAGTTGGCCATTCAGACGTGAGGAAATTTTTCTACAGATGTGTACTTCCATGTAGTGCCAGAGAAAAGTCTTAACAGAAACAGTGACAATGGTTGTGAAAATAGCCATCAACCAAAATATTTGAGAGGTGTGTTGAACCACTTTTGTTCTTTAGTAATTCTGGAGATGTATGTATGTGCTTGGTCTCTGGTTATCACTTACTGTCTATGTTCTGGCTTTTCTATAGGTAAACCTACATTAATGGTTGGCAACTCCATTCTTTGTATTTCTGTTAAGCGCTTTAAAAGCTTTTGGTAAAGGTTTTCAGCTCTCAATTCCTTAGAGATCCAATTTCATAGCAGTGTTGCTATTGCTGGTCTGGCTTACTGGTAGCTGTTCCACAGAGCAGCTTTTTGTTTTTTAAATGTTTTTTTAAAATGTCCTGTGCATAGAAACATCAACATCATGCTTGTCATCATTCACTTTGATCCTTTTATAAGGGAAAAAATCTGGCCACTTCTGTTGTTATGGGATTGTGTAATGACGTCTTCCCTTGGTGTTCCTACTTACATGGGAATGGGTATGATTCAGAGCATGTACTACTCTGGGATTTGCTTTGAAATGCAAGTTCTTATGTGAAGAAAATCTGCCGGTGGAAGAAACTCACAGGTTTGGAAGATCTTGTGTGATACGTCAGTACTTGGAACAAGCAAGAGGTTAGCGACAGGAAGCCCAGATCCGTATCCTGACTGAGGATTGTAGAAGCTGTGGGATAGACAATACCTTGATCTTCTCAGGAACTCCTAATGAGTTCAGGAAAGCATTGTATTCTTGCATGCAACTTCAAGATAAGAACATTTATTACCTAAAACATAAACGGTAAAGATTTTGGGGCTTTTTTATTAAATGGGATAATATTGCACTCCCTCAGTGAACGTAACAGTTGTTTTATGTTCAGCTTCTTCTGATGGATGTATTTTGCCAGGTATTTTATTTCTACTTGTATTTCACTTCTACTAATGCTAAGTAAAGCCAAGCTCTAAAAAAAAAAAAACCAAAAAAACCCAAAAAACAAACAAAGCACTCCAGAAATCCCCAAACTTCCAAAGAAAAAGCCCCACAACTTTCTCCAAAAAACCCTCCAGGCCCCCATAAAGAGCAATTACAGCTTAAGTGACTGGAAGGAAATCGAAACTTTACCAAAAGCTGACAGTTGTTTGTTACTTTCCTTTCATTTCTCAGGAAACAGAAAGCTAGACTTTCTTTGAGAAAAGCATGGGGACAACTGAAACTATTTGCATGTTTACATTAAAAAACCAATAAAATGAAATTACAGAAAGGTTAAATGGCTTAGGCTTAAAGTATTTTTTATGCAAAATAATGGCTACAAGTTTACACTGATACAGAGATGGCTTATTGCAAAATTGTACATTGCTTTGTCCCTGTTTATACTGGTCCTTAGGTTTTTTTCTGTGAAATTCATTAATTGAACTGGACCAAGGAAACCATTAATGCGAAGTAGCTTGGGAATTAACTGTAAAGCATGATTTTAAATTATATGAAGGATAGCCTGTTATCTTAAATACCTTCTAAAACTTTGAAACTTTCTGACATGTAAAGTTAATTCCTTTAAATATGTTAGGTTCTTACAAGTGGTTAGTCCAAACTTTTGAAAGGTGAGATGACTCCACAATATGACAAATAAGTTGTTTTCTCCCTGTGCCTACATTTTGCTAGGTTATGTTGTCTGTTCAATTTCTGTTTTTAAAGAAACAAAGAGAGATATGTGACTATGTAATAGTTGTAAAGCAAAAAAAGTCCAGTGTATACAGAGAAAGAAATGGATTTTGTCTTTCTTACCCCTACAGTCTTCTGTGTGAAATTATGACAGTGTCCTGCTAATTGGCTAACAAGTATAATGCAGCCGTCTAGTACCCAGTACCTCTCATGAGTTTAATGCAGGTGTGTTGATTTATACTTACAGGCTGGACTGCAGGTTCAATTTCTAGCTCTACTGTTTTATTCTGCTTCCAGTTACATGTCTCTGATCTTCACTTTTCTGGGGGGAAGAGCAGATTGTTTTCATTGGGATAAGACAAATTCTTACGAATTAGGCTTCTATTCTGAGATTCAAGAAGGAAAAACTTCCCGTACTTGTTTTGGGGGTTTTTTTTGGTTTTGTTTTTTTTTTTTTTTTTCCAAAATACTTGGGTGCTGTTGTAGTTGCTCTATTTCCTTAGCGGATTCACTCCTGCTTGAAACAGTGATATCGGGTTTAAATTAGCAAATTGGAGAAAATGGTAATGATGCTTATCTGGTGCACACTAATGCTGTGTTCAGTATGGGCTCAAAGATGCATAGTTAAAACCCTTGAGCTCAAGGAATAATAACATTTCTTGAAGGCCTGCAAACTGAGGTAGAGACCGCTTTGCACAGCCTGGACCTCTTGCTTTTTCACACGGCAAAACTTGCACCCTTTCTATACTGCTGGGTCTTTGCTGTTGAAACTGCTTTGGCAGTACCTGCAGTACCAGCGTCCCAGCAGGAGGGATAGTTTTGCTTTCGGGTTTTTTTTTGGCGTTGGTTTTTGTCCGACTGACGTGGTCGCGTCGCTGAGAAGCCGGGAGAGAGCAAGGGTTGTCTCCGTGTGCCAGCCGGAGACGTGCCCCACGGCAGCAGCTGCCGCGGCAGGGGAGACGCCGCCTGAGCGGCGGAAGGTTGGCAGCGCGCGCTTCCCCCTTGCGGCCACCGGGACGCCTCCCGCTGCTGTTCCGCCCGCGCAGTGACGGCTACGGGCTCTGGAAGACGCGCTGCTACCGCGCCGACGAGGCTGCCCGGGAGCGTTGACTTCTGCCGGTGTCGGGGCAGCCCGCGGAGCCCGACGGGCGAGGCCGGGTTGAAGCCAGTCAGTCCCCTTTCGGGGTCGGCGGTACCAGCTCCTCGGGCCTGGCCCGGCGCGGCGGCGGGGAAGCCGGAGGAGGGCGGCGGTGGGAGCAGCTTGGCGCCGCCGCCGCCTGGGGGAGCTGCGGCCAAACCCCGCCGCGCCGGCCGGCCGGGCGGGGGGCGCGGGGTCCCCGTTCAGAGCCCGCTTATTGCCTTGTCGGCACGGTAACCGGGGCACCACGCTTCCTCCCGGCCTCCAACCCCCCCCCAGGACCTGTTAGATATATAAAGGAAGTTTCGTGTCCTCTCTCCCGCCGCAAGTAGGACCGGGGTGGGTTTGCCACAGCAGGGTGGGATAGTTTTAAAAACATTCTGTGGAACAAAACTGAAGGTTTGTAATGCAGGCTCGTTCGCGAAGAGACCCATCAGATAATGCGTGTTTATGGTAGGTCACAGGGCATCTAGGCTCTCTTCTAAAATTACGCTTCCCGGTATGTTGTCCGTTTCATAGTTGTCTTTTACTACCATTATTGCTAAGTCTAAAAATTCTCTAGACGGCGAGGCACTTGCAAGTAGTTTTCTCCTGCGTGGATCTTCCTGTCATTGATTGCGTTCTGTTTTTTCAGCATTTCTCATTGTTAGGATGTTCCTGCATCAGCAGGTTCACCTGCTCTAACAGAATTCCCATGTAGCCGCTCTTCTCGTGCACCCCCGCCAAACAGCTTTGCTGTTTGTGTCCTGAAAGGCCTAATCCAAAGGGACGGTGCTCTGAGAAGTGCTGTTACCCTCTGATCACTCACTGGGTCTCCCGGTGCGGTACTTCCGCACATTTCATGATCTGTCCATATTCTCTTCTGATGCGATGTCCTGCTGATGTGGATTCCTGTTAGGGAGGGATGTGGAGCTTGGACGTTATCTTCTTGCTGTTTATATCACTAGCTGTGGAATTGCGATGGGAAGCCTGAATGACCTCAGCAGGCACTTCAGTGCAGAACTGGAGTCGTCCTTTGAGTGTAACAGAAGTGAAATACACATGGAAAGACATCAAAGGACTCACTGTAATACAGATAATAATTCTGTAGAAGCTCAAGTCTCCCATTCTTTTTTTTATTTAGAGGTTCCAGAAAAAGAAAGTATTAAAATTTATCAAATAAGGCTTTTTGTAGCCTGTTTGGTTTCTTTTGTTTAAAGATGAATTTGAGTATAACCATTGTAAGACTTCTCATATGTTTTCCCCTGACAGATGATCTGTAAAGCTCACTCAGATTGTATAAAAACCACAGTTGTACTGTTTAAGGAAGATGGCAAGAGCAACTGTGAGAGGAGTGTATGTGAAATGACATAGGCAGAAATGTAAACTTTGTATCTTAGCTTCATTATTTATAAAATTCTGCTTTCATAGAATGTAATGAAGTGTGGAAGTCCTGGAGTTAACTACCATCCATCCACATACATATATAAATAAAAATATGTAAATATATATAAAAGTATGTATACATCCCCAATTATTTTCTGTAGCAAATTCTTTGGTGTCCTTTTCTTAAGAGTTAAAAGCCATCCTGAAAGAAAAAAATCAATCAGAAGCTTTTTGGTTACATCTGCGTTATATAAGCTTTATTAGTTTATCAAATTTAATATTGAAATACGATCGTGTGTGTGGTGGGTGGTCTTTATTCCTTGTTTGTGTTTTGTTTATAAATCCTGTTACTTGAAAGGCTGTTAGGTTTTCTCATTAAAAAATGTATAGTTTCAACCCTTAGTTTTTATTCATGGCCAATACACATATGCTGCATGTTGTGTAGAAAGTCACACGTTATGCATTTAACTGAAGTGACGCACTAGGTACTTGCACTTCATCTGTCGTCTCCACCCTGTGTCCACATGCATAATAAAACCTCCATAGCGTGGTTAAGAGCACTTTGGTATCTAGTGTGACCCTTTCAGAGGGTGTTTAAGTTAGATACAACTTGAAATATCTGATTACACCCTCCTTTGTAAACTGCAGTTTGACAGGTGGCTGGTTGGAAGCGTTCTCAGTCTCACAGAAGTGTCTGAATTCCTCTTTTGTTCCCAAATGATAGAAACTATAAAGTAGGTTTGTGGCAAGATTTTAAGGGCAAAAAAAAAAAAAAAGAAATTCTATAGAAAATAATGCTATTATGAATAAATGATTGCTTCAGTTTGTAATTACTCATGATCTTTTATAATCCCAAATTATCTCTGTGGTATATTATTATTTGTTCTGAAAACACATAAAACGCTTTTCTGAAAATATATTCTGTGTAATTTTTTTTTTAATTGGTGCAAAAATACTGTGAATGAAATCATTATAGGGACAATTTTTTTGCTTGATCTCCCAAATCTTTCACTGCAGGAAATAATATTCTAACAATGTGTCTTTTATGATGATAAGGTCAGAATTTTGTATTCCTCTACAGGGAAAAATCGGTGTAGAATTTTGTATTCATTTAGAAGAGAAATACAGACTAACTTGAGCATTTGGGGATTTTAATGGAGATTGGAATACAAAAGATATCACGTTTTCAGTCTATACAGAACTTGCAAAATATCTTAGGTGGCCACTTCAATGAATTTGTACCAAATTTTTCAAGTCGTGGCATTCTTAACTCGATTTAATACTAAGAAGTGTGCCAGTAGAGTTGGTCAGTAAAGGAGTTACAGCTTAATCCAGTTGAGCAGCCCCTTGTGAGCATTGAACTACTGGAGCTCTGAGACCTGAAGCAGGTTACTTTTTCATTGATGTTTTTGGGTTTTTTTTTGTGGTGTGGTTGTGTTTTTTGTTTTCTTGTTTTCTGGGTTTTGTTTGTTTGTTTGTTTGTTTTTTTGTTAGGAGCTAGACACAGTAGTGAATTTTGGATTAAATACCTTCTTTTAAGGAATGTATAGTAGTGTGGTATACTTCAGGGTAAGGTTGGATAACTGTGTTGAATGCATTCAGAAATGTCTTCGGACACTGAGCTGCTTTCATAAAAATAACAGAAGCATGCAGGCTGCTCCTCAGACATTCAGAGTGAGTATTAGTGGATTTCCTCTGGGTGATGTATACAATCTTTGGAGGCAAGTGAGGTGGGAATATTACCTAGTAGTGAGTCTGTGGATCTCCACTCCAAGTCTAATAAATAAAGTAATACTTTCAATCATACAATGATACATATTCCCAAATGTAGAAAGCATTAAGGAATACTCTTCTATGCAAATGTCTCTTTTTTCCCCTTTGAGCTTTCTGCTCCAAATGCAAGGCATCTTTCATAATGGCTTCTTTAAGCTAAATATAGAACAACATTTTAACTTCCCCCAAA
Source organism: Aquila chrysaetos chrysaetos (assembly GCF_900496995.4). Taxonomy (NCBI): domain Eukaryota; kingdom Metazoa; phylum Chordata; class Aves; order Accipitriformes; family Accipitridae; genus Aquila; species Aquila chrysaetos. The sequence goes on along the minus strand of NC_044004.1, from coordinate 29,782,559 downwards.
TAAAAACAAAAAACTCAGCTAAACCAGGCACGTATGGAGAAGTAGCCTTAGGGATAAAATGGCCGTTTGGACAAAATGAGACAGGTTATTTCTGTACTTGGTGTTTTCTGGAAGGTGGTTTGAGTATTTTAAGTGGTAAATACAGCATCAGAGTCTCTGCAAAACAGAACTTAATATTTAATAAATGTTAGTGTCTTCATAGCTAGTAGTTAAAACCATGTGAGAATGCAAATGGTTCAAATTGTGGTGCTGTAGACACTTTGTTTATAAAGCTGGTGCAGAGACTTTCTAAATGATAAGTGTTATCTTTCAAGTGCAGATGAACACTCTCTGTGCACTTAATGAAAATTAAAAGCTATTGAACTCTGTCAGATAGGAATTTGAAAATACACCGTGCATTTTATTAGTGCTTAAAATTGTCGCAGTGCTAAATACGGTGTCTTCGACAAGCGCAGAGTTTAGCGTGTGTTGGTTAATGTAGAGGCTTGTTGTTGTTTGGTTTTCTTATCAGTCCGTACAGTTAGACGTCTTTAAAATCTGCCTTGGGGCAGCTGGCAGCTGGTGTTGGCACCACCCAGGTTCACCGTGACATCACTGGGAGAAGTCTACCTCTGTGCTCAAGGAAGTTGAGGTGGGAGCCACACTCTGTAACGTGCAGCTAAACTGCTGAATTTAGTGAACGCTGAGAACACGGAGGGCATGTAAAAATGGAATTCCTGAAAAAAATTGTTCCCACTGTCGTTTCTGGAGATGTAGTTCCGGATGTTGGCAGTACTGCCCGTGAAAGCTCCCCAAGGCTACTGAAGATGAGACGTGTCAGACTGTTTTCGTTAGGACAGACAATAGATGAAGACGACGAGACACATGTTTTACATCCTGATTACAGTATGTATCCGTGTCATCAACCTGGTAAAAACCGATTACTAAGCTTTTTCTTCAGGTCACGATTATTTTGCTAAATTGTTGAATTAGATTATAAAAGGCCTTTTTATCACAGTCAGTATGATAATGGTGTCTTTAGTTTTAGAACTGTTTTATCATTGACACTCTGTTATGTCTTAGCGACCTATTTGAAAGCAATTTTACAGGATTTCTAATGTGCTCCTTCTCTTTGCATGCCTGTGTGACTTTTTTTTCCCTTTTTGGGATAAGTATCCCCATGTAAGTTTTTAATTTGTAATGTAGCTATGATTAGGCACTAAGAGTTGTCTAGACAGATGTGTGCTGCACTGAGCTCTGACTGCAGTGCAGGGTTCAAGTTTTGTGTCATCTTTTCTCTCCCTGTTTTTCAAATCCCCAAAGTTTTCGAAGGCTTTCCTTTTAAGAGCTTTTTCATTTCAAAAATGTTTATGCTTTCCTTTTTTAGTGTTTTGAAGATTGCAGAATTTTTTAAATAAACATAATACGTAAGTTAAAGTAGTCAAGTAAAATCTGGACATTATATAGACAATTTTTAACTTAAGAACATGGGTAAACTTGCTTGTATGAAGTTTTTTTTTTTTTTTAACTACCTGTTAGTGTCTAAATATTACAGTGTATTGTGTTAATAAAAAGAAGTAGAATGAGTTAATGTTCCTTTTTCAGACAGTTCAACTGGGCGGCAATGGAAAATCCAGTTTTACTTTTTTTTTTTCTTTTTGCCTTCAGCTAAAATAGTAAGGTCTTGAGCCTTTATGGTCTTGGATCCTGATGGCTATCTGATGCACAGTTTTTACCCTTTGCTGCGTGGTGGCTATTTTCAGGAATTAGTGTGGCCTTGAAACTTTTTCCCTTATGTGTTTAACTGTAAAGTTGGGAGATGGTGACATTCATCTTATTGGGTGGTGAACTTATAGCCTTAACTATGGAATTAAGTTTGTGGTGGTGGTGGGAGAAAGGGGTTTCCTTGGAAAGACTTTTCTTAGCCTTTCTGATTGTAATGTAAACCACCTTTTTTTTTTTTTTTTTTTTAAATGTGTCAGGTTGAGTAACGTTGGCAGCTGGGGAAAGCAGGCACAGTTCTGTTTGTTAAACAAGTTGTTCTGTGTATAACAAATTAGAACAAATTAATGTAATTGTATGGACTATTGAAGACTTCTTACAGAATAAGGTCCGTTAAGACTGTTGCTCCCTATACACTTGAAAACTCTGATCAGAAGCTCATGGTATCTCAAAGAGTGATGCTCTTTTAGCCAGGTTCACATCCTCATTTAACTTTGAATGCTGTAGAGCCTTGAAGTTTGTCGTTGAGTATCCCTGTGAATGTGCACAGCTTAAATATCTCCATAAGCATATCTCCTTAATTCTGCTTTCATATGCTGTATTGCGGTTTCTTTATAGCTCTCACTTTTAAATAATATTTTATTTCAAATGTTATAATTTCAGAGTAAATAGAATTGTCTTTGTGCTGGCTTAAAAGAAAATTGTATAGGCTGAAGTTTGTAGACAAAACAGATGCCTTCATCTAATTTTGTTCAATGTTTTGTCGATAGTTTGAGCAAATGAGGATAATAAACATAGAATACACTAGTCCTACTATTGAAGATGAATTCCTCTTTCTTGGTCATTAAATATTTGCCAAATGGTGATTATTAGGAGTGATTTTGTGGAAATCAGTAGTGCCTGACTAATATCACTTAATAGTGTGATGTCATCATTTGCGAAATGCAGACTTATAGTCTGTTCTGGGATCATGCTTTTACCATAGCAGATAGTAGCTGAATCCTCTTTAAATTATCTGCTTATTTCTATTTTTGTATCTTGGTAATGGAATGAACTGCTCTGCTGAAATAGAGCAAAAGAAGTACTGCGTTTACCAGTTGGGTATGCTGCAGAAGGCGGGTGCCGACAAAACAGGTAATAACAGAATTATTTGAGAAAAAATCGTAAACGTTTACTTGCTTAATGTCAGCAGATGTGGTGTTAATGCACCACCAAATTTAATATAATGAAGCTGTTAAGGAGCTCAGTAGATTTTTAAAGCTAAGGTGGTTCGTCCTGTAGATATGTTTTAAGTTCGAAACTGGGTTGTTTGTGGTGGTTCTTTTTTTCTTTTTTCTTTTTCCTTTCTGTTCCTTATTGCTGCTGTTTAGGAACATTTTTGTATTAATGAGAATTTAGGTGAAATACCAAGTCTGACAACTATTTTAAAGTATAAAAGTATTTTAGAAGGTCTTAAACCAGCCAACCAAACAAAAAACCTATTCCTGGTATTCAAAGCATAGAAGTATTATTTTGATAATACCACATAGTTGGGTTTGCACATATCTGACCTAAATATTTTTTGTGTGGAATTCAAGTGATGAGATTTTTTTTTGTTGTTGTTAAGATTAAAACATTCATCAGTGTCACCTTTCAAAATGTTAACTCAATTAGTATATCCTTTGTTTTATAGCCGAAAACAAAACCTTAGAAATATATGGTCTGTGACACATCTTTTAAAATATGTAGCTTCTGTCAGAATAGTTCCAAGTGTATTTTGGTAATCTTTCATAACTGTCTTTTTAGATTTATAAGATTATTAGAACTCTAGAAAAAAACCGACATCTCACTTGCTGAAGTATTTGCATATGATTGTGTGCATCACAACACTTAATAGATGTTAGTAAAAGAACAGGCAGTTCTTTTAAATTTGCTGTAGCATTTAAGAGTTGACATGCTCCCAGTTTTAAAAATTTCAAAGCTACAATCCAAATCAAACATAGAAAGATGAGCTTGGAGGATCCAGAGAAAGTATTTTCATGTACCAAAAAACACATGCAGATGCGTACATGTACAGACCCATCTAGAAACTATTTCATATTCTCCCTTTTGCTGTTTGTAGCATTAAAGAAGGGGAACACCATGGCTGCTCTGTGCAAAGTAGCAAATGGCAGCTGTACCTGTGATGTGTGAAATGTGCCCTTCTGTTGCAGCTCTGTGCTTTGGTGGTGTTGTAAGGCAGGGTGGCTAATACTGTGGAACAGTCTTAATGGCCAACTGTGTAAGTCAAATCTGCGATAACTGCCCAAGAGATGTTAAATTTATCAGTGATGTGAGTATTTGCATTGCTCACAGTGTCCACATTATTTCTGTGTATGGAAAGCGTCTCCTTTTGCAAACATTAAACCTGCTTCCCTTCAAGTGCCTCTGCTAGGGGAACAGAAATAAGCCAACAGAACTGTGTTCTTTGGTGGTAAAAAAAAATGAATATTATAGCTGTAATTGCCTCAGGGGCTAACAGCAGGGGCTGGATAGACGTAAACTGCCTTAGAAGCACTGCATCCCTGTAATACCAGCAACTCTGCAGGGCATATTCAGCTCCGTGTTGCATCTCTGATCAGCCTTGTACAGCAGAGGATGACCAGGAGGCCCAGCATTTATCTGCAGTAAAAGTCAGTTTCTGTACCCAAGTTCTGAGTTTTGGTTAGAGAAGACTGGAGGGGTTAGTGGGCAACTAAGTACCATGGCTTCCCCCCAACTCCAATCTCTGCTTCTCGCTTACATTCAGAAGCTGCTCCATAGTACTGTTTGGGATCCAGAATGCTATTTACATAAAAATGTCTTAACCCTCTCTCCTGTTTTCTTATCACAGCAGATAGCATTGTTTTGCTTGACTAATGCCCCAGGAAATTTTTCTGTGTATGTTTTCCATAAGAAGTAATAAGGAACCTTTCCTAAGGGCCTCTGGAACCTGCTCTTGAAGCTTGTTGCAACAAAACGTAGGGAAAGGGGATTTGGTTAGATTTTTGAGTGCAGTTTTACAAGCGGATCAGGCTGATCTAACCATTTGCTGCTAGTGAAAAGGGCAATCTTGCTCCCAGCTGTGCAGCCCTTTCCCATCTCCTGTTGGGCACTGGTGTAGCCTTTCCCTGAGCTGATGCATTTCACAAAGCCAGCAGAAAAAATGTTCTAATGTTTTTGGGGCACTATTTTTGAGATGAATTGGCAAGGGGAATCAACTCTCTGAGAGTGCCTTTTTGGTCAGTAGTGGGGGCAGCATTAGATGTCTTACCATCACCAAAAGTAGCAGTCACCTTCTGGATACCCTCTGTTTAAATATATTGATTTGTGGAAAATGAACTCTTTAATATTTTAGATAAATGGAAACACAAGCATCTCTCCAGACTTTTATTTTAAGTGCAGTGATGATATGCTTTATTATTACTGCTTATAAGCAGATACAATGACCATTGGGTAAATGTTTAAGTAAGGCATTTGCTTAAGATGGAGTCAATAATGAACTGAAATAACGTCCAGCTAGTCTTTTTAAAAGTAAGGCCATGTGCAAAGGGAGTACACCTCTGACTTTTTCATTTTACCATTAATGTGGAAAATCGACTATAGTTATACTTAATTGTTTAAAAAAAAAAAAGATGGTATGACTTAGTTCTAGAAGATCTCTCTAATGTTTTTGCCCTATTTTTTTGAGATTTGTTTTTTTTTCTAATTGTATTGTGTACTTGGCTGTATGCCTAATAACGCTTTTACTGTAGTTGTCTCAGGGTTTCATCTGAAGAATAGACATGCAGGAGTTTACAATGAATATAAATATTCTTTTTTCCTACAGTGTTTGTGGGTTGGTTGGGGGTTTGTTTGTTTGTTTGTGGGGTTTTTGCCAAAACTTACCTTTATCTCATCCGAAAGAGTGACAAAGTAATTGTAACTTAGTGCTTTTTTCAAGGTGGGTGTCAGTACAACTCAAAGGTAGATCTAGAAGGGCCTTTACTTCATACTTAACAGCTACTCATATGGATTTCATGAGGAGGTAATTTGTTTTCCTCTGAGATATGGTGAACAGAGCTTACAACTTTTTTAATGCTATTGTTCACTTAATAGATTACCCCTGCATCACATTTGCAGGGTTTTTTTTAATGCATCTTGTGGACTTTAAGCACTTAAAAGGTTTTCTGAGGCTTAAGTATGTTAGTGTAAGGTTTCACATGACAGCTGAACCAATGTAATGCCGCAATGCTGTAAAAAGGAGGTTGTATCCTTTCACCTGTATAACTGTCTTGTATATTCATTTGTGGTGGTCCTGGTGCATGTCTTTCCTTGGTGAGACTGTTCAACTTGCTAAGCCAAGAGGAAACATCTCTTCCCTCCCAATACCAATGGACAGGCAGCAAACTGGAACACTGTGAGAGCGAACCAACAGCAAATTTAAGAAGTGAGTGTCAGTAATCCTGGCATTTGGTCTTTTTTCTGTTCTTTTTGTCTTTGTCCTGCAGATTGTAAGCTGAAAAGTCAGAAGTAATGAGAACTCCAGTTTATTAAGGGGGAAAAAAAATTAGAGGTGAAATTGGACAATATTTAACATTATCTTTAGGCTAATTCTTCAAGATAATGCAGTTAAAAGTTAGTGGGAGGGATTGTAAATAAAGCAATTATCTCTTTACCTTTGCAATCCACAATTACTTTAAGATAGTTGGGAAAGGTACAAAATAAAGCTTTTGACTTGAAGGAGAGGGGGAGAGAGGTGATAGTATGGGGAAAATGAAAGAAAATTTAACATAGCCAGAAAAACAAAAAAGTCTTCAGAAGACTGCAATAGCTGATTAAGGGGAGCTGTGAAGTGCTGAAGTCAACAAGATATGGAGAAACTGGTCAAAAATAATTACATATGCTACTGTAAAACCATTCTCTCTATGATTTACTGGTAATACAAGGACATAAAAGTATTCTTTTAAATTCTTTGTGTCTAAATTGTCCACAGGTCTTGAAAGCGACGTTTTGAGAGGGAGAGAAGGGTTTAGCATGTTGTTCCTTTTTGATTCACACTGTAAAACTCTTTCATGTAGAACAGATTTTAAAATATACCTGTGACACTGCTGTTTTCTATAATGTCTGCCTGCGATCCAAGGGTAGAGTCTGTAAGAGGCTGGACAGTGTCTAGAATCAAAATCTCAGTTTATTTTTAAGGAGCCATTTTCCTTTAAGTAAAAAACTATTATCCCTTAAAACACATAAAAATCGATCACTGGACTAAAAACTTCAAAATAACACTCCCGTAATGCTGAAGAAAGTATTTGTAAGGTCAATATAGTATTTACCAACAGGATTAAATCAGCAGTTGCATATGAAGATGCCATGCTAGTGACATTAGCAATTCAGATTTAAGGTAACAGATTATAATTCAAACATTTTGTTAAACAGTTCCTCACTTTTCAGTTGAAAAGGAAAAAAGTCCATGTTTCAAATGAAAAAGTTTTAGTTTATGGGTGATCTAACTAGTCTTAATCTCCACTAGGGGTGTTTTTTCTGTTTCTAATAAAAATGTGAGTTGTGAATGGAAGAGGCAGATATGACATGACATTTTTCAGTAAGTCATGATACTTCTGATGGCTGTTGACAGTTTGTTGGCTGTGCTTGTTAGCTGTTTTATGTCTTGATTTGTAGACTTCCATGTTTCCAGTTTCTTTTGTTTTAAGGTCTCCAATAACAGAATGATTCTTACCCTGTGAGTGCTAACTTTATATGTGTTCCTTCTAAAAAGTATTATGTGGATCCAGACTGAGGGATAATAATTTCAGCTATCTCATCTTAATCAAGAACTAATTTGGAAAGCCTTTCCATTTTCAGTAAATGGCATTCTTTGTGTCTCTAACTTAGCAATGAAAAGCCTTTAGCTGCTCTTCAAGTAAGGAAATGTCAGAAATGCTTTCTTCAGTGGGGAGTGTTTTCTCAATTAGTAAGTGCTGTTGAAGAATACCTGTGATTTGGGAAGTAGTGTTCATGGCCTCGGATGTTTTACTCGACATGCATCTTCTTGCTCTCTAGCCAAGTTCTAAAAGGCCCCTGCAAGCAGAGACTCTCCCAGACAAGAGAGTTCTTGGCTCGTGCTTGAAGGTTTTTGGTGTTTGTATTTATTTATAAAGGACAGGTTTTGTTGTGAGAAATCCATATGCACTACTGATTTGAAGAGATTGGTGAAACTTTCAGAAGGCCTCATCACTTTAGCAATGGTACCTTCTAAAGGGATTAAGTTCCTGTCTGCAGCAGTTTTTCATGAGAATCTCTGGATGCTCAGGACTTGGTGTACCCTCACTTTATGATCTGTGCGATACCCCTTATATAGAGATACTACCTAAATAATAATAATTCTTTAGCTCATTAGTACCATTGAGGTCTGTAGTGACAAGCGTCTGTGTTGGACCCCGATTGCTTGGGAGACTTTCATTGCTCATTGATAAGACCAGTGTGGCAACATGAGCTTAAGATACTTTAGCATCAGGATGCTGTTGCACAGTCGTATTAGACACTGACCCCAAACTGTCTGGTGTCTGTTGGCATCTTTTAAGATCCACTGGGGTGAGCCTTGTCTCAGTTACTTCTTTGAGAAGATGACTGGCTGAAGGAAGAATGTTTTTAATTTCAAAATATTTTCTAACTTGAAAGCAGGAAAAACAGGAAATAAAACACATAAAAGCAGCTTATAACTTGTATAAAAATATTGTATTTCTCCAGTATGTTGTCTTCTGTTGGCTAGAATTAGTTTTAAAGTAATTTTTCTTTATTCTTTGGTTAGGGTTTCCATAAAGTCTTATTTCATGGAAGGACTGTGTAGAACTGAGTAGTTGAATTTGCCTAGAAGTTGATGGAATTGTACCATATACATTTGTAAGTAGATTGTACGTTTGGAAAGTTGACATGTTCATGCTAATTACTGAGAGAAATGAACAGTATGCTAGTGCTCTATCAAGAAATAACATGACTGATAAATAGAGAGCAGCCAGTTCCATGAACAGAAAAAGCCTAAGCATATTCTCCATTTTACCTGATTATCTGAACATGTTTCTACCACCCATTTTCAGTTCTTCATTTTTCTTTAACTGGTAGGGATTACAGTGGAGTGATACTGTCCCTTTCCATTTGATCTGCTTTGCCAGATGCAGGTGCGTGGATGGAGAACTGTGTGAGACATTGCAGGTGAAGTGATGAGCTTTGTAGCTGCTGGGTGGTCTCTCCCAGTGCTGACGCAGGTGCATCTGCTGGCTGAGACTGTTTTGTAGTCCACCAGCTGAGGCACTTTAAGGAACTTTGTGCTGTGGATCACTTGCAGAACTTCCAGACAAGTGTTGCCTTGTTGTAAAGTTTTAGTGTGTGTTAGGTATTTGGTATCTAACTGTTGTGTTTAGCTGCCTTTGCATTTGTTGTTACTTCTTGTTTTCTCCCTTCCTAATTTTTTAATTTCTTTTCTCGCTTTTCTTCAATGTAACAGCACGCTTGCTGAGGATAAAGGTTCAGAAATGGCACTCGTGAATTCTGTTAATTCTGACTTGCAGATCAATGTGTATGTATTAATTACCTTTTTTTAATCTTAAAAGCATTTCTATTTTGTATTTCTGCTTCAGGTTCCTACAAGAATATCTGTTGTTTCACAGAGATGGGAAAGCTGTAAAATTCAGCATTAAAAGCATTTAATTGTTTAAATCCTGGTAACTGAAGCATTAAAAAATGCACTGTAAACATTTGCTGGCTTTGGAGTGAAGAATATGCCAATTTAGTTCAACTATGAAGAATGCCATGTTAATGTAATTATTTTATTTATGACATTGGGTGACGGAGCTCCTTATGCTCCTACCCTGTGTAACTGAAACATCAGGAATGGCAGTTTCAGGAGTTGAAACCTCGAGAGAAAATTGCCCATCTATGCCTTGCCCCTGCTCGCTTTGCTTCTCCTGCCTGTAACTACAGCTTTCAAAGTCCTTATGCTGTGTGTGCGGAGCTTGTGAAACTGCTGCCTATGTGGGGATTTAAGCTCCAGTGGAGTAAGTTGGTAGGCTTGGGCTTGTGAGGAGGTTTAGCACAGACACTTGGAGTAGTTCCCACTTGTAACTGTGCAGTCCCCCATCCCTCTGCCTACTATTAGCACTCTGTGGCAGAGGTGGCTGAACCAGACATACATCTGCATTACGCGGGGCTGTAAAGTGCTTTAATGCATAAACAGAAATGGGCTGCGGGCTGCCAACAGCAGTGGCTCAGGAGCAAATGTTCAACTTTGCTTATGGCAGAGGGAGGAAGGCAGAAATTTATCCCCTGGTGCAGGGCAAGGCAAATACGCGAGTAACTTCAGCTGCTGTGCGAGTCTGGTGGGAGTCTGCATCTGAGAATGTTTTCTATCCAAGTAGTATTGCACTCATGAGGCTTAACAGACTTGGGACTTCTGTGCTGAGTTTACTCCCATAGGTAATTCACTGTAACTTTTTTTTTTTTAAAGTATTCCCAGATGAATCCTAAACTCTTGGTGTTTTTTTCCCCAGTGCTTTCTATAGGGATAGAGTAGCTGATCCTCACATAATGCAAATATGATGTTTCCTGTAAAAGTGGCACAGACATCCAGCAGCTTGGGAGGAGCAACAAAAATAGAAACATAACTGATTCGTAGCAGTTGTCTTAAGGCCTTGTAGGGTAACAGAGTTAAGCCTTTCCCTACTCTATCCATTTAAACGCCCAGCAACTAAGCAGGGATTTTCTGTGTAGCTCAGTAACTGTTTCCAGGTTCCATTTAAAAGGTTGGTGAAGACTGGAGTACTGGTTCCCCAAAACCAGTACGTTGCTACATTAATGCTGAAGCATAGTAAGGAGGCCGACATGGTACAGAATTGGGCAAGTCAGATCTTAAGTCAGTTATTTCAGGTTGTCTGACAGAGACAGAACCGTACTAACCGGGCTTTAGACCTCTAAGGTTTATTTGCAGTCGTGGAAGGTCGAAATTGAGCATCTGAGTGGGAGTAAATCACTGAGTTCTCTAGAGTTTTAACTACAGGGATGCCTGTGAAAATTGAGAAACTCGGATTTGTCAGGCTCATGAGATACAGTAACAGCTATAGGTTCGTGTATCGCTTTACCTGTCTCATTTCCTCTTGGAGAGACGTTGGTTAAACATCATCTCAGAACTGCCTGCTGCGTTGTTTGAAATGTTTCACCTTTTTTATTACTGATTCGTTTCCTTCTAATCTTTGTAATTTGTTTCCTTGTAACTGCTGATCTGGAAAGCTAGATTTTCAGGAAGGGCCAGATTCCAATCTGTTTAGTCTAAATCCTTACAAACTTGGTAAGGTCTTTGTTAAAATACCTTGAAAGCTGTTTGATTTTTTCAGGATTTAATTATTCTTTCTTTAAAGCCATGGGGGATTTTTTTGGTGGGTTTTGTTTAGGTTTTGTGTTTTTTGTGGGTTTTTTTTTGTTTTTTTTTAAAGGTAGGATTACTATTCCATCAAGATAATGTGAACTTACTGAAAAGTTAAATATTAACAGTATCCTCTTTGATCTTACTCAAATACTATGTTCTGCAAGAACATGTGCATCTTCAGTGTACTTTCAGAACTAGTTGGAAAACTCATAATTTACTTTTAATGGGAATTATTATTTGTAGTTCTTTGCCTGAATGCATTTTCTGTCAGTCCATGTAATTCCGAGTATGAATGTAGTAGGACTGAGAACCTCAAATAAACTTTTGGAAGCAACAGTGACTGCATGTTTTTTACATAACTTAAAAGAATGCCTTTAGGTGTGGTTTTAAAATGGAATATTTATGCTGGAATAATTAATGCAAATTATTTCATAGAGGGATAAGTAGACAAATCATAATTCTGTTACCTTGGCCATCCCAGTAGAAAAGAGCAAGAACTACATCGGGGGGTTGGGGGAGGGAGGTAGTATGATATGAATATACTCCTAGAGAAATAAAACAATTGTAGAACTGGGGAATAACACTTCAAATGGAAAAAAAACCCCAAAAACCCAAAGGAAATGGGACTAAAAACCTGTAATGTTTCCCTGTGAAACATAAATTAATGATACATAAAATGTTATTTCTTTAACTTTTTAAAGTTTGCTTTTAAATGACAAATATTGCTCTTTTAAGATAGCTTATTCAGCAATACTTCAGTCATGAAAATCCCCCTACCTTTTCAGCCTGTAGAGGTGAAGCTGAAACAACATTGTGTGAACCATATTAAATTTTTTTTTTTGGTCTTTGCCACAGGCCAGAGCTCTGGCAGTTATAAAACCAGCAGTTGTTATGCATTGCACTTACGTTATATACATTGTTCAAAACAGTTGCTAGTGATGTTTTCTGGGCAGCTCCAAGAAAATGGCATGATGCTACTTTAATTAAAGCTGTACAAACAGTCTTTGCATACACATTTGTAGTAAATGTATTGATCCTAGCAAGTATAGTGATCCTTTTAGAAATGATTTTATTAAATTCCAAATTCTACAAATAAAGAAAAGGAAACGTCTGTTATTTGTACTATCTACAGCACGATAATGTCTGGTCTCTTATATTGCTTGGGTCCTGTAGCTACTTATAACACCCGGGGCAAATCTTCCCTGTTGTGTGACTGGGCTTACTGTACATGTACTGAATATTACATCTACAAGGTATGTGTTCCTGAAGTGCTGAATTGACTTCGCTTGTATAGGTCAAGTGTGCTATGAATGAACAGTACCATGAATGGACAGTCTAATACTTCCCAGAGCAGCTGGGCTTACTGCGTGTGAATCTTATAATGTATAGGTCTGTTTGCAGCCTGAAGTCTGCAGACTTAGGTCGCTGAAGTGGCTCAAGCAATTTGCTTTTAGCCATCCTCTTTGCTAAAAGGTTTTCATATCTGAGCAAAAAGCGTGGTGCAGACTGGACACTTGCATTAATCATTTTAGTAGAGTGCAAACAGCTTGTGTTTGCAGATTGAGCGCTTCTGCTTTACTACACCTACAGTCCTATGCTTGTTATGTTCTTTTAAGAGCTTACTGATACCAGTGTGTTCATTCACACATGCCTCACCGTGACTCTTGAGAAAGTACCAAAAACATAGACTTTATAGTAATCTGTTCCCTTTAATAGTGAAATTTATAACTGGTCCAGAATCAAAAGGTATGCAGATATTGGGATCAGTATATAAACTATGTATTTATTGGAATTCTGTAATGTCCAGCGTACTAATGTAAGTTAGTACGCACAAATCCTCAGTTTGAGTTTCTTTTTGGATTGTTTTTCTTACATAAACCAGCTCCAGATCAAACCTATTGGCTTATAGTTAAATGCAAGTGCTTTCTTTTCTGTCTTCTCTCTGGGTAGTAAAATAATAATATTATGGAAGACTTCCCATATAAGTACTCCAAAGTGATAGGTATTTTTAGACTCCTTTATAGTGGACATACTTGTTGCTCTCAATTTTAAACACAGTGTACTTTCCAGAAGTCTATTTCATTTTTCTGTCTGAAAATCAGGAACTGGAAAAGAATCCATGCTGGAAATGACACTTTCTTACACAGTTTTGGAAGTACATGATGATGATATCTTGTAACTCTACACTATGAGTTTTACTGGGCTCTTCTCAGTGAATTAGCCTTGTCTTTGCTTGGCAAGGTTCAGAGGCTTGTAATCCATGTTTTTTCTTTCCTTTTCTACTATTCTTGTTTTGATTAAAAATAAAAGGTTACATTTTAAACTTGTGGTTTATCCTGAAATCTTCTGTTTATTCTAGTATCTGGTAGGTTATTTCATTAACTTAACTGAAAGGCAACACAAAACCCAAGAAGTCCAAAATTGCGTATTTGTCATCTGTGCGTCTTTTATTATAAAAGCATGTAAATTGGGTTGTGAGGAAGAAGAAATGTTAGAAGGTTTGTGCACAGTTGTATAATAAGGTAATGCTTACGACACTTGATGCTTATATGATAATGCTAAGATACTGACAGATACTTTACCCCTCTTGTTGACTTGTATTTGTTTTCTCCTTTGGGGGGGGGGGCAGTAAAAGTATTTGGTATATGCCATTCTTAAATCTTGTAAATTAATGGTGTCCATTGAATCAAAATTCCTATGTCTGTGCATATATGTATGGAAACATACATATTATGTATATTCATGTAGTATTAAAAGAGGATTTTTTTTCAAAATATTTTTGTTTCTAATATTAAATATTCCTAGTCTTCAATACTTCTTCTGAAATCTTCAGAAGGAAAAGCTTATACTCTTGGTACATACAGTTCTCAAAATATTCTTAACATCCTGGAAGTTCTTAATGGGCTAATATTTTCTACTGAGCTAACTGCATTTAAAATTAATTGCTGGTATCCTTGAGGAAGCTCTATCAAACAGTGATCAGTAGTTGGTATTATGAATAAATAATAGTGCAACAAAATCTCAGATGCCATGGCGGAAAGCTGTGTAACTTGCTTGACCAAACACATCAATGTCATAATTAAATGCAAATTTTAAAAAAGATTTCCTAACATTCATTAACTTTTGAAACACTGCTTTACAGAAATACTGGCAGCTCTTCTGTTTGTTGAAAGTTGTCTTAACAGGACTCCAGAAGGTGGAACATTATGATTAGTATTTCTGTGGGGTTGTTTTAGTGTATCTCCTGGGGTTTCTGGGATGATTGTTTTTTAATAAGTTTCTGGTGCTAATAACTTAAACAATAAAAGCTGTGGGGGGGTAACTACAAAGAATCCAAAGTATATTTTAAAAAGTCATTATTTTTGAGGTGCTGGGAGAGTTGGCTCATGATTTTGGAATGCATGCTGTTAACAAGGATTCCTTTGAAGAACTCTCTGTAGCCCAGTGTTAAAGGCAGTCAGAGACCAACCGTAATTAATACAGTCTTTCAAATTAGTGGTGAAATTCATCAGCCAGTTCCAAAATCTGACCTTTGTATCCTACTCATAACAAAAGTTGTATCTTATTTAGTAAGAGGAAAAAGGAATGTTTGAAGTACAACTTTTTATGAATACATGCAAAGTGATGAAAAAGGAGTGGGAGGTACGACATAAGCAGTATTACCTGAAACAGGGTTATGAAAGAAAGTTTGATGCAGTGTCCCAAAGAGGTACTCTGTGTGGATGCACATTCTGTACCTGATCTGGGCAGAAACATAAAGGACTATCCAGATATAGGTAGCAACTTCATACCTGATTATAAAAAAAAAATATTTTTTTGCATGGGGAAATCTGGATTATTTTTAATCTATGAAAACTGAGTGATCACACCAGTCTCTTTTAATAAAACTATTCATCTCCTGAATGGTTGTCAGGCAGCAGCTGTCTGGATGGTTGAACAGGCTAGTGCAGTGACACGCTTCACTTGCTCTTTCTCCACTGTCCTTCCACTGGTGTGTTAGACCTGTCATTTAGAACCGTTTAGCTGGACATCGACTGGTCTATGTTACCTCCCCATTGGTGATAATTATTTTGTCTTTTTGGGGAGGGGTGTCTGTGTAGATTTAAAAAACAAACAAACAAAACCCCCAACAAACCAAAACCACAAAAAACAAACCTTGAAAGTATTTGATGTACATCATTCTTAAATCTTTTCAACAACTTTAGATAATTCTAGTTTATCTGAGGGCACAGGTATGAGTTCTTCCTCATGGCTGGTGTACTCTTAGTACAGGGTGGGGGGCAGTTCTGAAACTATAGGTTTTTTGAAAATTAACTTAAAGCGGATTTAATCAGCATACCTTGGACCCCTATGATTAATTTTTTTGTTAATATGTATGGTGTGGGTCAAGTTGCAGTTTAAATAGACCTAATTAAACTACTGTTACCAGGCAGTGTCACCGTAGTGTCAGTGTCCAGTTCTTTCAATTTTCTGTATTTGACCCAAGGGTAGTGTTATGTGTATAGTTTGGTGGCAGTTATGGAAACAAACATTATTTTCTCTGTATCACTTCTTCCTGTCAGTATGCAGAAATCTTTCTGAAATTTTCAACTACTTTTAGATTCGTCCATCACAATCTTGAGACGCTTTCAGATGTGTTTTTGACCTGTGTAAAGATAACAATGTCTCAAGGTGACGGAGGGCCACCACGTTTTGGTTGCAGCTGATAGTGTGATAAAGCTGATAGTGCTTTACCCTGTGCTGAAAATGGGCATAGGCTGTTGATGGGGTGTCTTGCTTTTTCCTGAAAGAATGGTGGTAAATCCTGAGCCCTATCGAAAGGCAGTGTTGGATTGCATCCCTAGGAATCCTGAAACTTCACAGCTAAGATACTTTTCATCGTGGCCTGTGAGACGATACCGGATGAAGTAAACCATCGGAAATGTCAAAATTGTGTTGTTAAGTCCTTTAAAAGATAGGAAGAAAAAAACCCAAACCCAAACTGCTAATAGCTGTAGGTGTCAAAGCTAAATTGCCCGTAGTTCTCTTGCCGGCGTCCACCCTGGGAATACTGCTTATGCCCTTCCTGCCTGCCGCCGTGCGCCTGCTTCCGACGTTCGGATTTTTTTTTCCTTTTATGCTGCTGCTCTCTCCGTGTACAAAGCTTGTCGTGCTTTTGGCGCCGTGCGGAGGGCTGCCGGGCGGTTTATTTAATTCGCTAGACTTTTAGCAGATCGGCTGGAAGTTTATTTAAAACTCGGTGAAGCGCAGGCAGCCTTTTGCAGTCCTTTTCGGGTTTAGTTGTAAGCAGTTGTGTAGGTGGGATGCCGGGGGGGGGTGTGTGTGTGTGTGTGTGTGTGTGTCTGTCTGTCTGTCTGTCTGTCTGTCTGTCGGTCGGTGTCATCTGGTAGCGTCCCTCGGGGGGAGCTGGGGAACAGGCACCAGAGCCGGCCGCCGCGCTCTGTCACACGGTCGCCTCGCTGAGCGCGGCGGGACCCGCCACACCCTGACAGGCGGGAAGAGGCGTTGCCCCCGGCGGAGCGCTGGGCGGGAGGCGCAGCGGGACCCGCCGGGCCCCTGCGGCGGCGGGGCGTGGCTGTAGGCGGGGCCTGGCGGGCGAGGAGGGAGTCCCGTGAGGAGCCGCCGGCTCCGCCCCCGCCGCCGCCGCCGCCGCCGCCCGCCTCCGCCCGCCTCCGCCTTCAGCGCGCGCCCCCCCGGGCCCTGCGTCACCGGGAGGCCGCGCGGCAGCGGCGCGGGCGCCGGCAGGCTCCTCGTGCTGGTGCTGCCGCCGCCCCCGCCCCGCAGCCGGCCGGCGCCCCGCTCGCGCCCCCGGCACCATGCTCAGCCTGCAGGATTCCCTCTTCTTTGAAATTAACATAAAGTCTCTGCTGAAATCCTGGAGCAGCAGCAGCAGTAAGTATGTCGCTGGCACCGAGAGCCACAGCGTCATAGCGGATGGGGGTTTGGGGTTTGTTTTTTTTGTTGGTTTGTTTTGGTTTGGGTTTTTTTGCATGCTGCTGCGTAAAATTACACTTCAAAAACGGGTTCTTAGCGGTCCTGTGTGCTGGCGCAACTTGGCATACCCGGTGTGAGAGGTGAGCAAAGAGCGCTGCTTCCTAGTTGTCATGTAAGATTGTATATATGTATCTATTTTAATTTTCTTAGGCTGCAGTTGTTTCAGTATGGTAAAGTTCTTTGCACCCTTTGCTGTCCAGGAGAGGTGACAAGTAGGTGCTCGTCTCTGCGGAGTTATCAGATGCTGACACTGTGGCTTAGTTCTGCCAAGCTCCAAATGCTCCTCTGAAGCAAAAGAATCGTCTTCAGACCAAGTGTTTTACAGGGCGTATTATTTTTGTACCTCAAACCCGTTATTATACCTGCAAAAAGCTCCCACTTTGATCTTCTAAATGGCCCGGATCTAGAGTTTCTGCAAGGATTTCTTGTCTTAATTGAACCACCGGAGGCAAGGATGCTGCTCTTCGTAAAGACAGCCAGCCTGTCCTCGGATCACCCCTTCACACATGCTTCAATGCAGGGTCTCAGGCCCGGGAGCTGCCTTGCACTGTGTGGCAGGCTCTGCTACTGTAAACGCAGCAGCTTAATGACAGGATGCCAGGAGATGCTAAAGATGACGTAATTGTACGTCAGCTAAGTATTTCACACGTCTTAAGTTTCTCGTGTTTGTAAAAATTTAAAAAGTCAGAAGCAGGAGGTATCGGGAACCTCAGCTTTAAGTTACGTTTCATTAATTGCTGTTTGAGGTGTACTGGGATGCACAGTTTCCACTCACCAAACACTTCATCAAAATGTCTCTGTTGGGATTTTTACCCCAATACAGCATTGTTTATTTCACTTGTCTGTCTTGTTTGAAGGAATTACTAGCAAGTTATTTATCGTACAGTGTATTAATCAGTGCTAGGAGAGTATGCATGTATTTAGTTTGTCCTAATAGCTTATTCAGACATGAGATTTGCTTTTTTGCAGTAACTGCTGTAATTCATGTTTTGGACTAATAACTTCTAGACTTACGACTTCCAAGTTAAAGCAATGAATATTTCAAAATAGGCATCCTTATAGGTTTTGCTTTTCACTTTGTTTAGTTTGTGCCTTGCAGATTAACTGTATCTGTTCCAAATTATACCTTGTAATAGTACTTGGTAGTTATTATTGTTCTTGCTGAAATAAAGATAACCAGAAGGGTTTTTCTAATATTTTATAGTAGAAGTTGAAGGTGTCTCATGAAAACAGTTAAAAATCCTTAAAGTTGATTTTATTAATGTATATTGTTTCCAAACTAAAGTAAACCATATAGTACATTTAGTTACAATAAATTCAATCTACAACTAGATAAATAATTGCTGTATAGATAAGGAGATGAATTGCAGAATCTAGACTAGATGATTGTCAGCTGTAATAAGATAGAGAGTAATAATAATAAAAAAAGGTATCTGAGAAGAGGTTATATATGATGCTACGTTTTCTCCTTTATGTCCTCTGTTATGTAAGCACAACGGAGGAAGATCTTCCTGACTCTTTCGTCAGCAAGTGGTACTTGGATCGTCTACGAACAAACTAATTTTCTGTGCACGCTGATAAGATAGCTGGGGTTTATTTCACTTTTTTCCACGATTGTCACTCCATTTGTGAAAATTGCCGTGATTACAGCATAGCTGCATGTCTGCTCTGTAAGTGTGTGAGAGTTGCATTCTGATGGCTTTCCACGGTGCAGACCGGCCAGGAGCAGACCTCTCTATGCAGCCTGTGCTGGGTTTAAGTGTCGTGATTCACATTGATAGCTTAGTGAATTGAGCTGAAGCGGGCAAGCCAGTCGCTTTTTTCCTAAAATGTTTTCCAATCAAGTGATGCACTATGTGCAGAACAAGGAATTACACAGTAGTTATGTTGAGTATGTGTTTGGAAATTCAATAAACATGCATATGCTAAGACATTACCTGAGAAAGGTTTTTCCTGTGTTTTCATAAAATTTCCATACGCCAATGCTACTTTTTATGGTTTATATAATAACTTCAGAATTTTGTATCCTAAAGAACATCAGAAGAGGAGCGGGTATGCTTGCATGCATTTCCATGTACATAAAAATAAGCATGTGTAGAGAGTGTTTAAGTATGTAACAGCAGGGCAGCAAAGCTCCATGGGTCTGGTTAAGGGCTTGCTTAGCTGGCATAATGTTGTTGCAGTGCTGGCTAAGGTTTTATTGTAGTTGATCTTTTTCCTTTCAGTAACAACAATGAAGTGACATTCATATGGCCTAGTTTCAGAATGCTGTCTCTGTGCCAACAATTTTAGGCATTACTTCTTTTTAAATGGAGTCAGGAATGTTCTTTTAATCCAACAGTGAAGTGAGGATGTTCCCGCTTTAAGAATTATTTGCTTACTGAAGTTGTGGATGTAATGGAGGCTTTACAATGGCTTGTCCTAAGGTTGCTTGGCTGCATAGTATTTAAGGAATCTTAACTGTAATAATGTAACTTAATGTTCTTAAAGTTATGGATTCTCTTGTTTAGTCCATTGCAGTTTGAATATGTGGTCTGTTTAACCATTCTTCTGAGGTTTCTGGTTTTGTAGCAAAAATACTCATTTTGGATGTTATTTCTGTAGATAGGTGTAAGAAAGCTGTCATATTTTGTCCACAAAAACCTTCGTTTGCTTAAGGAGGTCTGGATGCCGTGAGAATTACTTTTAGTAATGCAATCTATGGGTTCAAAAACCAAATGTGGTGCTGCTTACAGCGGAAAGCATTATGTAATGAATACCTTTCCGTAAGATACGACATATGTTTTAATGAAAACTATGCATGTATTTCTCAGGCTTACAGTCTCGACAGGAACAACTGCTTTCCAGTAAACATGAGTACGACCCATTACTGCTTTCTTAAAAGCTCCTCTGTTTCTCTAATACTTGGTGTATTAATAATATTGTCTTGGTTCAGAAATAAAGAATTATTTCTGGATAATGAAAAAGAACAAAAGATGTATCTATTGCCTTTCTAATAACAAATACACAGCTTTCTGTTGCTGTGCTGCAGTTGTGGTGTGTCTGTCTGGTGAACAGAAGGGTACACCTGTCCTGTGGGTGCTTCTTTGTCCTTGAAGTCGTCCCTACCTCCTCCTGGTAAATAAGTGTTGGAGGTGGTTTATGAGATTTTCGTATCGTCTTGCTCAGCTTGATTCAGAAGTCATACATACATTTCAAGAACTCATACTGGTTAAGAGAACAGGGCTGCTCTTAATGTCGTGCCTGCCAAAGCTACATCAAGGTCGTTGCCCTCGACCTCTTTTTGGTAAGGGTTTGTGACAGTGATTTTCAAAGTTACTTAGACTTGTGAGCGTCGGAACAAAGTAATGGCAGGAAAGCGAGCTGTATCGGCCTGTACAGCAGTCATTTTTGAAAACGTGTTATAAAATCTGAAAGAAATGGAGCAACTTTAAAAGGAAGTGAATTATTGGGGCTACGGCTGCCAGGTGCTGACAAGCATGTGAAAACTGGGGAGTTGCCTGGCAGATACTTCTGAATCATTCTTTATGTGAATGAAAAAAGCATTTGGAGTTGAAGAATTGCTTACCTTCCCATAGGATTAGCTTGACTGAAGATTATTTCCTCCTTTACCAACCAAAAATGAACTCTTGGCTCTCAAGAGAGGTTCTGCTCTGATAATACAGTATTTAACAAAGTAGATGTAATGAGTTCATTTTTATCCTGTGGCTTGTCATTTGATGACAGCAATGAAACTGTAATTTAAATAAGAAAGGTGAGATCACCTTATAGTGCCATGATAGGAACATGTATGAAAAAGGACCGTATGAAGGCTTGTGGAACAACTGTTTTGTTGCCAGTCTTGTTCTTTGGGAGGAGACAGGGTGAGATGGAGTGTATGCGGAGGTGTGCATGGCTTTAGCAAAAGGACAGATTCGCTCCTTCTTTTGCAGTTTGCTAGTGGATTATACTTTTTAAAAGCGATAAAAGTACAATTTGTTAATACTTTGGGAATCACTATTGTGTGATACATTTCAACTTGTTTTCCCAGCAACTGTTAAACTGCAAAGAAAAATAAAACCTGGGGAAAAAATTGGTCTGAGATGTTACGCGATTGCTTTTCCTCCAAACTGTCCTTTGGGGTAGCAGTTATCAGCGGCAGTACAGTGCTCTAGAGAACTTTCAGACATCTTTTAATGGCAGGTGTATATTCCAGTGGCAAAATCAGTGTTACTTCACAATCAAGAGAAATCTTATTTTAATGAGATACTATTTTTGGTGCCTTTTAAAACAATAATAGTAATAAAATAAGTACAATATTAAGTAGGGTGTTAACTTTATTTCTCCAGCATTAAACATCCCAAATAATAATGTGTCCAGTGTTTTTGTAGGAAACTTTTTGTTAATTGTAACCTTGACTTCAAAAAATCATGACAGTTAGTAGTCATCTTGTATACTGAAACTCCACAGACTGTCTCCAGGGAATGTACCCATTTTTCCTCATGATTATATCTTCCAAAATCATTTTGACATACTGAAAAGTGAAATTTAAAAATGAAAGTCGAATCTAAATTTGTGTTAAGTCTTGAAAAAGCTACTAAATTCCACCCCCCACCCCCACCCCCTTTTTTTTTTTATGTATTTGTGTACCTTGTGACAGTAAACGTACTTACAGATCTCTGTCCTGCTGGAGCAGCATGTTTGTTTGCTGTAGAAGGGACGTAGTGCTTATGATGGCTTCTCCACAGCCTGTCAGTTGTCATGGGAAAAGCAAGTTTTTGTCAGTAGTTAATCACCCAATAAAATGTGAATGTGTCAAAATTTTTTTTAAGGGATTATGGAGTGTAACCTCCATATTTGGCCCTATTTATGAACTTCGGTGGTCTTTAATGATGGCCACTTGTGCAGTACGTCTTGGAGCACATAAGGTCATGAGTCACTGCATTTCCTGATACATGGTGTGTTGGCATACATTCAATTAAATGAAAGGCCAGTAACACTCTGTGTAGTATAATCTGCTATGTAAAGAGAAGATAGCTTTGTTATTTTTCTTTTCCTTCAGGGTAGGGCTGAAATAACAAGGTCTATAAATGGATGTAGGCTGGAAGGAGACAACTAGGCTATAAGTAGATCATCCAAACTAGGCAAACGAATGTACTGCCCTGAAGCTGAAGAATACCCAGTATATATATAAGTGAAAGTTCTGAAGTTGTCAAACTTTCTCATTCCCACTCCATTAGATGTGGGTCAAGTGGGCAGGATGAAGATGAGGGAAGTTTTATAAGATGGCTGAGCTCATCACATCACTTTTGCCCCCTGCAGTGCAGCCGTGTCACCTTTTCACCTGCCAACTGTGGTACTTGTCTCATCCTTTTAGTGAGCTGTTTTGGGTCATTACATCAGCAGAAATTTTCTTGGGAAGGTGGAGAGGTTTTTTTTTGGTTATCCAACTGAATCATCTCAAGGCAAGGAGGGTGGACATGAGGGCTGGTGTGAAAGAAGGGTCAGGACTACCTGCCTAGCAGTGAGAGGCTGACTGCCTCTTTTGGAGGATGTGTATGGATGTCTCAGCTCAGCTGGATCATTGAGCCTTGCTCTCACGTGTATTGTGTAGAAGCCTTCTTTATATTTGCTCATTTTTCTTCTGCATGACTGAAGCTGTGTGATTATTTTTTTGGTACTTTTGGGTTGGTCTAGCTTTCACTGTTGCTAAACATTCATACCTACATGTATACTTTTCCCCTGCCTTATCTTTTCCTACAGTCTATATTATAACACTTTTTGTGTAGATTGGGTGTAAGGGCATGGATGTTCATTAGGGAAGTGTATGTGACCAGATTTTTAGCAATCATATATAGATAAGCTTATATAAAGTTTTGGGCCTTACTTTGGACTTCCCTGCGCATCAACATGGAAAATCTTGAACTGCAATTTTTTTTTTTTATAAGATTGTTATGTGTGAAGTTCTTCATACTAATTTTTAAATAAGATTTCTGCGTTGCATTAAGTACATTATGTGTTGGGATATACATAATTTATCTTCATCAGGCTTAGATATGCTAGAATAAGCTTTCCTCTGGGGCATTCTTTCTATTAAAGCAATATACTTTTGCTAAACCCATAACTAGATTCTGTAATGATTCAAATTGCAGAAGAGAATGCTATTGAAAGGAGAAAGCGTCCCACATGCAAACTACTCTGTCAGCTACTGTTGCTAGAATAAACTGCATGCTCTGCATGGACTTCAGGAAAGCTCCAGATAAACCAATTGCAACAACCCATATCAAATACCCCATTTCTGCTGACTTCTTTTTTTTCTTTTTTTTTTAAACTCTAGCTCTGGTGCTTTTGTATTTGAAGGGGAAAGGTTCAGACACTAGAGATTTAATAGCATTTAAGAGATCACTGACAAAACAGTGTTTATTTATTTAGAAGGGTGACTGCCAACTTTAGAACACTCTGTGGAGCAAAACTGTTGTTTGCTATATTATATCCTGTTTGCATGTAGTTACAGGTTTTCCCCCATGTGGAAAGAAATATTCTTCCTCATTCCTCTACGAAGAGTAATGATGCTAGTCAAAGGGAGCTTTTAAATTCTGTTAGGTACAGTGCAAAATAAAGGGTGAATTTAAACTTAAGGAGGAAAAGGCCATTCTAAGTCAAAAGGGGCAGTTGGAACCTAAAACACACTGGGGCATGTTACTGTAAATATGAATTAAATGCTTGAACTCTGACGTTCCCAGTTGCCTGTGTGAATGTCGCAAGCAAAGGTTTACATTAGTAGGTCTGGTAAAAACTACTTTCTGGGAGAAATTTCAGGAGAGTTTACTGAAATATGATTTGTATAATAGTCTGCCAAGCTGCAATAACAGAAGAAAATAAAATGTTAAGGCACAGAATTGCTTTGTTTTAATTACTTTTAATATTAGAGTATTAATTATTGAAAAATTAAGGTATAGAAAGAAATAAACTTTGTATCATTGACTTTCCATTTATAACTCTCATTAGACAAATCCAGGGGTTTTTATGGACTGGTCAAAAAGTATTTAAAAAATGGTGATGGCCAAAAAGCTAGAGGTGGAAAATGTTTAAATACAGTTACAAAATTACATGTTTTATGACTCTTTATTTGTTTTCATCAGGTTTTAGACTTGATGCCCTAAGTAGGTATAGTTAGAACAAACAAGAAAAGCAGTATGTGTAGGACAGATTTTATTCAGTTCAGAATAAATGCTACTAATGAATATATAATGCTTTCATAGTAGTAGTAGAAAACAACAGGAGTTTAAAAATTTTCCCTCATTCTTTACCTTTTCTCATCCTTCTTTTAAGAATCAAGAATTTGAAAATCTAAAGGGGAGAAAGAGTACTTTTCTTCAGATTTACATAGCCTCAGAAATAGGCCGCTAAGAGTTTAAAAACCCAATAGTTTCAAGCTTCTAAAATAAAAATTTTCATTTAAAACATTAATATTTATAGGTTTCTTGCTCCAGAAATAGTTCAAGTTCTAGAAGTAATTAATTTCTCAAAGATATCTTAGGAAAGCACAGCATGGGAAGTATAAATGACTCCTCTGGTTTTGCCCGTTGGGCACAGCTGGCATGTGATTTGGGGATATTTTCAACTTTACTTTTTGAAGTTTCCTTTGTAGACAATTGCTACAGACCAGAATGCTGGTCTAGAAAGATGTATGAATGCCTTACACCCTTGCAAATCAATGCTAATTAGTTAATGGGTATTGGAAAGAAGTCTTATATTCACAGTACTATCAAAGCAGTGTAAGTAGCTTTAGGAATTGTTGATTTTCTTCCTTTTGCTTCTTTTATTCATCATCCCTGGTTGCTTCCTTTGTTCACGCTGCTGAACTAGAACTTAAGATCTTCAGGTTAGGAGCTGTGATGTTTGTGAGGGTGCCGGTGCACCAGGGTCACTGGTCAGTAACAATTCAGCGGCTCTTAATGCAGTCAATGTTAGGCTTAGAAAACTGAGTGTCTGACATCTCAGTGGAAACCTGCCTGCTTTTTCTCTCTTAACATCTTGTTTGTGCCGGCTGTCAGCAGGACATAGCAGTTGGGCCAAATATCACCAGATTTTTACTGTTCTTTCAGCTACAAATGAGGTCTTGTCCTGGAAAAAAAGAGAGGCTGGCAACTGGCACTTTGTTTTTATGACAGCAAAGCAAAGAAAGAAGGAAGCTAACCCAGATGTACTGAGGTTTGCCTGAGAAGTTCAAAATTTTTTTGATAGCTGTTTGAAGACACTGTGGCCAGAAATGCATGATAGACTGATCAGGGCATATGAAAGGTGGAGTCTCACATTGTTCTGCTTGTAGGGGTATTCTTATCTTTGAACCTCTCTCTCTTCAGAAATTAACAGGATAGGAAAAGAGGAAGGAGGAATCCAAAACGTAGAAATTTCCTAGAAGTGCATGGATGAGAGAGATTTTGGAGTCCTTTTCTCTTCTTTTTTTTCAATCTTAAATAATAATTTAAAAACCCCTGAAAGGGTACTTCAAGCTATAATTATTCCTCCACAGGAAAGAAAGTAAAAGTGTATCACTAATTCTGAAAGAATTATATTAAGCAAAACAATATGAGCAAAACCAGGTTTCACAAATATGGTGAAAAGTGACCAAAAGGAAAGTGAAAGGAAACTGTTAAAAGTTTTCCTAGCATCTGTCACTGTAGTACTGTTGAAAGGATTGTCTGAATAGTTTTTACTTATTTATTTACTTTTAATTTATAATTTGTGCCTGTCTTTTATGGCTGCATTATCCCTGAAGGGGATAGTGTAACTGGAAAACTACAGTGCTCATCTTGGAGAGGACAGGGGAAACAAGAACGTAACTGTTTAATTGAGTAGGGGAGAGGATGGCAGGACAGGGCCTGGGAGGGCCCTAGGGAGGGCACAGACATTGGTTCTGTATTTTTGGAAGCAAGCCTGTAGGATTTCACTATCAAAAATGCAGTGAAGGACATGAATTATGCCGCCACTGAGCATGAAAACTTTTTGAAGCGTATTGAGCTGAAGTTCAACCTCACTAAATTGAATCTCGCTGTGCCTAACTGGTGTCTTTCTGGAGATGCAAGTTTTCAGAATAAAAAAAATAGTATGCACTGCTTCAGAATCTGAAGACCTGAAGTGAGGAAGTACTGATTCCTCAGTTAATTTTAGTTTAGATACTGGTTTATTAGAAATGTTCTTGCACTTTTTTAGGTCTTTCTCAAGCTTTTGTATCTCTTCTGTACTTCCTTACTTCTGCTAAGACCATTTACATTAATAGTGCTGAGAAAAAAGGTGTCAAGGCCTTGAGAATTACTTGGTTTCATTTTATATTTGCAGTTTTAAGAGTAAGGTTACAAAGACTGACTGCCAAAAAGTGATTGTGAGTATTGGATAGCTGTAGCTATTTGGGGACTGGGAGAGGTGACAGAGACCCATGGAGGTGCGGAAGACCAGCTGTGCTGTCTTGACAGGATTTTTTCTGCAGGGTTATAATTCTCAGGACCCTCAGTCCCCGATTCCTGCTGACTGGCAGTACTGCCCAGAAGCGGTAGGCTAGGCCTGAGTTAACCTTCCGAGTTAATGGCACTAATGTATGTGTGCTTAGCATGTGTATTACCTAAAAAAAGTCTTGTGAGAGGGGGACAGGATGTTTCTAACCTTTAAATGTATTGGTTTGTCTTGTTAACTTGAAGATGTTTGCTCATGTGTGGTCTGCATTGTGACTCCATTGAGGTGGCAGAGCCTTGCGAAGGGTGACAAATCTTCATCGGCATCTACAGTTAGGAAAAAAAACCCAATAGGTTTCTCTTGAGTTTCCTCTGTTTTCTTGTCCTGTGCTTCTTGCCAAGTGCAGCTGCTTCAGCAGGGTATTATTGATAACATATTTCTGGAGATTAAAGGCTGCTCCTCCCATTGAGTTGTGGCTGTGGCTGTGGAGAAGCAGCATGTTGCTGGTGAAACTGCCTCCTGTTATCTATCTGCAGAGGAAGAAAACTGTAATCTCATTCTTCTGTGGGTCTAGCAAACTTATAGTCAGCTCAGAAGGGAAGTGGGCTTTTATTGCATGATTAAAACAGCTTGGTGTTTTAGGGTGTTGTCAGTACGTCACCATACAAACTTAAATACCACATCATCAGGGAAAAAGATGAGCAATGAGCTCTGGATGTGAAACTCAAGTTTCTAGGTCACTGGCTGAGAGTGTAACTCACCAGAGGCCAGAGCTCGTTACCGTTTCCTGGTTTGCATTTGGTCTCCTTCCCGGTGTCCGGACCAGAGTGCTCCCTGCTTTGAGGCCCTAACCCCCGACCGAGCTCCCTAGTCACTGCACAGCCCCACCACCGCCGGACTGCTTCCCTCCTCTCTGCTTCTGTCCCTCTCAAAAGTTGTTCAGTTGTTAATCTAATCTGTGTTTTATTACTGTAGAATGATTAACGAGGTAATGTTTTCCTAGGATGTATTACAGCTTTTGCCTGTGTAACTTTGATATACTGAGGAAACTTGAGGTCCAAAGCCTTGACCAGAGAAGCTGAGATTTCCAGGGTTGAGTGGGAATAGTTGGGCAACTCATAAAACCAGTTTTGATAATAGTATACCTGAGCAAGAATGAAGCAAGTATTGCTCCATCTTCAAAATAATGCTACCAGTGTATTTATATATTGCAACTTGGGAGATGGTGGCATTGACTAGCTATCTGTGCTGATTCTGGTCGGTAACCTAAGAGACCTTATTTTTTTTTTTTTTTTTTTTTTTTTTTTTTTTTTTTTCATGTGGCAGTAGGAAGGAGTGTTACAGATTATACAACCATTTTTTTGTGACATCCTCTACTAGGAAATTTTACCTCTGTTCCTGAAGAGGGCTGGACGTTGGAGAATTTTTAAAGCAGAATCTTAATAGTTTCATATCTTTCTTCCAGTTTTATTCCTTCTTTTCTTCTATTTGTATTTGTGGTGAACTGTGTAGTCTTCTAAATACCACCCAAATACTGCTCCTGTCATTAATGGCCAAGCCATAGTTGGTGTCAGTGCATACAGTTAGATGCTTAGTTACTTCTCAAGCCTCAAAACCTTGTAGTATTCGAACAGTTCTGAATGTAGCTGTGATGCAGTTGTCCTACCTCACAGGCTGCTCTCTTCAAAATATGGTTTTATGTGTAAACATGTTTTTATTCCTGTCCATCAGCATGGAAGACTTTAGAACAGATTTTACCATACTTCATTTTGTAGGCGAGTGTCTCTGTTACTCTGCTGATAGACTGTGGATATTTTCTGTGTCTTCCTTCAAAATATGAATCCTACTGTTTAATTTTTGTCAGAAAACAGTGTAGGAAATACTGTTGCAACATGGTATAAACCATGTAGCAGATGTAAATGTAAGACTTTGTAAGAAGGAAAGGAGATGTTATTTCAAGTAAGAACTGAGGGGAAAAAAGGGTGTTCACTCACTCTCACAGTCTCTCAAGCCCCGGAGCATGTGTGTCCAAGAGGTCCGTCCAGCAGCCGGGCACCAGGGCAGGGGTGTTCAAGGTGTCTGTCCAGCAAAAAGGCACCACGATGCTTGTGTCCAGCTGTTAGGTCTGGAATCCATGGCCATGGTATGGGAGGTAAGGATGCCAGGTGCCACATTCTCCTCATGTCCCGGGTTCCTCTAGAG
This sequence comes from Aquila chrysaetos chrysaetos, assembly GCF_900496995.4. Lineage (NCBI taxonomy): Eukaryota > Metazoa > Chordata > Aves > Accipitriformes > Accipitridae > Aquila > Aquila chrysaetos. Next base: position 29,753,839 of record NC_044004.1, on the reverse strand, counting down.
TTGCCAACAGATTTTGCATGTGTTTTTGAAGCCGAGAGGGATCAGTGTCTCCATCCGGTCCCACCTCTGTGAGTCATTGTGAGTCGCTGTGGTTCTTCGGCTCCAGATCCCGGTGTATTGTGAAACTGCAGGTAGATGTGCGGGGGGGGGGTCTCCATGACCTGCTCCACCCGGGTGCCGTTCATGCAGGCCATGCTGAGACCCCCACTTCCCCCGGTGCCTCCACAGCCGGACCTTCCCATTCGTACCAGTCTGAGCCCCTCAGTTACAGTTCTTTGCAGTGCTTTTTAGAGCTTATAAGAATGTATTGTGGAGAAAGGAAACTACTTTCTGAAGTAAATTAGAGTCAGATAAAAAGTTGGAATGAAAGTTGAGGAAGGTAGGAGAAAAAAGCTTTTTCTTTTTCCTTCGAGTTCTAATACATACAGCTCAAATCTTCTAAGTGACCAATTTAGCCACGTATTTTGGAGTTCCACGGACAAGCATATGATAACCTATTTTTACTTCAGATGTGACTAGTCTCCTCCCCTGCAACTGACAAAGAAGCTGTTAACTCTGAAAGCTCTCTGTGTTTATCGTGGCTAAGAATAATGCTGCATGGCACTTAGTATTGTCTTCTTACGGAAGTCCAGTTCAAGCGCTGGCTATGTCTGCATGCTACGTGAGATTTTTTTCAGAAGGTTTGTGCTGTGCCCTTGCACATTCTCTGAAGACTTAAAGCCCTGAAGGCTGTCGTCTGTTTTTCTAAGGAGTTGCACAACTGCAGATTCTTGCTAGTTTAGTTCACTTTTATTTGCAGTTGGCATAGATAAATTTCTTCAGAAGGTCTGGTTAGAAATACAAGTGTCTCACGCTTACTTTTAAAAAAAATATTGTTAACTAGGGCTTCATGTGAACTCAGCACTACCTTATGCTGTTAAAGACTTTAGAAGTGCTGAGGAGCCTCAAAATACAGTTCTTACACTAAGCACAGAAGTAAAACAAATTTGGAAAAGTGACCTAGTGAACAATCCTGAATCTTTGTGCTGGTTTTGGCTGGGATAGAGTTAATTTTCTTCATAGTATGGGGTTATGTCGATAGAGCATGAGACTTTTAATCTCACTATCATGGGTTCAAGCTCCATGTTGGGTGCCAAAAAGGACTGTTGTGGTTTAACCCCAGCCGGCAACTAAGCACCATCCAGCTGCTCGCTCACTCCTCCCTGGTGGTATAGGGGAGGGATCAGAAGAGTAAAAGTGAGAAAATTTGTGGGTTGAGATAGACAGTTTAATAAATAAAGCAAAAGCCACGTGTGCAAGCAAAGCAAACCAAGGAATTCATTCACCACTTCCTGTCGGCGGGCAGGAGTTCAGCCATCTCCAGGAAAGCAGGGCTCCATCACATGTTAACGGTTAGTTGGGAAGACAAATGCCATCACTCCGAATGTCCCCCCCTTCCTTCTTCTTCCCCCAGCTTTATATACTGAGCATGACGTCCTGTGGTCTGGGATATCCCTTTGGTCAGTTGGGGTCAGCTGTCTCAGCCATGTGCCCCCCCCAGCCCAACTTCCCGTGCACCCCCAGCCCACCCGCTGGCGGGGCAGTGTGAGAAGCAGAAAAGGCCCTGATGCTGTGTAAGCACTGCTCAGCAGTAACAAAAACATGCCTGCATCATCAACACTGTTTCCAGCACAAATCCAAAACATAGCCCTATACCAGCCACTCTGAAGAAAACCAACTCTGTCCCAGCCAAAACCAACACATTCTTCTAGATAGATATTTGCTAATTTTCATATTCACCAAACTTTTTTCTTCAAGCAAAAATGAAAATAGACATCCCAGACCATCACCAACTCAGCAGTTGACATTGCTGTTTTTCTGTAGAGTTTGGTGAATGAAAGGACTTGGCTCAGAGGAGTACATTCGTTAAACAGAAAAATAGAGACAGCTACACCTAATTTAAAAACAAAGCATTTACAACAACATTGTAAGATATGTATGTGTCATCATAAGGAAATTTATGCTCTAGTTGAAAAATAATCAACCTCTCCTATGTGCTAACTCTTTGGTTAGTTGCGCTGGGAACTGAAACCCATCAAAGTTGAATTTACAGAAGGGCTGATCCCCTCAGTGCAGGGCAGAAAACTTTGTTTAGGGAATATGTTCAGATAGGATATTTTTTTTTTTTTTTGGACAATTAAATTTAGGTAGTTACCTGGATGTGCAAAAAATTGTTTTTTGTTGTTTTTTTTTAACTCTTCAGCAAACTTATTGTAAGATTATACTTTTGAAAATGTTGATTTTGTTTGGGTTTCTTTTTTTGTTCCTCGGCATGTTTCTGTTAAACGTGACAGATTGAGTTAGTCTTCAGAGGTTTATTTCCCTTTTCAGCTCGTATGTTCATATGGAGGATTACTAGGCAAAACTGACAGAATCGGAGCATAGAACAGTTGTTCTTTCCTGAAATTGATACTTAATGTGTGAGACTTATTCTAACCCTGATTTATGTATGCTTAAGCATATTCCAATGCTCAAATTCATTTGTTTATTCTCTTTTTTTAATCCTTGTGTGTATATCTAACAATTTAATTTTCAAACCATATCTCAATATCAGAAATACTGTTATAATATTTCTGTATACTTCACTAGGCAGTTACAGAGATGTGAAAATGCTCTGTAAATGGACCCAGTCTGGGCAAATGTAATGTTTTTGAGCTTTAACTTGTAGAAATACTTTTCATCTGAAATATTAATATGCTTATATGGAGCATATTAAAAGAAATTAATGTAGTTCTTTACAGATTTTTTTCAAATAGTTTTTTTTTTTAATGATGCATGATTTGAAGTTATTGGTTACTTTATAACTGATGCTCCCCAGTCCTTTTCCAAAATAGCTTTTTACAGCAAAGCTGCCAGTATTCATTACTTTTTGCATTTATGCAGGAAAGGTATCAGTTTGACATTAATGAGGATAATTGAGGATAATGAACATAATGAGGATAATGAGGAAAAGTCTTTTCCTCTTTCTACTGGGAGCTGGAATTGCCCACTTCTCACAAGGAAAGAATAAGCAGGCAGTAAGAGGGGGGTTTTAAACAAACTACCTTGGGTTGTGCTCAGCGAGAGAACTTTTTGCAAAAGCTGCCTGGCTTCTGACACTATGTTTTTGGAAAGAATATAAAACGAATTTGTTGAGCATTTTGACATTGTTTTTTTTTTCTTTCAGTACAGTGCATCAATAGGTTTTTTTATAGCCTTAATTCTTCAAACTGAGGATGTTGAGTTTTGTTTTTCCAGAGAATTGTGGATTAGGAAAGATGACAGAAGGTATTTAAGTTTCTTTTTCTGTTTGCTGGTTAACAAAGACATGCCTATGATCACTTTGACCTTGTTACTTGATGCATTTTTTTGTGTGTGTGGAGTATATGTATCTGTTAATATATTGAAAGGAAACAAAACCTTATCATAGATGACATGTTTGCAGTGACAAGTGTTAGAATTAAGTTGCCTGTGCAGCCCATATATCAGTGTGTTTGTATTCCTTTGATGCTATATCCTTGCCTTAGCTTTAGTTTTTTAGGTATTACTTCTTAAAGCTTTAGATTTAGGGTTGAGTTTGTGGATTTCTTTCTCTTCATGTAATTAGCGTACCATAAAAATGAAGTCTTAATTCAGAGTAAGGTCACTCTTAGCATTGCTGTAGAAATGTGTGCTTCCTTAACTTCTAGAACAGTGTTTATGGTACAAACACTAGCAAATATAATTCTTTTTCCTTCTCTTTCTACTCTTCTAGTCCCCAGGCCTGACTGCTATATCTTCCCACTGCTGCCTTTGCCTCCTGTCTGCTTTTTAATTTAACATCACTTAGCCAAGCATTGATATAATTTTATTGCCTTTGTTGGCTCATGCTTAAGATAGGATTCAGAGCATCAGTGTGTTTCCAGCCTGGTGCAGCCTTCAATTTGATAGCCCAGGAAGGAAAAACTGGATTTCTCTGTTAGCAGTAAATGTTCTGTTCTCTGCCCCGCTTCCCTCACTCCCATGGGCTGAGCAGGGCATGCTGTCCATGCTAAGCGGAAAGGGCATGGGGGAGAAAGTGTTGCGTGCAAATTTACCCGCAGACTTACCTGTCACTTGAGAAGTTGACCGTTGTTCTGCGGCTCTCAAACTGCAGTCCATCAGCTGGGAGAGGGAATGGAGAGAAACCAAACTGCCCCTAGCAAGCTAAAATTTGCTCAACAGGAATCTGCATCCCCCTTGCAAACTTCCTCTTTAAAAAAAAAAAAAAAAAAAGAAAGAAAAACGTCTGCTAATGGCAAAATACTGGAAGACATTGATATAGGTGATAGGATTATACATACCTGCTAGGCTCAAATGGTTACCTCATTTCTGGGTCCTTATTGGTGAAGTTTGGGTCAATGCTGTAGCCAGGCTGGGAATCCATCAATGAGCCATGCGATGGTGTCAACATTTTTAGTTTTTATATCATCAGAGAAAGTTGTAACCGCTTGTGTTTAGAGAAAAAATTGGTAGTGTGATTCATTGGAATTGGTGCCAGATAAATAGACATCTGAGCTGAGCTCCTTCCAGCTGTCCTTCTGACTCCAGGAGTTAGAACTGAAGGAAAGATGTGTGGTGCTTTCACAAGTTATGGCCTCTTGGCAATTACGTGAATGCACAGTACTATCTAAAAGCATGATAACCATGACTGGTGTATGGTGATGAGCCTGAGCTTATAGGTCCCCTTGAAAGCCAGGGAATACTACTAGCTCAGACTTAGTGGTGGCTTGGTTTACATTTACCTAAGGGCAAGTGGATCAGAAGAACTAACAGAACAAGCCAAAGTTATGCTACTCTATCCTTGCTCTCTGTATTCAAAAGGAAGTTGACATCTTTTCTCCTGTTGCAGTAGTAATTTTAAATAAAAAATAAGCACCAGGTACTGCTCTTTAAAATTAGTAGTGTAAGCTTTTTTTTGCAATTTAATCATACTGGAATAGAATTGCTTCTGAGTTTGCACCGTTACTGAAGGTATGATTTACAATGCTGTAGAAGGCCTAACATTGAGGTATAGGAAGTAAAGAAACAAGTTTAGGTTTTTTTGTGCTTATGTGGTTACTCTTTTGAGGGAATACAAAATTTGTAAATGAGTGAAACTTGGCAGTTATATATGCTCAGTTATTATAGTTCAGTGTTTTGAAGGAAACTGAGATCAGAATACATACCTCTTACTTGACAACACAGCACTAGTACTTTGCTGCTGCTGTGCAAAGTATTTTGCCAGTAGGATCATGTTAAGTCTTCACAATAAGTCTACTGGGAAAGAAGACAGTAGGTAACAGATGTGTGCTTGGGGTGGTATCTTTTCTCTGAGAAGTTTGCAACTTGATTACAGAACTGTTTTCCAGCAGAAATTCATATATTAAGTCTTAAGTTGCTTTATTATATGTGCAGCTTTAAATTGAATTGAAAGCTACAGTTGTATAAAACTTCAGGACAGTAGAAGCATTTCTGAAAATTACCATTGGGAATCTAATTTACAGCTCTGAACCTTTACACTCCTGCCATTATCCTACTTCTATATGTGATGGGTTGTGTTCTAGACCATGGACAAATGAAAGAGACTTATCCTTTACATTCTTTTAAGCTGATCTTGCATGAGAACAGCCTTCTGACATTGAAGCAAAGCATGTTAAATATATTAGCAGTTTGGAAGTATGCTATTAAATAAATTTTATGTCTCTCTAAGTGGAGGTTTCTGTGAAATTCAAAATAAGATTTTTAATTAAAATAGTTTATCTGAAGAGGTTTCTATTCTGGCAGTTGTTCTAGAGAAGGTATTACATAAACTACATTTTTAATGGTCTGACGCTTTAATGGTCAGGATTTCCTGTTGGCATGCCATAATCAAGAATGACTGGGCAGGACTTGAGACAATTGAGTTCAAACTGATTTCCTCTTCCTCCTCCAATTTCTATGCTTTATCATATTGTTTTCCAGTGTGTATGGTTTGGTCTTTTGGCATCTTGTGCTGTCAAAATTATTTTTTAATTTCTTTTTTTTTCCTGTCTGATAATAGTCTACATGCATGGGTCTACCATAGAAGGCTCTATAAAGTGATTCACGAGTTGTACTCCTTGCATATGCTCATAGCAATTTCAGCCAGTATGTCCCATCTATGTCCTAGCTGTTATGTTGTTAAGGATTTTTTAAAATGTAAATATGTAAAATTGGTCTTACATACATCTTAGTGGTTTTTTTGAAATTTAATTTTAAATTTCTTGTTTGTAAAGGTAGTTACTTGCACCACAGATGGGACATTCTGCCCTGCCATCCCATACTAACTGAGTTAGAATTACATAGCATGAGAGATCAGGTGAGCTTCAGCAAATACCTTTGAGACTGTAGCTCGTAGCAGCTTTTGCTGCTCTCGAGTCCGACATTCTCAGTGGACAGAGTGAGCCCAGCAACGACTAATAGTCTGTTTCTGACTGGCTGCCCTGGATGTCCTTACGCTGTCCTGAATGTCAGATCTGACCTCTTTTTCAACCATTAAATTTTTTAATAAAAGTATATGTGTTTTCTACCTTCCGTAGATATAAAATACCCACCCATCTGATTTAGGTGATTACATGTGATATACGTGGCTGTTGTTCATCCTGTTCAGTCACAATTCTGTAGGGAAACAGGCTCTCTGTATATAGTATGAGGATAATGTGTTACTCTGCTAAATTTTTAAGGATTGCTGTGGGTTTTTGGGGGGGAGAGGGGGTTGAACCCAAAAGAAAGCTTTGCTCAGGGATAAACACTTAAATTGGTATTTTGCAATTCAGTAGTCGTGCTGCTTTCCACAGATGAGAGAGCTTTAGAAAGAAGGTTTTGCGGGGTTGCTACTTCTCACTTATGTATAAAGGTAAGAGGAATGACTAGCATAGTCCTTGTTTAAGAAGTGGCAAAACCAGTAGGATTTACCTGGGGAGATGCATAGCCCAGTTTCTCTCTTCTCATGTATCTAAGTTTAGGCAAAAGAAGTATTCTAAAAATAATTTTCCTGATTTTATATCTGTAATGTATTTTGTCTTTCTGCCTGTTCTAGAATTTCAGTGAAGAAATAATATACCTATTTTATTTTGAGGCTTCTCAAAGTAAAGTAGGGAAGAGACTGCAAGATATGAAGGTCCGGTACAGAGACTGGAATATCTGCTGGTTAGAATTTGATCAGCCATTAAAGCAGCTAGGCAAGAAGAATTTCTTGTTCTCTTCACAATACTTCCTCAAGGAGTGTCTGAATATTAGTACGAAAAAGGGGGAAAAGTGCTATGTGGCAGACAATACAGCAAAAAGTCTCCAGAAGATTTTGGTGATGGGTTGTTTAGAAGGGGGAAAGGGACCTTTCAAGGACTTGTCTGTGTTTGACACACAGGGGACTGACTTCATACATCTCAGACCATGTTCATAGGTGTGGAAAAGATGGAGGAGAAATTTTCTTCTAAACTTAAGTTGATGATTTTATTTTTTTTTTTAAATAACAAAAACCATCACTTTTAAGTTTGAAGCAATAACCAAAACATATTTCTCTTTTGGTTTCTCTCCTGCAGGAGACTGGTTAGATTTCTAGAAAGCATTATGCTAAATGAAAATCTAAAAATTACAGTTTATCAATGCATTTCTCAGAGATATTAACAGCAGTGGGGAAAAACACTGCTGAATCTTTGGAAGGACAAAACTACCTAGTTATAAGGTAGAACTTCAAGTTTGAGGATCATCGGTAGCAGCAAGACTGTATCTGCTAAGGGATTGTAATCTGGCCCAGATACCTAGAAAACTAGATATTGCCAGGTTAAGATTTTATGCCTTAGAATTTCTGCTGTCTCTCTGTGTTGGCCTGAAGTAATGTTTCTGTTACCGTTTAGTAGCAGAGGAGTCTGCATTTTGGGGAAAGCTAAGATTAAATTTCTTGCCTGTGGTTTCAGAGGCTTTGAAAGCAGAAAACAAGCTTCATGTGAGTACCTGTAACTAGACAAATTGGCAGCTGCTCTCCCAGTTGAGTGAACTTCCCATAAAGAAAGGATGTTCATATTTGTTGGGTGTAGAAAAATTATTTGTATGATAAAGCTTCAGAAGATTTCTGTGAGGTTTTTGTTCTGTGTTTTCTAGAGTCCAAATGAAAGCTCAGCTGTCATAGTACCAGTTCCCACAATGCACTCAGAAAATTTCCTTTCCTTTCTGTATTCCCTCCCAGGGCCGTGTGCTTAATTAGGTACTTGTTGAAATAAACTTATCTTCTGTTTATTGATGCAGTATTCATTTATGTTTCTTTGTTCCAGAGCTTGGCTAGAATGTAATATTAACATATCTGAAGGTCCTTGGATAAATTGTCATTAGGGAAGTGTTTCTACTGCAGAAGTAAAATGTAAGTTCCGATTTAGACATGGAGGGGAAGTTAGCAATACACGTATAACTTCCTCTCACTGAAAGGATTGACTTGGCTTTACAAACATTACACTGAACCATACCACTGAACTAAGTCAGTTCTAAGCCTGTTTTTACTTCACAGGTGGGTAATCCATTCATCTTATTAACATGTGACGTTTCATAAATGCATGACAGAAGTACCAGCTACTACTGCTGGTTATTTAATTATTTTCATCTAATTCACGTAAAATCAGTGAAAGAGAGTGAGGTGAATAAGAATTTGCAATCTGGGCTTTTAGTCCATGTGGCTTGTTAATGAGATAATGGTTCTTCTTTGCCTGTTCATGTAGTGTAATTAGACATGTGGAGCCACGATCTTTGTTAAGCATTTTCCAGAGATAATTCACTGTATACTGCCAACGCAGAGAAAGAAGAGAGAATGCCATACCTCGTGTCACTGGATGAATTAGTTGTGTAGTCTGTATTGAAAATAATAGGATGTTTGTTCATCAGGAACTATGTATCTAGACTAAGATATGAGAAATATGGGAGAAAGAGCAGATTTTTTTTTTGTTGTTGTTGTTGTTTTTGTTGTTCTTAGTCATGTGTATTCTAATGTATTGGGACTGATTTCAGTTTCAACTACTGTGTTTATATTTGTGATGTTACCGATCAGTAGGTGTATATTATGTAAAGCAAAGGAATATCTATATAACACAATCTATGAAAATTTGTGCGGTCAGTGGCCCTTAATAGATATATACTGGCAACAACTGTGGATTTTAGTCATATTTTAGGTTACCTTGTAAAGTGACATGACTATGGTGTCAGGAGGCTGCTATGCCTCTCCCTTTACTTTCAGGTTTTCATACCAGTATCAAGAATAATATTTTATTAGGTACTTTTTTTTTTTTTAAATGCATCCTAAGAATGCCTCAAAAATGTCATCTAGCAGAAACTCAATGTATTAGTCCACCTAAGCACATTACTGAGAATAATATACATCACTGAAAAAATTGGAATAGCATTTATATATAACTGGAAGTGGTTAAAATAAGTATATAAGTATATTTTACGAGTTTGCAATTTCTTCTTTTTTATTGTAAGCTATTAGCACGGTTTTAAATGAGTAACATTTTGCTGGTAAATGAGTGTTAATGAAGGAAATGGAAAAACCTGGATAAATGCAGTATAATGCAGAAGTATCCACCATTTCTGCAAAGGCTGCTGACTCCAGCACTCGTGTGATGCTGGGGAACCAAGGAACCAGCCAGAGCCGCGTGTGCGGCAGTGCTGGCTGTGCGTGAAATCAGCTGGGATTCAGTACAGCTAGAGCTAGTAAGGCAGTAATAAATCCGGCTTACAGACAGGCTCCATGCACTATCACTAGTGGTACGTAGTTTGGACAAAAACCAGTGAAGTAGATCTGGCTGGTCTACTCTGCTGTCACACGCTTTGGCAACCCAGGTAAACTGGCTGAGTAAATGAATAGCAACTGCATCCTCCCATCGCTAGTCTGGAAGTAAATCCAAGAGATTTAAGTGAAGAATGGCTCTTCCTTTATATTTGTCTATAGACCAAAGGCCGAGATTTGGAATGTGCATCTGTTACTAGAGCAGTGTATGTTGAACTTCTTTGCCTTCATAAAGATGTTCACCATTTCTCTCATTCAGATCATGAGGTTTTTTCACTGATAAGAGTAAGGAGACTTTGGAAGCAATAGAAACCTGATGGTCTACAGGAACTGTAGAATTGTGAGATAATGATAAGGTTATTGAAGAAGTTGTCTGCTCTAGAAAACAGACTGCTGGTCTGGGGTACAGGAAACCTAGGTTTAACTGTTTGGCCCTGCTCATAATTTGTTGGGATGATACTGGATAGGTTGCCATCTCTTTTGAGCATTGACATCCTTATTAGGCAAAAAATAATTAATCTGGTGAAATAACTGAACATCTGTTGCTATGAAGCACTGTAACAATTGTTACAGATCTGTTTCCATGTACGTTAATAATCACTTCTGTGAGGTAGGATGAAATGTTCCAGATGTTTATCAGAGTAGAAGACAAAAAGCTTAATTAAAACTCCTTTAAGTAACCACACAGATAATATTTTCAATCTTTGGGAGTTTTCATATTGTCAGTTGGACACGCAAACCCTATTCTGCAACAAGTATCACAGAAAACTTAAAGTACCTGTGGTATTGTGTGCTGCAAAAATAATAAAAAGCTTAATCATTAAATGTAAGCATGTGTAAAATGATTTACTATCTTAGCAATGAATTTAAAAATAGCAACCAAGAATATGATCTGCTTGATGAAAACTATGGAGGACCTCTCAAAAGTGTGTTAAGTACCCTTATTTTATAGTTGGATACCTTATTTAAAAAACAAAATAATTCTAGATGTATTTTCAGATATCTCGAAAGAGGGGAGATACCTGATGGAAGTTTTGCTTCAGTCTGACCATTCCAACTTCCTGAGAAACAGCTGCAACTGAAAGCAAACTTCAGTTAAAGGAAAAGACATGAAAAACTTAGAAAGTACTATTTACAGCACATATGAAGTGTCAACACTTGGCTAAGTGTAAAGTAGTACCAAAAAAAGTATACAAAAGCTAAAAAGCTAACAATCATCATTTCATATTAGCCATGCATTAAAATGCACTCATTGACTGTCACAGGCTGGGGTGCGTTTGTTACCTGTTGGTACCTACTTTGTATGTTTGAATCCTGAATAATCTCATTGGTAAATAGGACGCTACTGATATCCTCAAATACTTGATGCATTTGGGCTATACAGAGAGAAGCAGGATGATAATAACAGCATTCTTTAATATCAACTTGGGTATTAAGTAACCTTTCCTAGTTCTGGACACTTGTGTTCAACATGCAACAACTTTGTCTCTCACTTAGCATACATCAGGGCATGTTGCCTTTTGACCTAGGAGTATGTTGTCTGTCTAATTATCCTTTGTATTGTTTTACTGTTCCTTGAAACTATCCAAACAATTTGGTGTGGCCCTAGCAACCAAACAATACTGTTTAACAGAGATTTCCTATGGCACTTGCTCCCAGATTTCCCACGTAGCGCTAGCTTGCATCAGAGCAAACAAACAGGATATTGTTTCAAGTGAATAACATTCAGTGTTTTCAAGCGATTTATGAAAGTAGTTTTTTGTTTTTGAACTGTTGCGAGTGGTATGATTTTTGGTTCCAGATTTCATCTGAACTTCTGTAGAATGGTCCATGTTTTGAAGCTTCAAAACAATGTTTGAAACTTAAAAATTTCTCTGGCAGCTAAGAGCAGAGAGTGGCTTATGCTTTGACGGCAAAGAATAGCAGAAAGAAATTATTTAATCCTGTCCTGTAATCATATTTTTTTCCATTAAACATGCTATTTAAAACCCATATAGACCCTTCCTACCATGTTATTGATTGCAAGTTCATGAGTAAATGAATCCCACTGAACATAATTATACCAGATAATAATGTTGTTTGACCTAGTTAAGGAATCTGATAATAGATTTTGGCTTTTCTTTAAGGAACTTATTAAACACAGTCAAGCTCCCTCCCCTTTTTCCCTCCTATGTGTTTTTTTTTCTGTGTGTTTAACTAACTTACTATTTTTACATAGCAGATAAAGCCATGAACATTGTCATATGCAAGGCAGGAGTCATTAATGTGAACCGTTAATGGTGTCATGAATTAGAGTCCTCAGCAAGTTCACAGATGAAAGTAAATCCTAGTAATTTATTCTGCCTTTTGAATACACTGGCATTTCAGCAAAACTAAGATATTTGTAATCCTCTCATGGCAGCATTTGTAATTGCTTCAGTCTGACATTTTCCCCTTGATTTTTCAGGGAGGTTTATTACCAAGTGAACAGTTTATGTATGTGCACACAGAGATAAGTAACATGTACAACTGTAGGATAGCCTTAACTCTGCTTCGCTGCTGGAAGAGTTAAAAGCCAAGTGCTGTCCCTGCATTGACTCTCCCCTTTGTGCTGGTGCAAGTGTATGTGCAGTCATGTGGTGAGCAAATTGGACAACTGATTGTGTCAAAATTAACTCAGGGAAAAAAAAATTAATAAGTATGCTGGTTTTCCAGTTCAGTTCTTTGCACAGCTGCACACTTGTGTTTGCTTGCACAGGAGGAGGATGGTGCAGGGAAGGTGGTAGCTGGCTGGGGGGGATTGCATCCTTCGACAATACTGCAGTTTATGCCATCTGAAGGGGGGCTGTGTGAAACCATAGCGAAGGAGTGGGGTCCGTGGCATTGCAGGCTGATGTAAGGCTGTCCTGGCACCGCGTTTCCCTGGCTTCATGGTCGTACCCTCTGCCTTGCACTGAAATTTCTGCAACACTTCTGGGAGCTGGTCTGGTTGTAGGCCAGTTGCTTCTTTTTTTCTTGTCAGGGTTAGGGTTTTGTCCAGTTTACCCATTTTGCTACCGAGTTTACCTTCTGTTGTCATGGCTGGCGGGAGGATTTGCCTGAAGTATGCCCGGGTTTAGTCAGTCTGAACAGCCTTGGTGTTTCATCCTTAGTGAGAAAAGCTGTTTTGTAGCTTTGAAAATTAACGTGCTAAGATGGTCTCTTACCGAGGATTAGTTTACTAATGCAAAGAAAGTAAAGATAGTACTTTGAAGATTATCAGCTTTCAATGTTTTCCCAATTCTTAAATGACAGGGGCTTTTTAAGGTGATCTTTTGGAAACTGGAGACAGAAATGTATTATGTAAACACACTATTAAGACTTGTCTACATAAAGCAAATTTAGGCTAAGGAGCATGTTAGTCCTTCTCGGTTTCTCTATAGAGTGACAAGAGCTGGTTGAGTACCAGCTTCTCATTGTTCAGGAGTGTGGACTGGACCGGAGCTGTGGAATGTTCACTTAAGTCCCCAGTCTTGATAACGTGGGGATTGTGGCATACTCCAGTAGGTAAGACTGGAAGGAGCCAAAGCAGCTGCTTTACTAAATTTCTTGTGACCAGACACAGCTAGTGATGTTCAAAAAAGGAGATTTAAACTTCTCTCATTTCTTTCCAGTCTGTTAGCTTCAATGTGTGATTTAAAATAATAGAGACCAATTTGTCTGTTGAGTAGAACAAAGCTTTAGCTTAGAATCTCTCATATTTAGGTGTTTCTGTTTGTTACCTGGCATGGCTTGGAAGTATATATTCCACCTTTGCACCTCTTCTCTCCTCAAACCTCTATGCTCTCGTTCTTGACGCCTAATGCATCTTTCTTGTTTCCTGGGCTGCCTTTACAAGCACTGGGGCTAAAGAATGACAAGAGCACGGATGCTGGAGAATGTGGATATTGTAAAGAAATGAAATATTTTTTAAAGCGCCTGACACATTTATGCTTCTGTACTGAGGGACAAGACAATCATCAGATATGGGGCAAGAAAGAATTTTTCTTTAAAGTCAGATGTTTTGGGTTGTCGTCTTTCTTTTGCAGCATGCACTTCATTCTGTTTCTTAATGCCTTTGTGTACTTTTATCTAGTGAACTTCCACCATAGGGATCTAGAACACGGCAGCATCTTTGATCTGCCATTGCCTGCACTGTGTGGCAAACACTCTTCTGTGTCTTTTAGCACCTCTGTTACTGAGATCAAAGTGCTAGATCAAAGTGTTGGAGGATGTTCAGAAATGCTTTATGGCATGTGGTGTGCGTGCATGTCGTTCTGGTGTTGCCCTGGCTGCTGGGAACTCAGCTCTGTGACCTTGGCAAGTCCTTCCAGCCTTGAAGACGGCATACTGCAATTTATGTACAGGAAAAAATATGCATTACTCCAACTAAACAGCAAGTTTGTACAAAAACTTAGGGGAAAAAACACAGGTTGTATGTAGTACTCACAACATTATGCAAGGTAACCTTCCTTTTTCAATAGAGGCTAATGTAGTTGTGACCATTCTGGTTTCATTCCTGCTGAATTGCTCACTTCACTAATGTGTTTTGATAAATGATTACTTTCAGTGGATGTTGAGGAAGTCTGCGTTATGTAAAATGTAACTTTCTGAACTGATAGAAGAAATTATGAATGGCTGAGACTCAAACTTGGGAAGAAGTGAAGTACCAAAGGTTTGGTCTCCATGGCAACCAGTATTTTCATGAATGAGTTGAACATTGAAAAAATGTTCGAGTAAAAGTTGTGGATAATATTTGGCTGATAGGAATTGCACATATACAAGTTGAAAACACACAAAAATTTTGCAAGTTCATCAAAATTGGCCAAACGTATCTCCTCACACTTTAACTGCAAAAAGCCTTAAAGAAGCTCACCTGAACAAATCACGATATGTAATACAATAAAATAGACTGAGACTAGGCTCTCTATACAGCTACCTTAGGAAAATAAAATCTTAATATCAATAGGTAAGAATTCTTAATATAAATTCCTAACAGTAATAAAAAAAAATATCTGCAGTCATGGAATATGCTTGAGAAATATCAGACCTTTCTGGGTAGATTTGGGGCATCATTAGACATGTCAATAGTTACTTTGATTTATAGTGTGCAAAACAAGAATTGTAATTATTTACTCTAATTGTTATGTGTATGTTAAATTCATGTGTGAGTGCATTCTGATACCTGATTTTTGGTCCTGCAATTCACATTGGGTGGCAGCTGTGATAATAAAGAAAAGTTTTTGAGTGCTTAGGGAGAAAAATAAAACTAAAGGTGGATAAATATATGTAAACTTAGCATATGACAATTTCAGTAAAAAGGTGAAAGTACTAATCCTTAGAGAGGGAGACTAATATATCCAATGTTATTTATATTGATTGGTTAATTAATATTTCTCGTAAGGAGGAAGTCTTTTAGATTTGTGACTAGAGAATGAAGAAAAAGAGTTAGCATGACGTGTCTCGAAAGGGTTTGCGTTCTTGTTAGGAAAATCAGCGTACTGACAAAAAGTGCCAAGAGGGGCCAAGGAAATATTTCTCTTGAAGATATTTGGATACCAAGTAGAAACTTGAACTTCATGGCCAATTTATAAAAGTTGAATCAAGCTGATGCCTCTCACAATATAGGGACATAACCCTTTACATTGGACTTTTTGATGTTTTTAGTCATACTTGAACTGAAGATATCAGATATTACCAGCTGTAATCTTTATCATGATCATCATACAGTTGTATTCAGAATGGGGTGGTTCGCACAGCGTAGGACAGTTATGCATTTTAGCAATGACAAAAATGAGTTACACTGTAAACCTGTATGCAACTTCGAGTAGAATTTCCCACCTAATTTAAAAAAAAAAAAAAAAATTCTTGTTGGATGTTATAGCTAGTTATTTCCTCCTTCTGGTTTACAGAATTTACCATGTGAATACGTCCATGTCGTGGACAGGTAAGTAAAGAAGTGACAGGCACTGTGTTTAGAAGCTCTGCTTTATAGCTCTTTATTTTTCTCTTTTTATTTTTTCTCTAGCCTCCACGCCACCCAGCAGAGTAAATAAACGCAGAGTTTCTCCAAGTGTTGTTTCCACCTGGGAAAAGAGAGGCATCATCATGTCTAACATTACTATTGATCCAGATGTCAAACCTGGCGAGTATGTCATCAAAAGCCTCTTCGCTGAATTTGCTGTTCAAGCTGAAAAGAAAATTGAAGTTGTAATGGCTGAACCTTTGGTGAGTCCCTTTTTTCATAGTATCCCTTGAAATCGTCCTGCTTTTTTTTTAGAATAGGCTGATTTATCGTATGTATGGTTACTGAAAAAAACATCCCCCAGATATTGTTGACTTTTCAAAGGGATTATTTCAAGAATAAATAGGCTTCTGTAAACAGGGTTGCTACCTGGATTAAGTTTTATTGACTTCCTTCAAAACTGTTACATAGTGGTTACTGGAAACAAGACCTCTTAATATTCATAAGTTCTGTAAAGATACAAAAGGAAATAGCGACAACAAAAAATGTTCCTTCATTAACACTGCGAAGTGTGTTTCCTGTTGATGTTTCTTTGAAATAATACTTTGACAATATACTTTCAAGAAAAGATACATCTGGTTTGTTTTCCAAAGTAATGACACGAACACCTGGAAGAATAAAGTAGCCAGCATATATTGCAGATTAGGCAAAATGGAAAATTCTGTTGATGATCCAGACCACATGATCTTGAAGTAAAAGGATTTTTTTTTTTTTTTTTTTAACTTGGAAATTTCTGGGGGGGAAAAGAAAGGTTTTTTTTAACTTGGAAATTTGCTGAGCAGGCGGGATGCTGCTGCTCACAGAGGGCTGGCTCACACAAGGCCTCTGTTTGCAACTGCTGCTTGCAGAAGTGTTCATGTGCAGAAGTGCACATGTGAGCACTCGAGCCCCAGTTTCGAAACTTAGTAGGAAAAAATGTTATTAAGCAGCAGTCCAAAAGAACGCAAAAATGTGGCTAAACATCTTTTGTGGTGTCACTGATGGAATCATCTTCAACTAAAACCATTAGATCAAAGGCTGAAGAAAAGGAAACATTTCTTTATACACGCCTACTTAGGTATACATTATATATACACGTGTGTGTTTGTGTGTGTACCAGGCAAGCCTACAACTTAAACATAACTTGTCTGTTTCCTTACAGACATTCAAGAGTCAGGTGTTTGGGAGGGTTTGGTAAGAAAGCACAGAAACTTTGTAGGACAAGGGGCAGGCAAATGGTGAAGGGTACGTAGCTAAGAAATGAGAGGAGAGCTCTAGGGGTGGTGATGCTGTGGGTGGAAAGGCAGACAGCTCTGCTCGCGGTGGTCTGCGTGCCTACTGCTGCGAATGCCGCTGCCTCGGCCCCTAAACGTACGGGGAGGGTAGTGCTTGGCCAGAATGACATGGACTGGCTTAATTCAGGTGAGCTGAAGAGGGCTCTTCCTGTAGACACAGCTAGTTTGGAGTTAAATCTCCTAACCGGAATACTGGTAAGAAGGTAAATATAATAGCCCTGGAGTTCACTTGTGCTGCAAAACAAGAAGAGTGATTCCCACCTCTGTTGTCTGGTGAGGTTTTATGGTGATTGCATGAAGTCTGCCTTAGTCAGGATCTTTTACTAATAAGATTCTGAAATTGGTATTTTGTGTGTATACAGTATGTATAAAATTCTTTGGGATAAAATAAGAAATTATAAATATTGCTGGAGTAGTAATTTGTGAAGGTCTTCAACACTTCTGTCTGGGTTCATTTGCTAAGTTGAATTCCTTTAAACAAAATGTTTTTTAATGCAATCAAATGTAAATTTATACATATAGCCAGCTTTCCTTATTTTATGTTGGTGGGAAGGACAGACTATACAGAAAAGCAGCAATTTAAAAGAGGTGCCAAAAGCTTTGGAAAAGTGAAACAACCTGAGCCTCTGTAACACGAAGAGGTAGAAGGGAATCCTTAGGTGTCTCAATGGAAGGAAATACTAAAGTACTGAAGTGGTTTTATTTTTGTACGTAGTATTTGATATAAATACTGACTATCCAGTTCTAGTGTATGACATTTAAAAAGAAAGATAAAAGGCTGAAAGGGCACAGAAAAGGCACTGACTGAGACTGGAGAAAAGGCTTTAATGGAAGAGAGGAAAGCCTTTTATCATTTTAGTGTGATTTGATTTTGTGGGATGGCTTGGCCACAAATAATAATGTGGAGAATATATATAGTGTTACATAAATCTTTAATGTGTTAGATGAAGCTAGGTTGTTGGAGAGAATTTGGAGCCAGACCAATTAAAGTTAGGAGCTAGGCACTTTTTAAAACTTGAAGATGAACGTGCCAGTAGGGGAGCAAAAATTAATTAAAAAATAATTAAAAAAAAAAAAGTAACTTCAGATGAAGACAGCACCTGGAGGTAAGGGGACAGTACTGTTTTAGCTAGATGTATGGGTTTCATTTAGAAGTAACTGACTTGTGATTTTAAAAAGTAACTAAATGGTTTCTCTGGCTGTGAATTCACTTACCATACTCAGTGAGTAACAAACTAGTTTCACTGATTTTATTAAGAGTTCTCTGCTTGCAAAATTTTAATACTGCAGTTTCCAAAGTTACAGAAAGAGCTTATCAGCAAATGCTTAAAATAAATGATTCAAGTAGCGAGTGTAACCGCAGGAAGGAAGATCATCCTTTTAGTAAGTAAATTAAATTAAAACACTTTTTTTTTTTTTAATCTTCTAAGTCTTTTGTAGTAATATATAGTTTTAAAGGAAAAAGGGCTCAGACACAATTTATTGTAGCTTAAAATACTCTTCCTCAGCTGAGCAAGGATGACTGTAAGGCATGATACCAGCCTTTCCCAAATGTGGAACAAACTATACCAGTGAAAAAGATTAGTGATAAACTCAGTTACCTTATATTTTGTCAGGCTGCATGTAAATATAGACAGTTAGAATTCAAGCAGAGAGTTTAACATGGTGCCACCAAGTCACCAAGCTGTTAGCTAGTTACACTGCTAACTTACTAAACTGTAGTTCAGTCTCACATTTAAGTCAAAACTAGCAAGAATATTTAAGCCTGTGGCCAACACCAATGATTTTATTCCATCATGGAGAAACTAAACTCAGACTAGCACTGTATGCTTTTGTAAGTCTTGCCAAGGTGCTTTCAAAAGCTTGTCTGAAGTCTGTAAAATTTAGCACACTGCATTTCTTCAGCACAGCCTTTCTCCTATGCTGCTCTGACGCGGGGGCAAGAACGCAGGTGCTGCCCAGCAATTGGGCTGCAGGAGGCAAGGCAGCATCACTGGTCTGGTCTCTTACTTGCAGCTCGGAGGACAGAAACAAGTGCTCGAGTTCTGCTGTGTTCACCTGAGCCGCCCTGCTGAGGTGCACTAACCACCAGAGGACGGTGCTGGTGAATACTGGAGAGGGGCCAACGGGTGGTACCTTTTTCCATGGGTGCAGTTGTTTGCACAGCACACACATGTCTGTCTACATCCTGATCTCTGCTGCCTGCCATATGTTGACATTTCTGCTTTACACAATGCATGCAAAATGCTCTTTGGTTAATTCAATAGTAGGTTGGTTTGGTTTTTTTGTTTTGGGTTTTTGGTTTTTTTTTTTTCATTTCACTTGTAAAAGACAAATGTAGACCTATTATTTCCATCTTTCTCTGAACTTCAGGAAGCCAGGAAAATAAATCTTAAATTATTAATTCAGTGAAAGTTTCCAGACCTTTACTTTATGCTGTTGGGTAGATTTTTGTAAGTCATGTGAGATGACTGGGGCCATGACAAAGCAGAGTTAGAAGACAGCATTGAAGGAAAATAAATTTTAAAGCCATACAAATAATTCAAAGGCCTTGATAAACCTGAGACTGGGTTAGAGAGTATTATTTGCTTATGTCACATTTGTTTGGTCGGTGTTACATTAACTACAGTGATATTTACCTTTTAGCAGTTAGGATCTTTAATGCTGAGGAAAAATAATAGAGAGGATTATGAACTTGCAAGGTCTTCCTTCTTTCTGATACTAAAAATCTTAAAAGTTATATCAACATCTAATGTACAGAAGTGTCTCAATTAGTATAGAATGTGGGGGCTCAAACTTTCAGAACTATCTTAAAAATAGTTTGCTATCTATTGACATGGATTTCACTTCATCTGAAGACTTGGAGATTATTTCACTTCTCTTTGATTTGTTATCATTCTTTTCTTTAGCTATTTCTGGTTTTAGACACATGCAATGGGTATAATAAACCCAGTGTTTGTTCACCTGTATCATAGTTTCATAGTACCATGCTGGAAACGCGGCATGTTGGGGCATTGTATCATAAGAAGACTTAAGGAACCTGACTTTTACTGTCTTCTTACAGGAAAGTAATTTCTCTATCTTCTCAGGAAATAGTTTTCTGGTTATTTTCCTTCAGCTTATTTAGTAATATACGATGTTTATATAGGGTGGAACATTTCTCGTGTTTCTGCTTTATAGATAAGATTACAATTATTTGTGCAGTTTATCTAAAAGCATAGTACAGTTAACATGAATTCACCTACAGTAGGCGTTTCCTTATAAAAAAAGGGTAGGGAGGAGTTCAAGTTAAAAGGGAATTCTGATTTGCCAGTGCTCTCTGGAGCTTTTAGTATCTGCTGCAAAATGTCAATTCTCATAACAGTATTTTGAACAGACATAACATGTAAAATTATATGAATTTGTAGGACTCAAAGAAATGTTTATTTACCAGCTTCTGAAACCTTTTCCCCTTTGCTTTCCTCTTTGCACAGTGAAAGAACATTGGCTAATACATCAATAGATGAACACATAGAACTATTTCAGAATATTAAATGCATTTTCCTGAAACCACCTTCTTCTTTGAGATATTTTTTATTTAGGCATACTGGAAGTATACATAAATGGCAGTGTTTTCTTAGACAATTAAGTGGGTTTCTTTGGATTATAGAAGGGGAAAATAGTCTGACTTGTGAATTGGTACCTATATTATTTCAAGTTATACTTCCAGAGTAAGCAAATGGTTTTTGCCTGGGCAATGTTGAATTCAAGTTTTCAGAGGCTGTAATAGTTGCCAGAGATTGTGTCCTTTTGAACACCAAATACAGCTGCACTCATCACAGAAAATGCCAGAAATTGTCTCGTATTTTCAAGATTATGATTAGGACAAGTGAAAATAAGCCGCCAGTTTGAGTCTTAGACTTAGTACATGCAATCCCAATTTTTATCTGTTTTAACATATAACCTCTCCGTTGCAGCCTTGTAAGTGTTAAATGCCAAGCAATATTGACTTTTAAAATTTTTGTCAACAGCCTTGACAGCATGGGTGTTGTCTCTTACTAAACTACTGAGCAGTTATTTTGTGTTAACTGAGGCACAACCTGTTGAGAGCAGTACTGGCTATCAGTACTGCTGACACCTCCTTTTACATCCCAGACCAGGCAAGGTAACAGCTCTTCCAGCTTACTGCTTGACTTAACTTGCTCCCTAAAAGCTCTTTGTTTGCTTACTGCAATTTAATGTGAGGTATTAACTCCTTACCTTGAGTACTTTTTCTACTTTCCTCATCAAAGATAACATTTTTGATTCATTTACAATAAAGTGAAAAATAGTTTAAAATTTCTTTAAGTAGCAAGAAATGCTCATTACATCTTTATATATCTTACTGCTTTGTAGTACACCCTTAAAGCTGTTACTGTGGCATTTGGCTTACCATAAATCATTGACCCTCAGAGCCAGTACATGGGACTTACTTTTTTTTTTTTTCAATCCCCTTGCTGACCACACACACACACACACACACACACACCCCTTCCCCTCTCCCCCACTTCCCCTTTTCTTTTTTTTTACTTTCCAGGATACCCTAGCAAGAGACTATAAAAGTTTTATTTCTTGTAACTGTATAATTTGGTACTCTCCACAGTGACTAGTAAGAATTACTGTTACATTACTATTACAGTTCATGAGTGTTTTGTTTTCTTAATGCTTTAATTCTCACTAAATTATTTTGTCAGGAATATACTGCTCTGTTAAAAGTAAAATTAAATTATGTCTTATGGTACTGGTAGCAATGAAATATTGTAATGATTAAACTCTAGTAATATTGCATCTTTTCTGTACCTTACAAAGTTATTTCAAATGTAAAGCAAGTTATTATTGACATAGGTTTTCTAGCTATTTTTCATTGTAGTTCAGGAGAAGCGCAGACTGGAAATGCATTGAACAATTGTCTCTGCCTTTGTGAAGGCATTTTAAAATTCATTCTTGTAGCTTACAATAACTGCCTTATATGAACATGAATATGCTTGTTAATTCAGATGGGAATGGCTTTCCTTCTAAGTTACACTTGGCACCCACTGCCAGCTATGTCTGTTGAGCATACCGCTGTAGGCCCTGCTGTTTGGGAGAGGTGTCTGACATTTTCTGTTTGTCAGTCTTTAACGTTATTGCTATTAAGCTACCAAATTAGATTTAGATCTGTATTCTTCTATTTTGTGAGTACACTTCACATCTTCAGAAATGGTTGTAGATTAAAAATAATGCAAATATTCACATTAAAAGTTGTTTCTTTGTTCTGTGATATAACTGAGAAAGAAGGAATCTATCATTGATAACAGTCAATTGCACTGTGAAATTCACGTTTCTTTTTATTTTTTTCTCTACAGGAAAAGCTCTTGTCCAGATCTCTTCAAAGAGGTGAAGATCTTCAGTTTGATCAGGTAGGAAACATGTAGTTGAAGGCAGTTTTTATTGGATTAAGGTGGCCTCTGTTTTTGCAGAATAGTGGTTCCACTGTTGAAATGACATGGAACATCCACGTCTGAATCAGTGTCAGAAGATTTAGACCTTGAATGTTAGTTAGACTTTATTTTCCATTGTAGAATATGATAGTAAGAAACTACTAGAATAGATTAATTATTTGAAGGTAGCAGTGAGAGATGCTGGAGGAAAGATGCTGAAATACGAGAAGACTTAATTTATTTCTATTCCTGTTAACAAGCTTTGTGTAACCTCAGCCTATATCACTTATTGTTTCCGTGTTTGGGGTTCTGCTTTTATAAGCAAATAGTGTTAATTTCAGTAACACAGCTTTACTGAGGGCTTTTTGGTTCTGTGGCAGAAGGCACAAGGTAGATTTTAAATGCTACTTTGTCCTTTACTGAGTGTATAGTCACACTGTGAGGCTATTCTGTTTCACTTACTATAAGTGAACTGTACATGGAATAACTCTCTGTTCAATTTATTCATGTTTATTGTCTGTATTTCTAAATCTTTCATAGTATAGGCATGTTTTTGTCCCATAACTACTTCTTTGCAATGGAGAGGCAGCATTCAGATGAAGCCCCGTTATGTGCCTGTTCCTGTTCTTAACTGTTACCGAACAGTGTCTTACTGCATGAAGTTTAGTGTTCTGTCCATATCTTCTGTAACTGGATTTTTGTTTAATGCTTTCCATTACTCCTCGGATATAGGTATTAGACATTGCAGTGAAATCTGTGGACCTGCCCCTACTTTTCAGTTAATGCCATCCATGCACCTCCTTTCCCTCCTCCCAAAAGAGAAACAAATAATAGCATGTAATATTTGATGTATAATTTCCTTTTCAAAGAAAAACAAAAACAAAACCACCACCAAAAACCTCACGTAGCCTTTTAATGTTTTCTAATCTAACCTGCTGTAAGGCCATTATCTCCTAAATGCAAGTTTACTCATAAGCAAGGAAAACGGGTGAGGGGGGATAGGGCATAAATTCTTTGGTAGCTACAGTATTTTATTGTAAAAGCTAAATAATATGCATGATAGGGATGAACTAAGGAAATCTGTAAATCAGTAATATTACTAATTTTTCTACTAACTCCCACCTTACACATTTTTCCTCAGTTAAGGATGCTTTTTATAAATCAGTAGTAGTTGTGTATTAAACTACATGAGGTTCTAAAAATATGCTGAGTGAAGAAAAGTAAAAAAATAAAACATATAACTTTTGAAATATTGTAATATACAAATAAACTTGTTTTCCTGAAAATGTAGTACTCTTAAAATAATTTGTTTTGATTGTGTATGTGTATATGTGTGTGAGTTCTTATTTTGTTCTTTTTCTACTGGTAATCTACTTTGGGTTCACTGAGATCTGAATTTTAATGGTACTGAGTAACTACTTTAGAAAGTCAGAGCAGAATGTCTCCCTTCTGGTGACAGGGATTGTGAATTTTGATAGGGAATTTTGAACGTTGTTTGGCAAAACGGATTAAGATTGCTTCTCTCAGTTCATTGCTGGGTGTATGAAACCCATATTAAGATCAATTCTCGGGGAGTGCAGAAGACTGCAGAGTAAAAAGAGACTGGCAAAGTACGGGAGAGAGGAGGATCCAGAGTACACAGCCATAGCATCTGGCAGAGAAGCTTGAGCTGTTGCTAGGCCAACCTTGTTCACCCAGAGATCTTCATGGAGTTAGGAATTTGAGTCTAAAAAGTGGCTTTAGCTGTACTGATACGGTGTCTGAGCTAGTAAGCGTTATACTTTGTGAATAAAAAGAGCTAGTAAGCGTTATACTTTGTGAATAAAAAGAGCATGACTGAAACACAGGAGGGACTCTGGGAGTAAGAAGGTATCTAGTTAACACTCATTCTCTCAGCTCAGGAAGTGATGAGAAGAGGGATGGAGGAGGAAGGTGTGTAGTGTTGCCTGTCTCTATCATGAAAAAGTACAATAGCTGTTTAATGGGATTGTAAGTTGTTTCTGTTGGAAGCATAACCAGATCAAGAGGGCTGCTATTATATCTGAGTGTGCAAAATCAAGAGTTTCTAATTTTCAAATAGTACAATTCTTTTATTTGTCGACTGAGGTTTTAATTGAAACAAAAATGTAAATTTAGCTAAGAGAGATGAAAGTTTGGAAAATGAGAAGGGAATGTTTATGTTGTTACACTTCTAAACTGTTAAAAAATCTTAGCATTTTAGTACCAGTGCTTTCCCTTTATCATTCCCAGTGCATCAAGAAGCTACCGGAGAGGAATTTTTTTTAGAGCATATATTACATTTCTTAAAATATTTTTGCTTGTACAGCTTGAAACTGAAATAGCTTGTATTTTTCATCTTTTGTTTGTTGTAGGAATCATACTTGGCAATTTCCGACTCTTGTCCTAAGATACCAAAACGTTATGATCACGCAGAAGCATATCTTGGCCATCTCAGTGACTGAAAGCAGATGTGTCTCTGGGGTTCAGGCTTGTTCATTATTAGGCACAACTTGAGCGATGTTTTCAGGATCAGGATTTTGGCCATAGCTGGAATTTGGCCTCTAGCATCTTAGTATAATTTTGCTTATCTCTCTCCTTACCTCTCAATATACTGTTGGGTATGTTAAGTGCAGCAGTTAGTAATGTGCTACGGCCTTTTAAGACTGGAGCATGCTTTGCTGTTTCATTATGAGGAATGTTAAGTATACGTCATGATGACTAGCGCAGCCCTGTTCTCTTGGGCATTACAGGATCTCTTTGTCTGGATTGCTGTTTTCAACCTAGGCATAATTTAATACTAAACTAAAAGGGGTTTCTTACAATTTTTATACCAGGTGAACTTGAATTTAGTATCCAAGCAGTATGGTAATTATATTAAATAAGAACAATAAGCATATAGCTCATGTTCTGCTTAGCAGCTATGTAATATGAACAAAGATTTCACCTTCCTGATAATTCCAGTGCCTTTTCATTAGAATGATATGGATGCAGAACTTGACAGGAAATAAATAATTATAATGTAAAACTGATTTTTTCGTTTCAAGAGAAAAATGCTTTATAATGCCAGTAGTTTCTGGGTTTAGCACTTAACCAATGTCAAATTTTTTAATGCATGTGATACAGCTTGTTTCTGTGGAAGATGATGTAAATTGCCTAACTGCTGGAACATTTATGAATGATAGTAGTATTAATATACTCTGTAAACTTGCAGGAAAACCTCAGGAAAAGGTTTAGTAAAGCTTAAAGTGCAGCTTTCCTTTTTCTTCTACTAATAAACCTGTCATTTCAGAAGGAGAGCAGAGAAGTAGAAGTGCTTTGTGGGGTCATTTTACATTGACAGCACAGGGTAATTTAAGTGTACACTTAATCTGTTCCTGTCCTCTTGTGTGTGTAGTTGCTGTATGAACATAGCGCTGTGCAACGTATTGGATATATCATTATTTTTAAAGAAAGAGAAATTGTTATTTTCAGAGAAAGATATTGAAGTATTTCCCCAGTGTTTAGGTTATTTGGGGTATGGGTATTGACAGTAAATTCTGAAGGCAAAACAGATTTTGGATTGCTGTGGTTGGTCATAGATCCCTTCTTCATCAAGTTTAGCTTTAGCTTTCATTCTAAGGATTACCAGTTACATTGATGATCTTATGCTGAGTCTAATACATTCGGTTTAGTAACTCATGAGAAGGGTTCTTTCTGAATCTTTTTTTTTTTTTTAATTCCAAAATATATTAATGGTTTTAACTTGTGATTTCTGCTCATGGCTGGAGTGAGGTCAACAGAGATGGTTGAGTACCCCAGGCTGATGCAAGCAACAGGCATTTCTTGCACATAAAGTCTCAGTGAAAATTTTTTGAAGCTTTATCAATACAAATGGGTCTTTTGAGTTCCTTTTTTTGATGCTTTCTCTTACTGAAGGATGATGGTTTTAATAGTAGCCCACAAGTATCTCAAATTTCCTCATAATTTTTCTTTCCTCTTTTCTGCATCTTGGTTTTTTCTGAGGAAATTTGTCAGACCTCTGCCACATCAGAAAATTCTCTTGAGCAACACCTTAATTTGTATGCATTCCTCTTCATCACGCACTGCTTCATTTCAGATCACAATCTAACTTCAAAGTGGTAAAATTGAGCTTGTTTTTACTGTCCACTTCTAGAAGTCGAATGTAGGTTGGTTAGTTGACTGGGTATTTATTTTTTTATGGATATCAGTGCACAAGGAACAGGCTTACAACATGCTTGGTTTCCAAAGCACGTCATAAAGATTTCAACATATATTAGTGTAAGAATGAAGGTATTCTAAAAATTTAGCCTTTTGTTCTGAGATGCAAGGCATTATAGCAAGCCTACAGAGTATTTCTAGCTTTTGTTTCTTTTCTGTGTTAAAAAGGCTTTGTATGCTTTTGTGTTGCCTGCAATAACTGCCTTCATCTTTTTGTGCAGTTAGCTCAATGTGCGTGCCCCTCCTCCAGCAGGCATGCCTGGTTTTTACATTGAATCCCTTTGTAGTGAGTGTCATATTGACAGACAAGAATAGTAAGAGAAAAAGTAATCTCATCATTCTAGTAAAAATTTCTTAATGAAACCTAGTTCCTGTTCAGATTTGGAATATATGTAGTTTGTATTGTATACTGGAATTTAAAATTTTATGAACTTACAGAATAAGAATATGATTTAAACTTATTTTGAGGAAGTTTCTCCTCTTGTTTATATAATTAAAGGATTTTTCAGAGAGTCAAGAATGCTACTTAATTATTGTGATTTGAATAGCTGACTGGTTAACAAGCTGAGTAGAGTATTCAGATGGTTGAAAGAGATCCTCCTGAGGTTTCCATATGGTTCACCTGCCCCCATCCCTTCCCCAAACCTGAAAATCCAAGATGCTTCAAATGAGGACAAAGAAGTAATGGCATTGAAGTTATCTTGGTTTTCCGGAATAACGAATAATAGATAAGTTATAGCATGAGGATGGCTTCTATTGAAACCTCTTATTTGAAAGATGCAAGAGGTAATTAATACATGGTATCAGTGACAAATGTGGTAGGTAACTCTCCTTTTCCAGCCAGTGTTTTGGGGATGGGCTTGCTCCCTGCTGCCTCCTCGCAGGGAGTTTATAGCTGCTTTATGCTGTCTTTCTCCAGTCATTCTTCCCCTCTCCAAGCTTGAGCACTGACGAGTTCTGTTTAAGTTAAAGGAAGCCTAGAGAATTTAAGTTTCATACCATGTTAAAGTCTTCCTTCTATAATGGTTTCTATTGCCACTGTTTCACGGAGAACTTTACAGCTCATACGGGTTTTCTAGAAGACAGCACTAGATAGGGGAGGTACGCTGAAAGTAAATATAGCTTGAGATCTAGACCAGTCAAATGTATTAAAAGTACAATAGAATATCTAAAAGGCTCTTATTTTTGTTTGTATAATAACCAAAGAAGCATGTTTTTGAAGGTTATGTACTTCCTCAGTTCAGGAAGGTGACCTCTTATCTGTCATTTGTAATGTAAAGGTACATATACTTCAGAGATACATGTGGCAACATTCAGGGGCATCCTAAAATCTCTGCTGTTTTCACAATGGCTTTATATGGGTTATCTGTATAAATTTAGGATTCTGTGATCCCCGGGAGCTTCAGAACACTTTGCTTAAATTTATCATCGTAATTGACTTAGTGTGTCATATTTACAGTAATTTTCCTACGTGAAAATGATACATAAAGTTGCCACTTTGTAAAATTATATGACACATGGTTTTTAACATTGAAAACCATTTGAAGGAATGATTATAATGCTAAGATTTTTAGATTGCTTTATCATGCTAAACTACTTTTCTTACTTTTTTTTCAGTTGATAAGCTCTATGAGCTCAGTAGCAGAGCACTGTCTCCCCTCCTTATTACGCACCTTGTTTGACTGGTACAGGCGTCAAAATGGAACAGAAGATGAATCTTACGAATATAGACCTCGGTCTAGCACAAAATCGAAGGGGTACGAGTTTTCATTGCAAAAGTCTGTTTAATTTTTGTGTGCTTTCTTGTAAGAAAATTCGAGCTTTGTACTTTTCTGACAAGTATTTTGTATTTGCATCTGTCATTACCTAAGTCTTTGTAGAAAGAGCATGGCCTTCTTTGAGGTAGTATATTTAACTTGCGTAGATGATATGCATGAAGTGACTTAATGATTTGGGGGTTGATTTATAGAAGGAAGTTGGATGCTGATAATTCCAAGCTAGTTTGTCCCTTTTTGAATTGTTTTGGTTGTTGGCAGGCCCTTTTAGGAGGGGGCAAGATGTCAGTAATGCACTAAACCCCAAAGTCTTTCTAACCATCCATTTTACACGTGTGCAACAATGATTACATGAAAGACATGTGTACCCCTTCTCTGCAATATTTGTATTCAGTCTGGTGTATGATACGTGTGTTCTTGATTTCTTATTTTAGAGATGACCAACAACGTGAAAGAGATTATCTACTTGAAAGGAGGGACTTAGCTGTAGATTTCATTTTTTGTTTAGTTTTAATAGAGGTTCTAAAACAGGTAAGCTCTTTTGCTTTGGCAAACTTCTTTTAATCTTTTGCTTTTAACGTCAGTTTTGATCATCTCCTTTAAACGTTTGTATTAAAAACTGGAGCATATATATGATGCGCATATGCAAGGCTGTAAATATACTCTCAGTTGCGTAAAGCCTTTCGCCTCTCCTGTCTTTTCTTTACATGCCTGCCTTATCTTGGTTCATATGTCTTGGACCCACTAAGTCAAAGCTGCTGATGTACTGCAAAAAGCAAGACTGTAAAAAATAATATTTTATTTATATTCAGTACCTTTTGTCTGCTTAAACATTTTTAAAATACAATGTGAAATCATTGAATGACAACATTCAAATGTCACTTTTTAAAAAAATTAGAAAGGGTATGTAATTTTGCTTGGCCTTATAGTGTAGTGCTAGATGATGTCATGCACAATTTCTGTTAATATCAAATTTGCATTGGTGTATGGACAAGAGGATAGAGTTTGGCTTCAAGTAGCAGCATTTTTTTTCTTGCATTTTTTGAGAGAAGAAAAAGATTGCTGTAAGAAACAGTTGAAACATGAAGCAGACTTGACCAAATTTCATGTTTCAAATACTTAAGTAGTTTATGTCTTTTATGTATAGGTACATAAAAATTAAATGGCTTTCTGTACTAAGTAAAGCAAGGACTGTGGTTTAGTTTGCAAATAATGTGTAGGTGATTTCTGTTTATGTGGTTGTGTATGACATGTTTCTGATATAGGGAAAAATGAAAACAGTAAAACAAAAAAGCTGCCTATCCTTCTTTGAGACACCGACCAATCATCCAAAGTGATATTCCTATACTGCATGTGCAGAGATATTAAAACCATCAAACTCTCATGTGTTAGTGTTTTACAGAAAATCTTTAGTTTGTGCTCTGTCCCTGCCTAAATTTTCTATTGGTGTGAAAGAAAAAAAAGGGAAATGGAATTGCTTGTTTAGGATTGCAGGGTTGTATGGGTAGCTTCTGTATTTTGAACTGGTATTAGTTTTTCTGTTGAGTAGCGTACATGTTGCCAGTGATTGAGACGTCAGGAGAGGTGCCAAAGTTTTGGTCTTGAAGAGAGTCTGTGGTGACTCCTGTAATGCTTGGTGAGCCTCTCATGCTTGTACTCCAGACAAGATAGGTATTTTTCTGATAAGGATATTTTCCTCTGCTAAAGACCTGCAATGGGCCTCTAAACATAGATACACCACTTAAGAGACTCTTTCGGTCAATTTAATATTAAAAGTTACCTAAAGGAGCGTTTGTATGTTCTGCCTGTAACATGACTCTGCAATTAGGCAGTCAAACAAAGCGCCGAAAGGATGGCTTTTTATCAATAAACATATTTACATTCACATTACATCCATCTTCCTGTCTTCCTGGGAGCCCTATCATTGTTTAATTCTTAAAAACTGGTTTTAGAGGATGCAAAGGGTATGATACAGCCCCTTCTGTAATATGCCCAGAGCAACCAGAGAGAGGGTGACAGACATGACCTATGTAAGAACAAAAATCTTTTGCTTAAACGAGTACATATTACTCATTGTATGAATGTGCATGTAAATAGCCAGTTCCAGTAACTGGAAGTTCTTGGACAAATAGCTTGCTTGATGAAGAAGAGTATGAAATTCTCAAGCAGCGTGTGCTTAATTTTCTGTAGACAAGACAGTAATCTTTTCTTCTAATGTATTTTAGTGAAAATCGTAATCACTCTTAAACAGTAATATTTAATAGGGTTATTCTAGTCCCTACCTAAATTGCTTTGAAGTTTTAAAGATACTATGACTTCATAATTATATATCGTGCTTTTTTTTTAAGAATACATTTGGTTTTTAAGCAAATGTTCTCTTTTAAACCTGAGAAAAGTGGTGATGTCAAAGAGAACTTCAGTAAAAAAGGGCCTTCTAATCAATGGTTGGTTTTGGTTTCTTACTAAATTGTTATTTATTGCTAGGAAGATTTTTATATGTTTGGGCTGCTTTCATCTGCAGAAAGTCTGAAATGGAGATGATATCTCTTCTGCATTCTTATTTTTTGGTTTTGTCTTCCTTTATATCGAGATGAATTGCATTTTGAGGTTAAATCTGTGATAGTAACACCACACAAGGTAGAAAGAGTGGAAAGATGCATAGTTAACGTAATCTGATAAATTTTGATGGCAAATCCATAGTGTTTACATTACTGTTGTTTATTTTATTATGGATTTAATCCCTAAAAGCCAGTATGCAAAAATACTTTAAGAGAATGCCAGTACAGGTTGTGTAAACATTCATATATTGCAGAATTAACTTGATATCATATGTCAACAAAGGATGTGTCCTTTGACACTAGTAGGAGAGATTTCTACAGGGCATCTCACAGTACTGTTTATTTACTTCCTTCATACCTATGTGTATATATACATGCATAGTTACATACATATAAATGATATCTGCATTTCAGATACCTGTTCATCCAGTGCCAGATCCTTTAGTACATGAAGTTCTAAACTTGGCTTTTAAGCACTTTAAACATAAGGAAGGGTAAGTTTCACTTGCGTACTTTAAAATATTTTGTGTGTATTACCAGCCTGTGCTTGATTGTTGTGATTGTTCTCCTTTGCCTCACATGTAACATGTTGGTGATAATACTGTAAACGAACACTGGTTGATATCTTTAAACTGAAAACATATCTTGAAAGAACACAGCTGTGTTCAATATAATGCTAAGTTTATTTTGCTTAGAATATGCAGAATGATTTGCACAGCCAGCCAGAGTAAGAAAAGTCTGAGTTTGGATAACTAGAGGTAAACTTCTTATGCAGAGTATGTCTCTTACGTCCGCTCAATAAAACGACATCACTTTAAACGTTAACCCATGCATTTTATGTTTGACTTTCATTGTTTTTATGGTAACAATCTCTTTGCTATGGAACAAACTTTTTGTTTGTAATTGAGAACACGCTTGGGGTTTAGAAGAACAAAGTTGTATTTAACACCTTTTTTTTTTTTTTCTTCCCCCCCCCTTTTTCTCTTCAGGTATTCAGGAACCAACACTGGGAATGTGCATATAATTGCAGACTTATATGCAGAAGTGACAGGGGTTCTTGCTCAATCAAAGTAAGTTCAGTCTCTGACTCTTCTGCATTTGGGGAAAAATCACTCTAGACTTAAAGACTATTTAATATAGCAGCATTTATTAATGACCCCAGTAACTAATCCCTTACGTGTCAAGTGTAGTTGGGTGTGTTCTGGCATGTCTGTCTCGTGTTCCAGCACAAGAAATTTGAACAAATCAAGAAATAATCTTTAGTACAATACTGAATTGCTTTGCTGTCAACTTGTAGGTGCAGGGAAAGGAGGCCTGGTATCAGTCAATAGTAATTGTTCAGTTATCGAGTATATTCTAATGTGCTGATCATCATAGGCACTCTATAACTAGATATAAAGTATTAGGGTTCATCTTAGTTGTGTTTCTTTTACTGTAGGTGCTGTTATCACTAACAGACAAAAGAAATTGGTTCAAAATTATAGACAACATATAAAAGTAACTAAGAATGCAAATAATTGCCATCTATATTGCTTGTTCAGGTTTCAAGCTGTTAGGAAGAAGTTTGTCACTGAATTAAAGGAACTGCGACAAAAAGAGCAGAGTCCTCATGTAGTACAAAGTATCATCAGTTTGATTATGGGAATGAAGTTTTTTCGAGTAAAGATGTATCCCGTGGAGGATTTTGAAGCATCGTTTCAGTTCATGCAGGTAAATGAATATTACAGAAAACTGAAATAAGTGTAATTTTGATTAAGTCATGAAGCTACAATGATGCTTGCTGTGATCAGTCGCTCATTCTACTTGTGTGTTGTCCTTCATCCTTTTCTGTTTAGTTCGTAAGTTCTCAGAGGTTCATAAGTTCTCAAATGAATCATTTGTTTCTCTGCAGTTCGTGAGTACCTAGCATAATGAGAACTCATTCTCAATTGTCTCAGTAATGTGGCAAACCTGTAATATATGAATTTATTCGACTAAATGAAAATGGGTAGCAATCAAATAATTTTCTTTCTTTATGAAAGCAGTAGGTTAAAGAAAAAAGTTACTTGATATACCTTTTTTTAATAGCTGAGATGCCAAGAAACACTTTTGTTTAAAACACACTACAGTTAATTTTCAGACTTAAAAATCTCTTTGTTTGCTGCTCTTGATTGTGGATTAAAAATTGTCCTAATGAATAACTTGCCCATTCCACATTAACTGAAGTTACTGCAACTTAGTCATAAATTTCACTAGAGCTATTTAACAGCCATTGACATTGATCTCAAGCCTGAAAAAAATGACACATACACAAGTGCTTTAGATTGTATCCAGAGTGGTAAGTTTGGTGTGCAAACGTGTATGGAGTATTTATTCCTCTGTAAAATTTTCTTTGCATCAAGGTCATCTTGAAAATGAAAATGAGTATATAAAGAAATTATTTTTTAATCATTCAACAGAGATAAGTGTTTATTTTTTTAAAACTTCAGAATAATCTGAGGAAAAATGTGCGTATTTATATTCTTTTATATTCTGAGTACTCTTTATATTCTGAGTAGAAAGTAAATAGGTATCTGGTATTACAAATGTTCTTTCAATTTCTTTTTAATTGCTAGAAAAACAGGATTTAGAGTTTCTAATGTTTTGCAAAGTTGATATTGTCAAGGAATATAAGAATAATTTAAACACATTGCATGATTTAAATTCAAACTGACATTTAGTGTGATGCTGCTAGTGGTTTTTATGGCATAGTGACATTTGTCATCTTTTTTCTAAACATTTTTCT
Source organism: Aquila chrysaetos chrysaetos (assembly GCF_900496995.4). Taxonomy (NCBI): domain Eukaryota; kingdom Metazoa; phylum Chordata; class Aves; order Accipitriformes; family Accipitridae; genus Aquila; species Aquila chrysaetos. The sequence goes on along the minus strand of NC_044004.1, from coordinate 29,719,982 downwards.
AATGCTTCCTTACTAAGGAATGTGCTCAATACTTCCTGGAAGTAAAAGATAAAGATATAAAACATGCACTTGCTGGTTTGTTTGTGGAAATTCTTATCCCTGTGGCTGCTGTAAGTATTTTTTTTTTTTTTTCCCCCTGCTATTCTGATCACTTTCAATTAGGCTATCATTGTTAAAATTGCTTCCATTAATCATCACAATATTAAATTTTTACAGATTCAAAAAGACTATTAAGTAAATTACAAGCACCTACATAATCTTTTAAAGGGAAATGTGTCAGTGTGATTTCTGTATTAGCTAGTTCCCAGTCTTTTTTCAGAACTTTTTAAAACTGTCTATTTTCTAGGCCCTTTTATCACCAGAGCACTGTGTAATCTTATATTTGCTCTAAAAATTTGAAATTTCCTTGGTCTAATACTTGTTCACTCAAGGGTCCCACTGACTCTTCTTTATTAGCCAAAACCGGTTAAGTTCTTTCTAGAATAAACTGAGATATGTAACGTTTTTACAGTCTGATAGGGAGAGTGTGAACTCCTATGCAGGAAGGAAGAATGTAGGTTTTGGCTAATTAAAAAAAAATTGTTCGTAGAGGTAAGTGTCCACTAGATGTAATCCTTCCAGTGGAAGAGCAGTCAATCATCTCCCATATATGTCTTAAATCTCAAGCCAGAAATCTTACTCAGCAGCCATGAACAAGAAAAAAACCTCTATGTCATCACAGTGTTGCATGTACAGTGCCTATAATGCTGCTTGTGAGAATGCTTTCAGTCAGGACAGGTTCTCCCCCTTCATCGCAGGCTGCTTTGCTCAGTTGTGTAAAGCTTAGTCAACAAGTCAACGGGAAGTTACGGCAGCTCAGTATACCTCAAGCTGACCATTTACCACAAGCTCAGAAAGTTACATTGTAGTAGATGGATACTTGCTGTGATTGTTGTCTGAAATGATAGTTGTATTAGCAAATGCTAGGCCACAGTGTGTTCGGCGTGCTGTCCTGAAAAATGGCAGGTCGTGGCTCCATGTTACGACTGATTATAGGGGCGTATCTTGCTATATCTGGAGAACTGGGAGGTGTAGATCCCGTTTCGTAGAATGGCATCTACAAAGACTAGCAGGCCAGGTGGGGATCCCATCTAAGCAAGCTCGTAGAAAAAAAAAAGATAAATCTCTCTGAACTCTGCATTCTCTTTCAAACGATCTGCCTAGCCCTGAGCCATGGGGAAATGCTTCTCTCCCTTCAGTGGTCTCAACCTTGGGTGTTTGGGTTTTTTTAAATTAGAAGGGAGACAATCTTTCTTTTTAAGGCATGACCACAAAGAGGTGGTGTTAGTAGTAGCTGTTTATTGACTGAATTCTTGATCTTACCTGGCCATACTTACACTCTTTTAGAGAAGAATTTCTTGTCCTGTTAAAAAGTGAACACATTTGTCATTTTGAACTCCATAGTTGGTTGGCAGTTGGAGTGGGCAGTGCATAGTGAAAGTACTTAGCATTTAGGTAAACACGAATATTAGTTTGCAAAATCGTAATTTAAATAAAGTGAAAACTGCACATACAGTAACGAGACAGAAACAGCATTTGGGAATTGGGACTATCCAGTGGTAACCGTGGAGGCACGCACACCGGCTGTGCAGAGCACGTGTGTTGTTTTGTGGATCGCTTCCTACAAGCATAGCCTGAATCAGCACTTTAAATGGTTGGTGAGAGAGGCTTGATATTTCCTTCTGACTCATTGACTCTTTAATCGTTCCATACAAATGGAGCTTCTTAAATAGAAGCGGAGAGCCCCATCCCAGATTGAGATGCAGTTGAGAGGGTTAGTCATTCTCTTGGAAGATGTGAGATGCAAGTTTGAATCTTTTTGAAGCAGACGAAGGAATGAATCTAGATTTTTCTGTAACTTGGATACAGAAGATTGCTTAAGTGAGGAAGGTGTTGGGTTTTGGCATTGTGACCTCTTTACTGTCATTCTCCTGCTTAGCCATTCAGGCATTTTAAAAAATGTGGCCTGATTTGGACCCTGCAGGTATGAGGACTGACAGCATATTTTACAGTGGGGAAGTTAAGGCTGATCTGTAAGCCCAAGGTTATATCCCAAAGCAACAGTGTGGTGCTGGCAACAAATAATTTCTCATGTGGAGCTAGTGGGGTACTGATCAATTTATAGCTTAAGAATAGCAAAAGATAAATAATTTGAGGGTATGTAGGAAGTGATTTAAAACACAGCTACTTTCTCAGTTCTTTCTTTTTGGATTTGTACACAGATTACAGAGGTATTATATACCATTTTTTATGCTTCCCCATCATGAATGTTTTCAGAGTGTTCTTAGCAAGGTGGACATGACATATCTTCTAATAACTCTGAATAATAAAAACTAACAAAAAATTACCTTATAGGGGAGTTACGAGTATAGAGGATCTCTTCCAGAAAAGCCAACCCCCTCTCCAACACCCCACCCGCCAATTTGATAAATAAAGCAGAAACAGTATTAAACACTAGGTTGAGAATAATGTTTAAATGGATCATCACAGGTATTCAGAGAAAAGCCTAAGAGACTTGCAGAGTTTTTTATAAAGGTAGCTGCCTGGTTTGTGGAAGGAAGGCTGTTCTGTGTGCAAGGACAGAGTGGGTAAAAAAGGTGTAGGGCTCCGTGTATCTGTTTCATTAATTCTGAAAGCTGGACAAAGACAATTTACATGGTTAGTTGGCTGGTAATCCTGTGTATCATTTCCTAAGTTTTCAGTTTTCAGAACTGGAGAACGTAAAAGAAAAGGGGAACATTGAAGAGGGCAACAGTGAAAAAGTTATGGGTATTATTTTTTGAAATATATGGAATTATGCTTATGAAGAGTTTCAGTGTAGGTTTTATTTGTTAGTTGATGGCAGATACTTTTTCTTCAAGTACAGAATACAGGCCATGTTCTTAAAATAGTGGTTTTTTTAATGGATTTTTGGGTTTGCTTTGTTGTGGGTTTGTTGGGTTGTTTTTAACTGTATGGTTGTAGTGTATGATATGATTTCTTTTACTTCTGTTTATATTTCAGATAAGTACCCTTAAATACTAACCTAATGTGAGATTTAACTTTTGAATGTTCTTGAATTCATGGACATCTTAATGTATATTTAAATTGCCTTCTGTATAAACTTAAACCCATTTATGTGTGTATTTTTTTTAATAGGCTGTTAAAAATGAAGTGAATGTGCCATGTTTGAAAAATTTTGTGGAGATGCTTTATCAGACTACCTTTGAATTGAGTTCAAGAAAGAAGCATTCGCTGGTATTTTAAAGAAATATTTCAACTTCTCCATTTTGCTCATCTTAGACTTTTATGCTAGAACATTATATGAGGAAAAGCTAACAGCTGTATTAATTTAAATCTTAACTCCTCAGTTCAAGTATAATTAAATTCACAGTGTATGGGCATTTGCTCTAATTCTGATTTGTTTCTTTGTGCAAGATACATGCTCTGTTATCTCACTTGTGAGGTTGTCTTGAAATCAATGCTTGTTTTTGTTTATTTTAGTGGGTTTTAGCACAGAGTTATTTAACCTAACGTCTCTTCTAAAAAGAACTTGCATTCAGGGAGCCTGTGTATTTAAATTATGTTTAATTAAAAGATAGAAGTGTCAGACAAGACTTTTCCAGCAAAATAGCAGCCTGTTAATAGCCCTGCTTTGCTTGTTTTCTCCTCTCCTCATATACTTTGTTTTTCTTTTTCCAGTATTTTTTTATTATCTCTTTCAGATATAAATATCTGTGGGTTTCTTTTCCCCTAAGACTGCATCTTAGTTTTTCCCCTAAAACTGCATCTTAGCAAGGATTTAAGTCGCTTACTAATGCAGAATTTGGTAACTCCTGATGACCGTGGCAGCCATGTTTCAAGTTGATTCACTTCACTTTGCTGGAAATGTAGAGCTAGATTTTGGATCACAGTTGGCATATTCAGTAAATGCAAGTGAATTTAAAATTATGTTTTTCAGTAAATGCAAGTGAATTTAAAATTATGTATTCTCACTTTCATGTTAGAGATGAGCTTTACTTTCTGGTATTCTGAGCATATAAAGCATATGTCATTGTACATGGTTAAACTCCTTATGCAAGAATAACATAAAGTAGTTGATGTTAGTATTCACAATGTGATTTTATTTATGGAGTCAGAAACATGGTTACATCAAGATTACAGTTTGCCTATTCATCCTCATTCTTTAGTTTTGCTCCATAACAAGATAATCTGCAGTCAGATAATGACCATTATGTGTTCTGTTAAAGTATGTAGTGTTTAAACAAATCTTATGTTACTAAAGCAAAGCAACGTCATGCTAGTCTGCATATTCACAGGCTTCATTAAATTGTGCTTCATTCCTTACTAAAAGTAGACCTTAAGTAGAAGTAACGTATCTGACAACCTAAAGTCTGCCTTGGTTTTTACTGAGTTGATGATGTTTTTCCTGAATATTCTTCTTAAAGGCAGTTCCCTCTCCCAGCATGTAGGACCCCTTGAATTGGATAATGTGGTTGCAGGGAAAGAGCAAATATTGTATGAAGGGTGAGATCTGCTCTCAGTCTTTGTTTGAGATCAGACCTTGCTAGGAGATGAGCTTCGCTGTGGTCCCACTGCCCCAGTCTTACACCATGACCTCTTACAGCACATAGGTTATACCCAGGACACTACGCCTGGCATGCGTGTCCTAGTGCAGGGGAAAAGGCTGCCGTGCAATGCTAAAACTGTGAGACAAGAACCGACTGTGTGTCTCATTCTCAGTGTACAAAACTTGGGAGGTCTGCAAAGAGCAATTTGATCAATTCTTTTTCCCCCCTACTCATAGGCTTTGTATCCATTGATCACCTGCCTGTTGTGTGTCAGTCAGAAACAGTTTTTTTTAAATAACTGGCACGTTTTCCTGCAGAACTGTTTGTCACATCTAAAGGTAAGAATCCTTTTTGATTCAGGAACTGTTGCAAATCAATAGCGTTTATTCTGATATGTTCTCGGCATTCTCATGCCACATAAGCAATGAATATTTGGCTGTTTAAAAGGACACTGTGAATTTTGGGGTTTTTTTTAATTAAATGCCTTAAGTCTCCATTAGTATTAAACTTAGTAGTAAGTATTTGTGATGCTATGTAATGCTGGAAATGGATGTGGCTCTCTTGGGGGCTATCGGTTTTATTGAGTAAAATCTGCAGGAGGAGTATCTGCTAATAAACGCTATTTATGCCAGAGAAGGTACAAACTGTGATTCTTCATGTGCAAATTATATGTGAGAAAATAAGTAGAATGTATAGTAAGTGCAAAATTTCTTTCTCTTCTTCACTTTTTGAAGGAATAGAAAATGAATTGGGAGTCCAGAAAAGAGATAATATCTACAGCCTGTGATATATATTTTCCAAATAAAAATTACAGTGTCCCTTTAAATCATGGCTTCACTTGATAGCATTGTAAACATGAGTTGGTTCATAAAGAGATCGAGATACTTAGAAATTAGGGATTTGTATTAGTGACTTTCCTGTAGCATTAATTGTTGTACATGTTCTTTCCTTAATTTCGATTAACATAGTTCATGATTTTGCCTAGTGTATTGATTTAGATAATTTTAATAAATTCTTTGATCCACCTTCACAATATTCATTCTGGTTAAGTATGAGTGACAATTCCGAAGCTTATTAGTAAAATACGTAAACCAGCATGAAATCAAAAGGAAACAGGTTTAGCTGCTTGGATTGGTTTTTAAGGGTCATTTTGTTTTCATGACATCTTTCACACTTTTCTGTTGCTTGTTGGGTTTTTGTATATTTTTCATCTAACATTGCAGTTCTTTTGCAATATTTGCCTTGATTTTTGTTTTGTTGTTTGTTTTGCTTATGGAGGCTGCTTTTGCTTTTGTTTTTAAAGCTTTAAAAAAATTCTTACAGTCTAGGAGTTGCGTTTTTCTGGCATAATGTCCATTGCTGATAATGGATGTATTAAAACTATAAATGCCAGTGAGTTTAACTGGTAGTTGCTGAGCATGCATTTTATATTTTACTTAGTTCTGTTAACCACTAACAGCTTAACATGTTTACTGTAAGGCTCTATTCAGCAGAAATCCTACATATGAATTTCTGCAATTCAGAATTTGCAGTTTTATGATGCTGTGCCATCAGTGAGATATTTAGGATATTTTATGGTTTGGTTTAATTTGACCCACTGAATACTATTGGTTTTTTGGATGCCTACCTTATTCAGAAACTTTGTTGAGTTTAATCTTGAGAAATACACCCTCACTGTCCTAATGTGTCTTATGAATTACTGTGTTCCTTTGTTTCTGAAGCTAATTAAATGCATGCACTCTGTAATAAGAATCTCATTAATTTATAAATTTGAGTTCACAGCAGTTTAGTCTTAGATTTCCCCTTCCCCATTTTATTTCCTGATTTCCTAATGACTAAAGTTATTTTATTTGCAGTTACCTAAATACGTAAAATGCAATAAGGATTCCACATCCATTGTCTCCAGTGTCTTTGTTATTTAATAAAGTAATTTTGAGAGTTACTGGAAGATACTTTAGAGTACTGAAAAGGTTTATCCACCCCTACTGTATTAGTTGAAATTAACAAACTAATGTTTGAAAGAACGACAACACTGAGACTGTGTCGCAGGGATATTCTATGAAAAGTACAGGCCCATTAGCAAGTTGACAAGAGGTAATGTAGGTCATGGATTTATGGTGCTCACTTTATTCCCTGGTGACTGCCCAGTGCAAATTCTTACCTAGCAATGAACACTGTGTGGTCACACTTTGGTGACAGAAATAAGTAATTTCCCATTTGCCATGGTGTGAAAGCTCACATCTTCGCAGTTGCCCCATAGTACCTGATGCATAGTATATTCATACCTTGCCTTACCCTGTGGTATTTCTGTGCTGCGTTCTACTTGATAATGTTCCTGAGAGCGATCTGAATCCTAATCCAGTACTAGCAATATTTATTGCCCCTGTAAACTCTTTGTACTGGTTTCAGTGCACACGACCTTTAGTTATCCTCAAAGCAGGCTTATTGTATGGGGAAAACATCCTAGCCTTGCTGAAAGGAGGAAGCTTAGGGGACTGGACTGATGCAAATAGCAGATAAGTGAGTTGTAAGTGTCAGTTTAGACCAGGAGTGTACCAACGGGTGTTTCTTGGTATACGTATAGCTGGCCTTGTCCCACAAAGCTGTTGGGATGCTGTTTCAGCATTGAGCCCAGCAGGGCATTTCTTTACACACTGTAGTGTAACCAAAATTCTGAATTTATTCAGCAGGCAATAACACTGGGTCAGTATTGTGAAACGGTTTGCTTACTTTTTGACTACTATTTAGATAGACTAATTCAAGCAGGTTTGTCAGAAAGCAGATAGATTCTTGGATGAAGCTGAGTTGTTGTGGTGTCCTTACCACCTCTTCTGGGGAGAGGAAGGAACATTTAAGCAAGCTGCTGAAATGAGAGAGAAAAGTGTCTATCATTCTGTACCACTGTTGGGTGGAAAAGAATAATTTTTTTTTCACAGTTTAATCTTAGTGTCTGTTACCACAAAACCTTGAAAGTTGGAGGAACGTTTTCTGCCGCTGTAGCAAAACCTGTATTTCTACTGAATAGAGTCCTTACTAGACAGCTATCTGTTGGTTTTGTGCTTTTTTTCATCTAACATGCATGTGCCTTCCATTCTCATGTTTGTTATGTTTTGCTGTCTCACATTGCTTTATTTAGATGCCATCTAACAACAGTATCAGAAAACAAATAGAAACACTGCAGGTGAGTTAATATGTTGTTATAACTCAGTGAAACATTGCTTTGTCTCATGTAAATACTTTGTTTGGGTTTTTTATGTTAATTGTTGTGTTTTGTGCTTTCTTTTTTGTAAAATTGCTGTTAGTACTGTTCAGAAGCAACAGGACTAAGAATAGCTAATGTTTCAAAGATCTCTTTTTCTTGCCAGGGAGTAGAGGAAAAAGATCAGAAAATTATCTAATACCAGTTTTTCCTTGGGGGTGAAAATGTGGCTTTATGAGATTGAGTATCAATATCATAGCTGGTTTCCCTGAACAGCAGTGCATGTTTCCACTGGAAGTAAACTACCTATTCAGATGTATGGTTTTTTCTGTTAATTCATTTCAAAAAGTGTCTTGCATGCGAGCAAACTTTGAAAACGTTTTCACAATAAAAAAATGTGAAACTGATTTACTGTAACAACTTGCAGTGCACTAACTTGAAAGACTTTTACACTGTTGGTTTTGCAGGTTTTAAAAAGTAGAAATTGTTTTAGTTCAGAACAGAAGAAAAGTTTAACATCAGTATTAAAAAGTACTTTCTTCAGTAAGTGACTACATTTGACTAACATGGAAAAAATGCTGTTTTGTTTCTTGCCTTCATTGAGATATGTTTCATTGACTCATCTTAATGTGTCATGTAAGACCACTGTGGATTTGCTCTTACTTTTTTGGTTTTGTAACAGAGATACAGTTCTTGACAGCTTATTCCATAGTCTGCTGATAGAATTTATGTTAAAAGTTTTAGGATTTTAAACAAAACTATGTTTGGGGGAAAAAAAAAACCCAACCAGATAGAGTGCTTTAAAATCTGACAGGCATCAGCTAAAAGACTGATATTCAGCCAGGCTGGTGAATTACATAGCCATATATACTGTATTCTAGTCAGAGTAATCTCAAAGAGAAAAGGAAATACTGACATATTAACACCAAGTATACAAGAAATGTGCCATAAATTGGACCCCCAAAGCCATTTTCTTCTAGCATATTTGTTTAGTTCTGAGTTATAGGAAGAGATAATGAAAATTTTCAATGCTTAAGAAATTAAAAGTGCTGCTGTATTTATTTTGTAACCCTTTTTAAAAGGTGAATGCCTCCTTATACTTTTTTTTTTTTTAAACAAAAAAGCAAACTTCGTCATAACTAATCAGGAGTAGCTATATTGGTCCTATACAGATGGAATGTTGTTAACACGTAAAATTTCTGCTACCTGTACCATTTTTTTAATTAGATATCTGAAAGCCAATAGTAATTTTTTTGTTTTCTTCTGGACCTGTAAATTAAGCTCCCCTTTGAAATATCAGAAATAAGAAAATTGAAGCATTACTCAGTTCTAGACACTGCATTTCAGATAGGCTTTGATAACGCGTGTACCAATGAATTCACTAGCCTACTTTGTACATCAAGAACCGTTGGCCTATAGATTAAATGAGGAATAATACCATGGGTTTTTGCTGTTTAAGTATTAAAATCAAAGCTATCACAGTCTCACCCTCTCATACAATTATGAGTGTTTGCTTCTTCCTCACAGTAGCACTGCTGGTAAATTAACTGGACAGTGGGACAGTTACTGTCTGAATACTAACCAGGGACAGGTGTAACTTCTTACTAGTTAGATTTTGTCCGGATCACCTTCCTGAATTTACCCACTGCCTAGTTGCAGGTGTGCTAATTCAGAGGCGATGGCAGGAGCACACTGATGAGTGTGAAGGGAGAGTAGAACAGCATTATCACTGATGTAGACTGGGTTAAGTTATTCCCTCTAATTTCTGATAAACAGTCATGTATGTTATTTGTCTGTGAAGTACCACTTTTGCCTCTGGTGATTTTGTGATAGGCTTTTAGCCTTTTTTAAAGTAAGCTGCTGCCAAAACCAGTTGTCCTGACCCACCCATGTTAAAGCTATCCAAATTACTCTCCTTTGTATAGTCTATGGCACAGGCATGGCCATGAAATTATTTGGATCAGTTTACTGGTGTGAGTTGGACTTTCTTACTGCTAGAGTCAATGCAAAGGGAGCAGTGAGATTGGACAGGAAGGAACCTAGGATGAGACCATCTCTTTTTGAACATTATGGTCTTAGATCCACTTACACCCTTTGTGAAATTGCGGTCCGCTTGTCCTGGGAGGACAAAGTAGTCTGCTATTCTGACTTACTGGCTTGTGGTAGAGGCCACAGAATGTGAAATGGCTTAGGTTCAAGCATCATATAGATATGTCTTGAAGCAGAAAGACTTCACTGAACACGGGGAAGGTGTGTTTTGGGGGTTCTTTTGTTGGTTTTGTTTGGGGGGGGGGGGGGGGGGAGGGTGTTGTTTGGTTTTTTTTAACTGAGAGAATGCCTAGAAGGATGACAACTGGGAGTCATTTATTCTGTTCATAAACTCATACTTATGGCCAATTCCAAGAATCTCGCTCGACACTTCAAGATTATAAATACACCAAGAATCCCTAGTTGGAAAAGGGTTGCTGGAGTTGGTACAAAGGATGATAGTTACGTACTGTTTTACACAGTTTAAGAGCTAGGAGGAGCAAAGCAGCTTTAAGAAAAAAAAAAAAATTGTTTTTCATACAGAGCATAATTTAAACTGAAATATGCCACAAGATTTTATATTAATTCAAGAAAAAGCTAGTTTAATTGTTACAATAAAAATCCACTGGAAGTGAGTAAACACTAACACAGCCCACAGGAAATGGCTAAGCTGGGTGAAGCCTGGAGTGCACACCCAGAGAAGCATCTTTGTGTGCCTGCCCTGTTTTGCATTCTTTTCTTCTGCACCTGCTACTGTCTGCTGTTATAAACTGAATGATGGACTTAGTCTTCGTGCCTGATCCAAAGCAGCTACTCCAATATTTTAGACAAACTATAAGTTAGTTTGCTTTAGAGTAGGTATTAGTTACAGTGGCTTTCTGAGAAAAGATCTTGGAAGCAATACACCCTTGGTGTTCATCTCAAGAGGAATATCTGCTTTTTAGTTACTCCTCTGCTCTCAGAGTGAATATAATATAACTCAGAATGTAAAATAATCTGGAATTACTAGTTAAATATTCAGGTAGTACTGAAAATATGCAATGCAGGGTTGTTTTTATGAAAACATATTAAAACTTGTAGTCAGTATTAAACACATCAGTTTTCATTGTTAAAAAAAATTGAAAATATTCTCAAAAGTCAAAAGGGTAATAATAGAATTTTTCTGAGTGTCTCACAGGCAACAGTAACTGGATTTTTCATTTATTTTACAGAATAAAGATCCCAAAATGTCTCGAGTTGCACTGGAATCTTTGTATAGGTTATTGTGGGTTTATGTTATTAGAATAAAATGTGAAAGCAACACTGTAACTCAAAGGTAAGTTCATTATACAAAGGATTTTGAACTATTGATTGCTGGGGGTTTTTCTCCCCCCCTAGTGATATCAGAAGAGATCTTGAAGCCAGCTCAGGAATGGTCTAGTCAGGTAAACAGGGGAACAAAGACTTCATCTTAATAGAGGAGACCAAAAGAACTTGATTACTTTGAGAAGGAGAAGGAATAGAGTCTATGATTGTCTTTGCGGGGATATGCAGGGATAGAAGAGGGCGGAGAGATAAGAAGCAGGATATTTAAGTTAAAAGGCACTAATGGTACCAGAACAAGTAGGGTATGAAGTAGCTATCACTAAGTATGGGCTGGAAATGAAAAGGTTTTCTTTATAAATTAGCATCATGATAATTTGGAATAGCCATTCAGATTTTGCCCCTCCTCCTGACTATTACTAACTAGTTTCAAGCAAGATCTTATTCACTTTTTAAATGAACCCATGATGCTGTTGCCTCTGGCAGTAGAAGGCTGTACTCTCTGTAGGTGGTCCTACCTGTCATATGCTTCTGTACTATTTAGTAGTAACCCCCCACACTCTTCCAGATTTGAGCTGTATCATCTATGCTATTATAAAAAGTTCTTTTTTGAAGTTTTTTTTATTTCTCTCTGTTTCTAAATTCTTGTAGCCGTCTCATGAGCATCGTATCAGCACTTTTTCCAAAAGGATCACGTAGTGTGGTCCCACGAGACACACCTCTGAATATATTTGTGAAGATTATTCAGTTCATTGCTCAGGTAAGAATACATCTAGGTAGAGCTATAAGAATAAGATGAACATTATTTCCAAGAAGTGTAAATTTAAGGTTAGTTTTTTAAATATTTGCACTGAATTCATGGTCTTATATCTTGAGTAGAATTTGCCCAAATATATATAGCAAATGAAATGACTCGTTCTGTTTCTACTAGTCGCAAAATTATTTTACCTAAACTTCAATAACTGTTGTGTATGAACATTGTGATGATTATTATTTACATTTGTATTGCATTGTTGTGGGGGTTTGTGTATATATATATGAAAAAATACACTAATATAATTAGTATATTCCATTATAATATTTTTGTAAGGGGCAAAACATTCAAACAGTAATATCCACTTATATTTAGCCTGGAGAGTAGCCTCTGTAGACAGAAAAAATATGCAATGCATGCAGTGTGTGTAGTTAGCATTGCATTATGATTTATATTATTTTAGGTGCTTCTGTTGTCCTAATATCAAAATGCAGGATATGATCTCACAAGATAAACTCTCATTCATCTATAATCTTATAGATTAGAGACATGTTTTCCTGTCTTACAGATAGCTTGTCTGTGCTTCAGCTTCCAAAATTATTTGCTTCTGGTCATACAGGGATGAGGCAGGACACACAGCCCTTCACTGATATATATTTGTTTCCTAGGGCTCCTCTTTTTATCACTAATTTTCATTTATCTAAAACGGTTCAGCTCATTTGTTGAAATGTGTTTGACCCGAGCAGAACTATCTGGGAATTTTTTCAAGAGAAATGTTTCAACCATATCAGGGGATAAGCTGCGTTGAATCGTACTATATTTGAAAAAGAACATTAAGTCATAAGAACAAACAGGAAAAAATGAATATTTTTTTTTAACTTTTTAAATTTTTTTAAACTTTTAAGACATGATACCCAGCACCTATGCAAAGCCAAGAAATTAAACTATGCATATAACCAGAAAAGAGATGATCATATCAATCTATTTTCCTTTATAGGAACGTTTGGATTTCGCAATGAAAGAAATAATATTTGATCTTCTTAGTGTTGGAAAATCACCTAAAACCTTCACTATTAATCCAGAGGTAAAAAAAGCTCATTACTTGCATGCAGTGAGAACAGGGCATTGGGGGATTTTCTGGGGGAAAGTGGTTAACTATTCTTGAGCCAGGATGAAAGCAGATTAATGAATATCTGAAGGGGTGTTCTGCTAAAACTAAAGAAGTAATTGTAGTCATTCATGCACAATTGCTGTTTTATTTCCACTGAGTAAGCTAGCAGCGTACTACAGTTCAGACTAATTTCAACAATAATTTCAGTAAGTATGTGTGAATTTTTGTTATAGTATAACTGTAAAGCCTTTTTTCAGGGAAGTTGTACCTAGCTTTTAAGGTTCAAGACCCAGTCTAACAGATGAGATGTTTAAGCAATGTCTGTCTTCAGTATGTCATTCTCGACATTCATATTAAGTCCTTTAGTGCTCTGTACTATAAAATATTTGGTATATTAGCCTGTGCCAAGTCAGTTAACTGGAATAAGAGTTGTGGGAAGGCACTGAAGGCTTAAACTTGATTCTTGTTACTTTCATTACCTTAATATGTAACATTAAAATAATGCCTGTCCTACTGGAACCATGCCGCTGTCTGTTTAAAAGAGAGGAAAAATGCAATTTGTGTTTTGCATCATCTCTGTTACTTTAATGTTACAATTTCTTCTGTTTTCTCTTTCCTTTTTCTTCTCTTTTTTTGCTATTGAAGAGGATGAATATCGGCCTCAGAGTCTTCCTTGTCATAGCAGATAGCTTGCAGCAGAAGGATGGTGAACCACCAATGCCAACAACAGGAGTTGTTCTTCCCTCAGGAAATACTCTGCGTGTGAAGAAAATTTTTCTTAATAAAACGCTGACAGATGAGGAAGCAAAAGTTATAGGTATGTTGTATTCTTTTGTAAGTTGGCAGTGCGTTTTAACAGAATTGCTTTGATTCTTTATAGACAGGGCTGCTAGACAATATTGACCTTCTGGTGTCTGAGACCAAATCCATGGCTTTTTTTTGAAGTGTTTGCGCTGCCAAATTAGCACAAAGAAGCCTGAGTGCAGTTAGTGTGGTAAATAGCATGGCAATTTTTGTTCTCTTGACGTTACTCTAGAATGACCCAAATGTCCCACAGCTGAAGTGGAGTAAGACAATTTTGACCCCTGTGCTCTATTGGTCTTCTGTGGATGAGATAGGCATCTCTAAAGGACTGTTTCAACATGTCCAAAACTTAAACAAGAACTAAAATGCTCGGAATTGAGAAAACAGAGAAGCAACTAATGGTTTCTTCCCTGTTTATGTTCTTTCTGAAGGAAACTTGTACTTTTGTGTAATACCTCCCAGTACTCATTTAACATGCATTTCTTTTGACACTTAAAGTGTGTTTCATGTCATCTTTGGTACAAGAAGAAATCTGTCCTAAGCTGAATCAGTGGCAAATATTTTAATAAAAATGTGAAAATTAAATGAGAACAACTGAAAGAGGTGATTGGAACTCTTTGGCTTTTCAGGAATGTCCATCTACTACCCTCAAGTCAGAAAAGCACTAGATAGCATTCTTAGGCATTTGGACAAAGAAGTTGGAAGGCCCATGTGCATGACTAGTGTGCAGATGTCCAATAAAGAACCTGAAGACATGATTACGTATGTACTGAATTACAATATTTTTACTGTCATACTATTTATGTCACAGTTATGTCATACTATTTTTATGTTGTAATGTTGCAGATGCCATCATTAATGTATTACAATTGTTGGCTTCTTACTTGACTATTAAATGAATGCTAATTTCATTAATTAATGACTAAAGTTTTTGATAGCTCCTTAGTTTTGACATGAAATTGAAAATATTTGTGGTGTACTGAAGGAGATTTTCCTGTTGTTTTCTTGGTTATAAACTGTTTTTGTAGGGGTGAGAGAAAACCTAAGATAGATTTGTTCAGAACTTGTATTGCTGCTATCCCAAGACTGATTCCAGATGGCATGAGCAGGACTGACCTCATTGAATTGCTTGCAAGGTAAGGGAGATGAAATTCTGCTCTTGGTGGATGTTCCTTTTTAAATCTGTGTGTATAAGAGTTTGTCAGTGCACTACGTAGTGTGAGTCCACTGCATACAGAATCGATTCTTCCTATTCCTGCCTACCTTCTGCAGCTGGTCAAGTGTTACTGGCCAGAATAGCAGGAGGTAAATTTATCCTGAAGATCTTGCACTTATTTTTAGAGAGAATTTTCTTGAAAAGTAGGAATTTATTTCTGTTGCTTTGTTTTTTGAACTTGTTCTTATCTTTTTGTTACTACTATCATACTTTTTTCCCCTTTTATCTTTTCTTTCTTTTTTTTTTCCTTCCTATTGCTAATACTGTAAATTATCATAAAGTCATTCTTGTTTGACATTACCAAAATGTGAGACAGGCATTTATGGGAAACTTTTTTTTTCCTTGTTCTCTTCTAATTCTTCTTCCTTTTTCCAGTTTTTTGATCCAATACTACCCATATTTATCCATCCCTATGGGTAAACTGAGCATTCAGTGAGAATATGTAGTTGTGGTATATGCAGACAGTTTTTACATATTACTGGAGTGATAAACCTTCCTCCTTCTAATTTTTTTATTTTCAATACAAGAATGGTGTTGGTGCAGAAATATAGTACAGCTTTTAGCTTTGAAATTCATTTGCATATAATGTGTTGAGTTACATATATTAAAAAGTTAGTAATAATGTGAGAGAATAAGATTTTTCTAACACTTTTTCTTCAGTGTCAAAAATCACATAAAAGACATGAAGTATTAAGTAATAATACAGTACTGGGCAAGTTTCATCTACCATGGTGGGCTGAGACATATTTTTAAGTATATACGCAAAGGGGTTTTTTGCAAATTTTTTCTCATATCCAAAGTAAAGCTGCTTTATCCGCAATAATAATCTGTTCTTTTCAATTTTTATTTGAAGAAAATAACCTGTACATCACAGGGTGCCTACCTACTGAGCTCTAAGGTGGTTGCTCAGATGCTTGCAAGGATGTGCCTATATGAAAGACTTGACCATGTCTTTTGAAAATTATTTGTTTATACTAAGTTTTGTGAAGTCTTGCATTATTTTGCTATAGTATTAGCACCTTCTGATAGTAGCCAGTTTCAGATGTATTCAGTGTGGAAAATGCATCTGTGTGGAAGTATTCCACATTATACAGTAAAGAAAGAAGAGTTAACACCAAACTTTAATTTATGAAGGCTGGTTAAGAGTATGCCAATCTGGGGTGATGATACCGCTATTTTTTCTAAACAGGCTGACAATTCATATGGATGAAGAACTTCGTGCCTTGGCTTTCAATACTCTCCAAGCATTAATGCTTGATTTTCCAGATTGGCGGGAAGATGTTCTTTCAGGATTTGTATATTTTATTGTGCGTGAAGTGACTGACATCCACCCAACGCTTCTTGACAATGCAGTAAAAATGTTAGTGCAGCTCATAAATCAGTGGAAACAAGCAGCCCAAATGCACAATAAAAACCAAGATTCTCAGGTATTTCTAAATAAGGTCCTTTGATGTTAACACGTGGTTTGAATGTACATGCAGTTCTATTAGTAGCTTTTATTGTTTTTGTTAAGTAATAAAAATTCAGCTTACTCTATTACAGTGCTTGAAGATTTTTAGACCTATTATTTTAAATCAGTATTTTTGCCAAAAAATTACTTTAATATTACTAAGTATTACTGAAACACTAATTCATGGCCACATCTTTGCTCACTTCAAAAGTCATCATCTGTAACTGGAAATAAATTAAGTAGGAATGGTAAAACAGTAAAACTAAAAAGAAACATCATTTTTACTAGCAAACAGAAAGGGTTCAAATAATTTAATTTTTTACAGTTCTATATGTAAGAGTATTACCTATTTATTTTTAATTTTGCCCTCACTGCATCATTCGAATGAGAAAGTGAAATAAGAAAGACTTTCTTGTGATATTTGTTTGGACGGAATTCAGAGAGATACCAAAAAAACCAAAGTAGCTGATATTATGCCATTCTCATAATGCAAAATTTGACTAGTAGCCAAAGATCTAAATACCTTATGATCTCTTCTGCCATTGCTAATAATGGAACTATAGCTTGATTGTGTTTACTTTTTTCTTAATTTTCTTAAATTCTGTGATCTTTTTCTTAGCGTGGTGTATCCAATGGGGCTGCCCATACCCTTCCTCTGGAGAGGACTCTTTATTCCAGTGTATTTCACGTGGTGGAAGGCTTTGCTTTGGTCATCCTTTGCAGCACAAGGCCTGCCACCAGGAGATTAGCTGTCAGTGTTCTCAGAGAAATAAGGGCCTTGTTCACACTTCTAGAAATTTCTAAGGTAAGAGTTGATGACCCATTCTTGTGACTGCTTAATGAAACTGCTTTTATCTTGGCTTTCTTTGAGCTTTTTGTGTTTTGTCTTTTGTAGAGTGATGATGAGTTGGCTATAGATGTAATGGACAGACAAAGTGCTACTATCCTGGAGAGTTTCATACATCTCACTGGGGCTGACCAGGTAGGAGACTTTTTATGTTAAGTTGGATGTAAGATGAGGTAATTCTGCAAAACTGTCCCAAATAAATTGTATATAAGTTTAATGATAGTGTCACTATGATTATGCAAACTTTATCAGCAATTTATCACCTTAAAAACCCAACCAACCAAACAAAAGAAAATCCTCAAAAAACTTGAGGAGTGTTGCGAGGCTGACACTGCCATTGTATGCTTCTGATCAACAGTGTGTCATTATGTCCACCATATACACACAGCCAGCTATTATCTATATCTGTTTTTTCTTATCTTGCTCATAGATTAGAATTTCTTGGAAGCAAAGACCACTGCCTTTTTCTGCAGCAGTACAGTGTCTTAACAGTCAATGTGTCCTTTATCCATGATGAAAGCTATAATAACTATCAGTGAATAACAATTGAATTCCATATTTATATATTTATCATTAACTCTTAAGTATCCAGGAAAAGCTTTTCTGATTTTAGGTTTAGCAAGCAAGTTGGAATTCAGTAGTAAGGCTTTTGAGTCCAGAATCTTTTGGAAGAACTAAGTCATCATGAGTGAAAAGGCCTTTTTCTAGAAATTACTATTTCTAATATCCAGTTCCTTCCCAAACAGCATGTTTATATAACTGTCCACATTAGGAACTTGTGTAAAAAAACCCATAAATTAAGTAATGTGTTTTATCTATTCCAAACGTGGTTTTGACACTGATACTTTATTAGATATTTAACACTGAAGAGATTGTTACTTAATATACATGGTTATTAAATATTGCTTTTTTCTCTTTCTTATGCACACAGACTACTTTATTGTACTGTCCCAGTTCAATAGATTTACAAACTCTGGCTGACTGGAATTCTTCCCCAATCAGCCACCAGTTTGATGTGGTCAGTCCATCACATATATGGATATTTGCACATGTGACTCAAGGCCAAGATCCATGGATTATAAGCCTCTCAAGTTTTATGAAACAGGAAAATCTTCCAAAACACTGCCCAACAGCTGTAAGCTATGCTTGGACATTTGCTTACACCAGACTCCAACTGCTGTCTCCACAAGTGGATATCAAGTAAGTTAATTACTAATGTAAATACAATATATTATATTGAGTATTCTTTCAAGATTTATCATCATTGTAATGTCATTATGTTTCAGTGAGGTGACATATGGACTGACAATGTTTTCTGTGGATTTAATTCAGCTTTATGTAACAATAAATTAAAGCAGTTCTATCTGGAAAAAAAGTTTTCTGCTCTAAAAATTAATTAATTCATGCCTTCGGCCATATCATAGTTAAAACAGATTTGACTGTAAAAGCATACGTTATTCATGTACAGGTCTATTCTGAACAATTTCTTCAGCTTACCATGTTAACAATTTTGGAAGCAATGGCATGTACATATTTGAAAATATAAATTCAGTAGAAAAACAAAGTGAAACCTGGTAAGCTTCATTTACTACACTGAGGTTTTGGTTTTTTCATTTTATTTTTAATAGCAGCCCTATCAATGCAAAGAAAGTGAATACTACTACAAGCAGTGACTCCTATATTGGGCTCTGGAGAAACTACCTGATTCTTTGCTGCAGTGCAGCATCTTCTTCAAACTCCTCCACCTCCACAGGCTCTGTGAGATGTTCCCCTCCTGAGACGCTGGCGTCTACTCCTGACAGTGGTTATAGCATTGATTCAAGAGTAGGTTCTTCTACTGCTTACTGTAAATAAGTCTACATGTTATTGAAAGTACAAACACCTGAGGCTTATAATAACTATCATGATTTTCAGAAACTGGTGTAATTTGTCTGAAAACATGTTTTAGTACACATTTGTCATTTATTTAGGATAGTGTTTCAGTTCGCTTCTCCCAATCCATGCTGTAGAGGCTTTTCTGCTTATGTTTTGTAACCCAATCTCAAAGTCTTACCTAGCGTTAATGAGGAAATGTTTTGTTTACCTTGGTGGGGGGGGAGTGTTGGTTTGGTTTGGGTTTTTTGGGTTGTTTTTTTTTGTTTTGCTGTCAGTAGACTTCTGCAATTCTGAGCAAATAGCCGCTCACTTCAGTAACTGAAGCAGTGACCTATTTAGGCATGATGTATCTTGTTATATTTTTCCCAACTACGGTTTTCTGTCTGCCTTGTTCTTCTCCTTTTTGGCTTCCTGTAGAAGGTACAGTAGAGGTGAAGATAACTCATGGACTATACAGCAGATTTTGGGGAGAAGTAGCCTATTCCACTTGTTTGTTACCAAGATCCTTTCCCTAAATCTGAGGAACTGTAGACTGAAAGCTTTATTCACTCTGAGAGCCGCAATGGAGTCTAAGGAGTTGGACACCAGAAGTCTGCTTCCCCTCCCTAAGGAGGGCGGATAAACATGCAAAGTGTCTGTTTATCGTGTTGAGGCATTCATTGTCATCTGACAGTGAAAATTCAATTATACAAGGAATGGAGAAGTAATTAATACTAGTTTACTATTTCAGAAAGTTTTTCCATGTCAAAGATCAAAAATTTCATTTTTAGCATTTTAAGTCACTGATCAGTGTGAGAAGACTGTAAAATTACAGCAGATGTTTTAAAGTCACACCACCTGATTGTTTGGTAACTACTTCATTCTGTTTTGTTCTGGTTTTCTTCTTAGATCATTGGCATTCCATCCCCTTCCTCCCTGTTTAAGCACATAGTTCCAATGATGCGCTCTGAGAGCATGGAAATTACAGAATCCCTTGTGCTGGGACTTGGCAGGACCAACCCGGGAGCTTTTAGGTAACTGTTGTCTTTCATCTGTTTTTATGTTAATTGATTACAAAGCTGGGGAATCAGAGCTCAGAAAAAAAGGTTGCTTTCTTTTTTTTTAAGAATTTTAAAAAAGCTGTGAAAACTGATTACAGTTATCTTTATCAAACCACTAAATGTTAGAAAAGCTTTTTTGAGGTTGAAATAATTTTATGTAGAGGTCATGTCTGCATAAAGAAAAACAAGTTAGTTGAAACAATAGACAGTTCCCTTTTATTGATATTAAAGGCAGCTCTTATATGAAATAACAGACTGTGTGGACTATTAACATTTGAAATGTTAATTATAATCATGTTTGTAAGAGTTACCAAACTCTCCTTATTGGTATTGCCAACAAACGTGTTTCTGAGCTCTGTGTGTGTAGTTTAATGATAACTGTATTCTAAAAAGAGATTTTTGGATCAAGCTGAAAAAAATACCAGTTAGAACTGTTTTCTGACTAGTGCTGAAGCTTCTGAAATTTGTGGTGCATCCCTCTCACCGCTTCTCTTTTTTTTTCCTGTAACTTCATAACTAATACACCTTTGTCATACATTGTACTGATGACAAGTCCATGTGGATTAATTTGGGCACCCGTAACTGTGATCTACTGTAGCAGAATTAAATCTGTGCCAAGCCACTTGTTCTGTCAACTTAATATCATACATCATGTTCAACATATTTGGATTCAGCTCATAATCCAGAATTTCTGGTTACCCTATTGTGACAAGTCCTCATATAAATGTTGAGTTCAAAACAGTCTACCCAGCCATTCTGGTATTCCTACCTAAACTGAAATTCACTTTTCTTCAGATCCTAATGTACTGTATTGTCGATATGTATTACAAATCCACTGATGTGAAAAGGAAGCTCTATGCCAGGAAGCCATGAGATTTAAAATGCATCTCTATGCAACTGTCCTCAACTGACAGCTCTGTCTTTATGGAGGATGGATGAAGAGGGAGAACATCTGAGGGGGAGAAAACTTCCTGGGAAGGCCAGTGCTCAGCATCAGATGTTCTCTGGCAGCAGGCAGCCTCTTATAATGGGGAGTTATGAAGTTGTATCATGCTATCGCAACCAACTCAGCTTCTGCAGAAGAAACCAGGGATCGCTAACACTCTAGGTTTTGAATGACATGCTGCTTTCCTCCAATCACTTGTGTCCCACATTATGGTAGATGAGGAGCCAAAGACGTATTTTAAACTGTAATGCCAAGTCCTTAGTTACAGTATTCCATTTTAATCCTTTGATAATCTTCTAATTTTATATTATATCTTACTTTGCTCTCCTGCCGGGAGTAAAGCAAGATTTTGTCCCATGACTCTGAAGATATACTGAACAGTTTAAATCATAATTGTGCTCTACAAGTCTAGAAAATGCTTTCAGAGAGGATTTCACCAGAAATCCTTGTTTTCTAAATTAGAAACAATTCATTCGGCAAACTTAAAAAAAAAAAAAAATCTGATTCTCATCAGTCTTCTGATTTCTTTATTCTGAATTTTGTTTTGTTTCTGATGACCAGCTTTTTTCCTCTGTCCAGTGTGCGTACTCACACCGGATGCTACCTGTAGCCCACCCCTCACCATTGCAGCTCTGCACTGATTTGTTGTTTTGGTTTTGGTTTTTTTAAGCACTGTTCCTCCCCACTTGGTATGTTTTACTCGGGAACTTTTTTCATTATGGATTATATGTATATGCAGTCCACTTAAACTTGCTAGAATATTCTTTTTCTCTTTTGTTTTCTGTTACTCATCACATGAACTTGTCTAGGTGTCTCTTGCTCTCCATGGGAAGCTGACCCTTTATTATGTTTTAGCACAAAAAAAGCTTCTTCCAGATTCTTGTCTGTGTTTTCTATGTTTAAAGGAAAGTGTAAAACAATCCCTAACCATGCTTAAGTGTCTTGTAACTGAGCGCACTGCAAAAGTTTGTGTAGCTTTCTGGACTGTTTCTCTGAAGAAGAACCTTTGAATGATGTAGCAGAGGAGTCAGTCATTTACCATGAAAACTTGGAAGTGGTTTATGCTTTTGTATGTCTGAATTACAATAGCACCAGAAGTAGAAAAATGTGTCACACTCCAACAGATCTAAAGTGCAGGTGGTCGTTACTATGTTAACAAATATTAAAGTAAACCTGGTATGTTTCTACCTTAGTTTTTTGTCTGTGTCAATCCATACTACTGATCTCCTTCCCCTTTCCCTGCCCCCTTTTTGGAGTCATAAGAGAATCTTAGTTTCGCAGGAGGAACTGAGTAGTAATAAAGTCTGTGGAGCTTCAGAATAACTAGGGAATGTTCATGACAGCGTCAAAGCATGTTGCTTTTCCGTTTTCATAGAGCTAGTCTGATTTCTGTCAGCGTAGTGTTATTGGCCTTAAAGAAATGATCTTTATTAACAACTAAATGCATCATGAGAAATGAAAGAGCATTGTGTGATAAGCTGCCAACATCTTTTTTTCCCCTAGTAGTCTCTATTTGCACCATAAGGCTTTGATAAATTCTGAATATGAAAATAAATGAAAATCATCTGTGATAGAAATATGCCATAATAATTGGTGAATGCAGATTTAGTGGTAGTTGTTGAGACATCTGTTTGGTAGTGTGTCTTTAAATTAGGGAATTATCTTTCTGGGAAACATCTCTTAAATGCTGGTTTACTTCAGAAAGCTGCAGGTGCAGAAGGAAAACCTGAGGATGTTTTAACTTACATTGTAACACTAGTTGCTGTGAAACACCTTTCAATTGAGATGTTAATTTAATGGTTGTTTTTATCCTTTTAATTCTTTTATTTTAATTCAGGGAACTAATAGAAGAATTACATCCTATAATTAAGGAAGCACTTGAAAGAAGGCCAGAGGTAATTAGATATTTTCCACTCTATTCAGTACACAGTTTTAACTATCTTCTCACAAATGGTAGTAAAGAAATGTTAGTTATGTTCTTCAATTCTGCACCTAAAAACTGTCAGTATACCAGATAAAAAGGTGAGATGTTACTTTTTTAAATGATTGTGAGGTGTTTACATTAGAAGAGCTTTGTGTTTGTTTTGAGCTCTGTATTATTGCTGTATCAAAGAGGTTTTGTTTAAAATAATGAAAAAATTACTGTAACCTTTTCCACATTCTTTTATTTCCTTTTACTTAAGCATAGTTTTACACAGCTGTTACTTCATGTCATCAGTAACATGCCCACAATTAGTAGTACCTAAGACATAGAATTGAGTTTTACACTCTACCAACTTTGTTGTGTTTTGGGGTTTTTTTTAAATGAAAAAGGATGTAAGCTCACCTGACTGCTCTGACTAAAAATTTTCTAATGGAGAGCATGTTTTACAGGAAGGTTTAGAAGCCTCAGTAGGTTTTCATAGAAATAATAAACTCTGCAAACACAAACTCAGAGATGATTACTCAGTATTTTTTGTGGTAACCGTCATGTTCTTATTTGTAATAAATTTGTAATTAAATACAGATGATGGAAAGGAACATCACTGCTGTTTCAAAATGTTACTGGGCTATAGTGTGTTTTGTCAGTCTTGCATGCAAATCATAGAATCGTTAGGGTTGGAAGGGACCTTTAAAGGTCATCTAGTCCAACCCCCCTGCAATGGGCAGGGACATCTTCAACTAGATCAGGTTGGTCAGAGCTCCATCCAACCTGACCTTGAATGTTTCCAGGGATGGGGCATCTACCACTTCTCTGGGCAACCTGTTCCAGTGTTTCACCACCCTCACCATAAAAAACTTCTTCCTTACATCTAGTCTAATCTACCCTCTTGTAATTTAAAACCATTATCTCTTGTCCTATCGCAACAGGCCATGCTAAAAAGTTTGTCCTCATCTTTCTTGTAGGCCCCCTTCAGGTATGGGAAGGCAGCTATAAGGTCTTCCCCAGAGCCTTCTCTTCTCCAGGCTGAACAACCCCAACTCTCTCAGCCTGTCTTCATAGGAGAGGTGTTCCATCCCCCTGATCGTTTTTGTGGCCCTCCTCTGGACCTGCTCCAATAGGTCCATGTCTGTCTTGTACTGAGGACCCCAGAGCTGGATGCAGTACTCCAGGTGGGGTCTCACCTCCCTCGAAATATGTAGAATCACCTCCTCAAAATATGTAGAAAGATTGGCATTTGTACTTCATTGTTTTATATGTTGCACTTTGCAACAGGAGACTGATAAAAAACATTATTTTGATAATACGTGTAATAGCAAACCTAGTATATCTCGGAGTTGCAACAGGGAAAAATTTTGTTCATTGTCTGGTTTATCAAAATTGCTAGCAATTCTGGTAACTCCTCATCTTAAAAGGTTGGTACCCCTGATAATTGATGCCAGTTGTAGTGCAGATATAATAATGCTTTTATATGCCATGCTGGTTTTATACTTAGTTTTTCCTCTGCTTCATTTAATGTTGTGTTTCCTCTGTTGAATAGAACATGAAACGGCGCAGGCGTCGAGATATTTTACGAGTACAACTAGTACGAATATTTGAACTGTTGGCAGATGCTGGTGTCATTAGTCACAGGTAGGGGCAGCATTGATGATAAGATGTTGTTTATGCTTCTGAATTAAGTCATTAGTATTCTTAGGACCCAGTATAACAAGCATGCAAAATTATTCAGTGGGTTTTAGTACACCACTAAATAAATAGTCATGGTTTTATAAAACTTGGAATTTTGCTGGCCTTCTAATCCCTCCCACCCCCATGCTCTTTGTCACTGTGGTCTGTGTTTTATTTAAAATGCTATTCCCCCTATTCCCCAGGACATTGCTTTGAACAGGCAGTGTGTCATGTTCCTTCTTGTCTGTGTGTGCTCAAACATCGCACCAGTTACGCAAATCAGAAAACGCAAGTTGCAACTCTTCTGTAATCAGTCTGGAATTCTTCCTCACCTGGATTCCTGGTGCTAGTCAGCATGTCCTGTGCAGAGAAGGCTACTGCTCATTAATATTGGACCTTTTTCTTTCAGAGGGAGGCAGAATGTTAACTAGGTTGGGTTTTTTCCTCAGTTTACCCTACTTGTATAGGGACACTTTGAAAGAAGACTTAAAATTCTGGCATATGTTTTACAAGTCTCTTAGAAATTTTTTTTCTATGCAGGTGGAATTGTATAAGAGGAAGTAGGCTAGGAGATGGTTAGGCTAGCTCCTCCCATTCTGTTAGACAGTGATACTTAAACATTTATTTGTCAACCTTCGCAATATAATCAGTGTGAAGTTCTCAGTCTCTAAGCAAGCTACTACAGTGTATTTCAGAATGTTGCCTCAGAAGCATTGCTAAAATGCCTTTCCTCCTTTTGGCATGCTTTTTCAGAGTACAGCCTTTAAAATCGTACTCTCCCTTCTTATCTTTCAAGGTACTTACTGGTGTTTAATTAGCGTATGTAAAATATCTCCTAACCACAGTCTGCACCCTGGAACTTTGTCAGCTTTTCTCTCTGAGGCCAGTCTGACTCTGTGGTGGAAGCTAGCAAGCAATTAAGGGCTACCATAAACCTCCTCATCTTGCTTTTGGTGTGCAAGGCATGCTTTTTGGTTGTCTTCAGTACAAATGTGGAAACATGGTGGAGGGAGCTGAGAGGAAAGGAATTGCCATTCTAACAATTGTTTTTCAAAGGAGGGCAGGTTTGAATCACATGTAGTCTTTAATCTCCTTATTTAGTTTAATACAGACATCTGGTCAGATGCTAAAGCAATGAAGATGGGAAATGAACATATAAAATGAATAAATTGCTTTCATCTGCTAATAGTCAATAGCATGTCATGAAGTACTGAACGTCTTGACTGACTCCCAAAAATCAGTTTGTAATATAGAAATCTATAGTCAAGTAGTAGTAATTATTTTTTCTGGTTTACAAATAGCATGGGTTGGGGGGAGGTGTTGGTTGATTGAGGGTTTTTATTATTATTTTTTAACATTTTAAACATTTATTATTAAATTTTAACATTTATCCCCAATGTAAGAACTAATTCTGTGGAAGGATGAGTGACTTCTGATAGTGATTATTAGTTTGCTTTCACTGGAGCTTTTTATTTAACACTGAAATAGAAGCTGGGTGAAGAAACGAGTTTGAATTAAATATTTGCAGTGTTGAGGTTGTAGGGTTTTTTAAAGAGAAAAAAATAAGGATTGTTTTCAAAAATCATTGTATGTATTTGTCATACTATTTGATTTTTTTTTTTTAATTTTATTTTTAAGTGCAAGTGGTGGCCTTGATAATGAAACACATTCCCTCAACAACACTTTACTTGAGTATGTCGATCTAACAAGACAACTCCTAGAAGCAGAAAATGAAAAGGATTCTGATACATTGAAAGATATCCGATGCCATTTTAGTGCCTTAGTGGCAAATATAATTCAAAATGTTCCAGGTATGTAAAAATGCTTTAATAACTTCTGATGACTGTATTTAATATGCAGTACATTTAAAAAACCAAAACCAAACAAACAAAAACTAAACTAAAATCCACTTTTTAGTTTCAGAATACTTTCATAAAAATAATTCATGCCATCAGTTTTGAATAGAACTTTAGCAGCATGAGTTTTTAAGAGAGATTTTTGGTACTGTTTGGAAGCGTATAAGTAATTTTCTGATTTAGCAAAAGTCTTGTTGGTTTGCAGTGCATTTAAATTCTCTGGACTAATAAATAGCTTATTCTTGTACACTAGTGGCATTAAACAGGACAATAGTAAACCTACATCCAGCTGTTATGATGTTGAAATAATGTGTCTTTACATTGATTTTTCTTTCTATATTCATTCTTCGGGTCTGTTTCTGTTTTATGTACTTTATTTCAAAGAATGACAAGAGGAGTGTGTCTGACTGTGTGCTTTTCTTACAGTACACCAGAGAAGAAGTGTCTTTCCGCAGCAGAGTCTACGCCACAGTCTATTTATGTTGTTCAGTCATTGGGCAGGTCCTTTTAGTATCATGTTTACTCCCCTGGACAGATACAGTGATAGGAACATGCGAATAAACAGACACCAATACTGTGCATTAAAGGTATTTTAGCACTTTCTGAATTTTGGAAACAGATTGTTATGTTAACTTTTCTAATGCAAATTTAACATTTGGGCTTTTTGGATGTGGTTTTCACATCCTTGTTGCCATTCATGACTTAGGTTTTTTCCTCTTCTGCCTACATGTGTATTTATGACAGTTTGGCTTTCTCCATACTGTAAACTATTGCACTTGCTATAGGAATTTCTCAAAATGACTACTAAATGTTCACTTCAGTGACTGTAGTCCTCAGTTGCCTGAGGAGAAAGGCTTTCATGTAAAAGTAAATCAACAATCAAACTGACCTGTTAACTCTTACATATGTCAGCATTTCAGTATTGACAGTTCCTTGTATTTGGGAGTTGAGAAAAATATGTTTTGATAATTTCTTGACTAAGATGTTAAACAGTTTTTTATTAGTCTTGGTCTTCCTCCCTTGACTGAATAGAAGTTAGTTTTCTGATATTTTAATGGACTTGGTAAAAGCACTTCCTGTGTCTGAGTTACTAAAATGTAGTGTTTTTCAATTACTTTCTAAAGGCTATGTCTGCTGTACTGTGTTGTGGGCCTGTTGCAGATAACGTCGGGCTCTCATCTGATGGCTACTTATACAAATGGCTGGATAATATTTTGGATTCACAAGATAAAAAGGTAATACAGGCAATGTCAACGTTGGTTTGCAACTATCAGTGCCTTCAACATATGCTTTAATGAGTTTTGCAGTCAGATTGGCCTAAATGCTTTAGAGTGGCTTAAGCTCAAAGCTGTTTTAGCAGTGCATATTTTTGCACTGTCTTTAGTATGTGTATTCACCCTGTTGAGGAAGGCAGTCCCTAATCACAGTGTAAGAGCAGACAAAACAGAATGGAAGAGGAATGGGCAGAGAGTGAAACACTGTGTATTATTTATAAACTAATCAGCTACGAAGTTGTAGTAATAAACAGATCTTTTAGAAATTTAAAGAAGATAAGATTTTGAATGTGAACTCTTGTGAGACTGTAGAGTCCATTGGGGGTCCTGCAGAGAAGACCAAGCTTTACACCTAAACAGTCAGGCAAGCTTTAGATTTAAAATATAGGGCCTCTATTGCACTAATACTATGACTACATAAAAACACAGCTCCAGTGGGCTGCTTTGATTCAAGAGAATATGCAAGTCTCAACATAGATCTATCCCTTGTGTCCCATTGGAATTCCTGCATATGTTTAAGTGTTTTTCTGTACCTGATGCTTTCAGGTCAGTGTTCAGGTTGTAGTAAGACAAGTGAAAATAGTAAATAGCTCAAGGTAGCCTTGGAACTGAGGAAAAAAAAAAAAGTCAGTAGAGCTATCTAGTTATTTGCTTCAATAATTTATGACTGTGTGCGCAAGTTGAACATTGAACAGTTTGATAGAATTACCTATTATTATTTTAAGCTGTGGTCTCATTGTTTTTAGGTGGAACAAATTTTGTATATTGCAGTTGTTTTTTGGGGTTTTTTGGTTTTTTTTAATTAAATATCTATTTCTCTATTTTATGCCATCTTTGTAAGGTGGTCTTTTTTTCTATATTTATAAATATATATTGGTTCTTTTCTGGAATACAGGTTCACCAGCTAGGCTGTGAGGCAGTCATGCTGCTCTTGGAACTCAATCCTGACCAGAGTAACCTCATGTACTGGGCCGTAGACCGGTGTTACACAGGTTCCAAGCGGGTAGCAGCTGGCTGTTTTAAAGCCATAGCCAGCGTGTTCCAAAACAGGTACTACAATATGTTTTCAAAACTTTGAACTTTCATTTTCAAAGTGTGCTTTCATGTAGAACTGGGTTTTTTCCTCCCCCAAAGGGAAAAGATCACCCCTGGTTATGTGTAGGTGTTACTAGAGAAACTTTTCAAAATGTTATGTTATCCCATACCATATTTCCTGTAAATTAAACTTTAATAAATTCAAATTTTAAAAAGCCAAATGTAATTTTACTTATTTCACACTTGCAATTTTTTCCTAGGGATTACCAGTGTGATACAGTGACCCTCCTGAATCTGATACTATTTAAAGCAGCTGATTCTACTAGGGCTATCTATGAAGTTGCTATGCAACTATTACAGGTTTGTAAGCTAATTTTGATTATTTTTTTTTTTCCCCTTTAAAACAAGAATTGTCCTGTGCATTTAAAAAGAAAAAGTGTTGTCCCTTTAGTAATGAAATACAATGTATAAATTTTTTTTCTTCTCTATTTTAGTACATAGTTAGGCCAGATTGTTACCTGGCACAAATAGGCTTCAGTGGCAGCGTGTCATGTTTTCATGAACTAAGCCCAAAACTTGTATTTGCATAATATCTGCTTTTTCAAGAGACAAAACCTAAATCAAGATTCTTCTGGTTTGGCCCTGAAACAGAGTGGTATATAGCTCCATTTGTCCAAGAGTGCCTCAGAGAGAAGTATGTTGCTTTCTGTCCCTTTACTCTGTCTGCTGGGGTAGCAGTCAGTTTTCTGATTTTTACATTAATACCAAACATTTTTTCATCTATCTGTGTGGAGAGATGATATTGAAAATCTTGTTAGCCATTTAATTTACTTTTGTATATTCCTTTCCGAGGTCATTTGCGGGGTAAGCTTAATCTTACAGGCAGCATTACTGTTTAAAAATAAATAAATAAATCTGTGCTGCTTGTGGCTCAGACCACAAGTCTTGGGGTTTTTTTCAAAGGTTTTTGTTGTCAGCTAAATTCAACAGTAAAGTCCCCACTGAAGTCACACCTCTGTTGATATATCAGCATTCACACCACCCTCCCTTTCAACCCCATCTTTCTTCTCAAGTGAACACCACTGCTTAAGATCAGCCAAAACTGACTTTTAAAGTATCAGACTGCTTTAGCCTCCTTCTGCATCTCTGCCACATCAAAGATTACGTTGCTTCTATCAATGTCTCATAGATGAGCAGAAATTGATATTGTTTGGAAATATATCTGCACAGATAGGAAACATTAAATGAGAGTAGATACGTGAATTGAGAAGGTGATTTTATATAAAGATTTCCATTGTAGCTCTATACTTATCTTCAAATTCTGAATGTTACTGTTGTAGATCTTGGAACCAAAGATGTTCCGTTATGCTCACAAACTGGAAGTTCAGCGGACGGATGGGGTTTTGGGTCAGCCTTCTCCTTTACCACATCTGTATTCTGTGTCGTATTATCAACTGTCAGAAGAATTAGCAAGGACTTATCCTGAACTAACACTTGCTATCTTCTCAGGTATGGTTTTAAAACAAAACAAAAAACTTCAGTGGGTCAAAAGCATTGTACAAAATGTGTAATCCTTATTTTTCAACAATTAATTTATATGTAATTCACTAAAAGCAGGACAACAGACAACAAGGTAACATCATAATGAATGGGGAAAATGGAATTTACTGAGTTACAGTTTTTGTTTACTTGTATTTGAAATATATTCAAGAGGAAACAACATGAATCAAAGATACTTTTACTGACTTTCTAATAGCCATGGAAAAATCACATTAGAGAAATAATTTGCAACTGTTTTTAAAAATGATTCTTCTATTGTTTTTCCTAGTGTTTTCTTGTTTACTGTAGATTGCTTAAAAATATTATTCCATAGCATTTTTAAACAATTACAGAGTAACAACCTCTCACATCAATTAAAAAGCTCCTAGGACTAATATGAGGAAGAAAAAAATTTAAGTGCTTTTTTGCTAAAGTTGGTACATTTTTATATAATCTAGGTTTTCAGTTCCCCGATTAGAGGAATACATGTGTTTGCGTATGCTAATATGGTTTCTTCAACATACTGTTTGTCAGCAGTGTCTTCAATTAGCTCTACTGAAGACTGCAGACTTTTTCATTATGAAATGGCACTAGTCAGCTAATCAAAAATATTACGTCTGTATCAGCATTACTTTATATCAGTATGGTCTACTGGGCTCATGATTGTTGTCATTATTACCAAAACAGTTCTCATTATTGATTTGCAATTCATGCGTGTACCTAATTTTTGAATGACAGAAGTAAGTCAGAGAATCCAAACGGCTCACCCAGCTGGGAGACAGGTGATGCTGCATTATCTGCTGCCATGGATGAACAATATTGAGCTGGTAGACTTGAAACCTTTGCCAACCATTCGTCGGCAAGATGAAGATGAAGAAGATTCTTTGAAAGACAGAGAAATAATGGTGAACAGTAGACGATGGCTACGAGGAGAAGGCTGGGGATCACCACAGGCTACAGCTATGGTTCTGAACAATCTGATGTACATGACAGCAAAGGTAAAACTAATTAAGTGTTCTGTCTTGTTCCAGTGGATTGTTGTGTTCAGGGTGTGAGAAATTCCTGTTCAGAGATAACTGTTACAAAACGTTCAAGAGATGTTGTTCATATTTGTTGAGTTGCTTATGTATACCCAAACTATACCATATAGTTGTGAGGTATTATGATAAATACTTAATATGTAATACAAGCGTTACAGTAATTGTGACATAGTAACAGTATATAACTGTTGTTTTGCAATATAGATGTCTAGCTGGGTAGATAATACCAAGTTGCCTGTATACCTATGATCTCAGAGTGGAGTTTTGGAACCAATCTTGTTGCCAGAGGCTGACAGACCCTCCTCCTTCCTGTGATAGCTACTTCCAACAAAGAAGAAGTATTGGTCAAATGCAGTGCTCCTGCCAATTCTTGATATCTTTGAATCCTACTGATGAGAGATCATGTTTTAAGCTACAAATTAAAAAAATCTTTGCAGCCTGTGATCCGTGGAATTTTATTCAGGATTGTCAGCAACTGGGAGAATGGATCTCTACTAAATTTAGATAGCTTTTTCATTTATACATAATAAACATATAAAAATAGAAATAAATTCACATATAAATAAATATGTGTATACTTATATAATGTATAAAGTTTATATTGTGTATAAATGTATGATATATGCAAATATGTTTAGATATATTTTTATATATTTATAGCTGTAATAGAAAATAGTTATTTCCAGAATGTGTTTATAAAAATGAATATATGTGAAAGCTTCATTCTGGAATGTTAAAATGGCAACAGCTTCTTACAGGATTTATGTCTCCTTTTTCTAGAGCCTGTCCCACTTGGTCAATACAGATCACTTTCAAATACAATGTTTTCTACTGGAGTTTTCAGGAGAGATATTTATTTTGTTTTCTAGTATGGTGATGAAGTGGCTTGGTCAGAGATAGAAAATGTCTGGACTACTTTGGCAGACAGCTGGCCAAAGAATCTGAAAATAATTTTGCACTTCTTGATCAGTATCTGTGGAGTGAACAGTGAACCCAGCCTTTTGCCTTATGTGAGTATGTGATATGTCTCTCCTTAGCGCTATTGATATTCTAAAAACTAGTTGTGTGTCTAGCAGCAAAGATGACCAAACAAAAAATGTGAGGTTGGATTTCTAGTATCAAAATCTGTAGCCCCATATTTTGTGACCACTAAATACTACGAACAAATCAAATTCAGTTCTTTTGTTTGAGTTACTTGTGTTGAAATTTCAGTATCGGTTTCAGTTAAACCCAGCATTCATGGAATGGGTTTGAGAAAGGAAATAAACCAGAAGGGATATCACACCTTAAAGATAGCTGAGGCTTTCTTAAGACAACTCACTGAATATTGGAATTTACTCAGGGTGGTAAGTCTGAAACAGTCCACTACCTGTTTTATCAGTTACGAGTTGTCAAAATTCAGGATACACTAGCTGGGCCATAGACCTTATTTAGTGAGTAAATCATAAAAAATGGAAAAGACTTATTAAAATATCCACATCAGTCTTAGCATTTTTTTGTTCCTTTATCATAAAAAGGAAACTTAAGAGTTTGATGCTAAATTTAGATTAATTTTATTAGGAGTATATACTGAACAACTCCTTGCCATCATAAAATGCAAATCTACTGCAGCAGTTGGTTTCTGTTCGTTAGGAAGAATTAAGATAGTTCCGTAAGTAATATTTTCATTAGAAAATTATTATAGGTTTTGCTAATAGTAAAAAAAAATGGATATGAAGTAAACAATCAGGACCTATAATATTAAGTTCTTACTAAGGACAGCTTAAGTTCTTCATTGATTGGCAGTCATTTCCATTGCAAATCAGGAAATCTAGCTTAATGTTGTAGCCCAAAATCTTTGCGTGTAGGGTTTGAATAAGGTGACAAATTAATTCCACAAATCAAATGCCCTGGATCACTTGCTTACTGTACATCTTAGAGTTCTCTCTAAAGGATGGAAATAAATCACTGAGCAGTAGTGACTCAAGAAAATGTCAGAAAAAAAAATATGAACTTACTGATGTCTACAGTAATCACTGACTAGCATCCATCTGCTGCTGCTTAGCAGTGACCAGGATTATTTTGCTGAAGTAAGACGTAGTGGAGAATCCTTAATTGCTATATGCTCAATCAAATATTGCTATAGTTAGGTGTTTATTCTTATCAGAGTATATAAAGGCCTCGAGCATTTTGGGAATTAAATGTTTTTTCCTATGCTATAATTTAGGATAGTCCTAAAAAGCAGACAGATAATATAGTAAAATAAAGCACCTGTCACACCGTGTAGGGACAGTGTGATTATTCTCACATGACCAAGTATTTAAACACTGCCCCCCCCCCCCCCAAGCCCCCTCAAAACCAATTTTATTTTTTGTCAAAGCATATGTGAGAGCACTGCTGAATAGCATGAGGAAAAATATGATACCTGCTGGAAAAGAACAGAACACAACTATGAAGTATTGAAAAGAAATTATATCAGAATACATTTGCTCCATTGTTGATCTCGGGTGTTGCTAAAACCTTAGTAAGAAAATTGTTTGCTTCTTACATAACTGTCATTGAACTCAGAAGACTTACTTTCTTACTCTTATGTTTCCGATGCTTGCTGCTCTTGAAAGCAATGAAAGCGGTTTTGTTTGCCTTGAGAACTAGAGTAAGTTTCATGTATCCTCGCTTGCAGTGCAGGTAGATACTGATTCAACAAGTTGCTGTATTCAAATCTCTTATTTTCCTTTTTTTTAAATCAAGTCACTGCAATAAAAATTTTATTTATGTACATACTATTTTACATACATATACTTTTTTTTGATGGCAGGTAAAGAAAGTTATTGTTTATTTGGGTAGAGATAAAACAATGCAACTACTAGAAGAGCTGGTGAGTGAACTTCAGCTTACAGATCCTGTCAGTTCAGGAGTCACCCATATGGATAATCCACCATATTACCGCATTACTTCGAGTTACAAAATCCCCTCTGTCACTTCAGGTGAGAATTTCTTAACTTAAACTTTTATTATTGTCAGTGATAACTATGCTATTATCAGTTATAATATTGGAGTTCATGTGTAAATATTCAATTGGAGTACAACGTTCTGTTTCTAAAAACAAATTAAGGTACAAAGTTTGCTTTACAAGATCTGCGGTTTTTGGTGCACCCAGAGTTCTTATTAAAGAACATCAGACAGGTTGACAAGGAACAGGTTTGTATTAATATATGTGTTAGACTTTGTCCGTGTTGAGATCTTACACTGTTTACCCTCACTATATGACTTTTAAGTCAATTCAGTCAAACAACTGGGAAAACTTATCTGATTTTAAATCCATGTAAGTTATATTTCAAGTTCTGTTACAGACACAGGCTGCATCTGTAGGAATTTATTCAAGAGGATTTAAGTACACTTACTTAGAAGAATTTATTTAGAAATAATTAACAATAGATCAATCATCAAAAAAACCCCCACTGAAAATACAGAAAGTGTCTACCTCATGCTTCAAACCAAGAACATGCTGAAAAATGTGGGGAAAAGCTGTCTGGTTTTGGTGAAGCATCTTTCAAAGTAAGCCACAAAAGACATGGATGGTAGGGTATCTAAGCAAGGACTTAGCTTTTGTGCTGCAAAGCTGTCAATGTTACGAAGCAGCCTGGACCTATCATGTAGGGACTATCTGGATCACAAGGTGGGTGCATTGGCACTTGTTCATGAAATTGTTTAAAAAGTATGAAAAAAAAATTATGGGGCTCTTGCACTTAAGTGTAACTGAGAGTAGCAAAATTTGTGGGGAGAGTGCAAAAGTATTTCTGACTGTGGTAAACTATTCAGTGTGATGCTTGCAAGTTTCTCTTAAAAAGAAATTGATAGAAGCTTCACTGCAGGCTGTTAGGTTTTAATCCCTAATCTGTTTGTGGTTTGAATTAACTGCATACCAAAGTCCAACTACATTTTATGGATTACTATAAGGTATAGCATACAGGAAAGAAAGAAATGGGTCTCTAGATCGTGCTTCAAAAACAAGCCTTTCTACTTAATTTACATTGAAGACTCAGAGATTCCTGGAATGGATTCTCCTGATTTTTTCCAGTTAGTGAAATTATGGTAGCAGCTCAGAATCTTTTAGTCTGAACAACAGTTTTTTCTTGGATGTGAAAGTAATTTCTGTGGCTCAGTTTGTATTTGTGCCAGCTGCTGTAGTGTAAACCTGGTTAGGGCTCTTGGCATGGACAAGTAAATAAGGGTCATCATGTAGTGCTTAAGACTGCTTTTCTTTTCTGTTGACCAATCTTTTTCTTTATCCATAATTCACAGGTACCACTTCTAGTAGCAATACAATGGTAGCTCCCACAGATGGCAACCCTGACAGTAAACATGTAAAAGACAATAGTGAAGAGAAGTAAGTATCTCCTCAAAAAACAGTTATTAGTTGAATTACAGGAATTCCTGCTAGTTACTATAAATGTGTGCATCTCAATGGCTCTAGGTATGTCTACATTGCAGGAAATACCTGACTGTAAGTTTTGTAAGTTTTAAGCAACAGAACTGGAATACTATTTGGGATTAACAGTAGCAGCCTTAATTGTAATTTGAACTCGAAAAGCTGTAGAGGAAACTGAATAAATAAAGGGACTAATCCAGGTCAGGCTTTGTATTGCTATAGCTATGTTATTATTGATGCCTAAATTAGCTACTATTACACCGGACTGTATATGTTTACATATGAGAAATTATACTGCAGATACATCAAGGGCAAATGTTATTAGTTTAGTAATGTAGTCAATTCACCAATTGGTTTCCTAGCTTGCTAGAAAGCAACAGTGCCCCTGTGTTGAAAGCTAGTTTCTTCTCCCATTTAGGGTATTTGGATGCCTGGTATCTGTGGCAAGATCCCTTCCAGCTAGCTTTAGAACAGATACCTCCCTCCCTAAGTTTTGAGCTTCTTAAGAACAATCCTTTGGAGAAATTTGCCAGACAGTGGTACCAGTGTGAGGGTGGTGGAAAACAAACAGCTGACATAGACTTAGTCAGGGTGCGGACTCGGAGCTCAACAGTAACTGACTGTGGGCATGCTCTCATTTTGTGTTAAATATGAGATAGCTAATCTCAATGTGAAAAGGGAAGAGGGATTCTATGATTAGTGTGAGAAAAAGTGTGCACAGAAAAAAGTGCACACGTGCTGTTATGGTAGAGTAGCTACTATGCGGTAAATGCACAAACCAGTTTATTTTGTGATGACTTGTTTGAAAGTGGTAGTAATTCTGTTTCCAACATAATTTCCCAGCTGGACACTTTTTTCCTTCCCTAGGATAATTATGTCAGTATAGTTAGATTAGTAAATGTATTGATAGAGACAACCCCAATACTTCAATGAAATGGCGGGGGGGGGCGGGGGGCGGGCTGTGTGACAATAAATCACAGAAGACTATGGAATCTGAGGTGTCATTCAGAATTCAGCCTAGCAAGGCACAGACAAGTATTTGGCTGCTATGGGGGCTGGAGCTGAAGGAACTTGTAAAGTAATGAAGGCAGTTTTGAAAGTCTCTGCGAGTTTTGGCACATGCTGTAGGGTTGTCTAACGCCACCCCAGGGTATATGCTTTTTGATAAGATATACCGTGTAGGCCTTGGACTTGCCAGGAGGAGAGAGTGTTAGCAAATTATGTAGAAACAGCTTGGAAATTGTGCTTTTGGCAGTCCCATTTCTCTGATTTCTTTATAGTTTATCAGATTAGTGAGGTGGGATCTTGGACTCTGTGTGTGTGTATATATATGTCTGTGCCAGATCAAACAGGGTTTTCATTATTTTGCTCAAGAGTGAGAATAACTTACTTAATATATAATGGTAATATTTTAATGTACTTAAATAAAATGATCTAACAGAAATATAATTTATAGTGGATTATCTGCTTGAATCCCCCTTATCTAGCATTGCTACAAGAGGTGTGTCTTATACAGCTGAGAAGCTTTGGCGTCATATTGATTGTCCTTGTAAGATGAAATATTTTTGCATAACACTTAGTTTTGCTGCAATACAGTTTTACTGAGAGACGCTGATTAATTTTTGTCACAGAAATGTCAGTTACTAGTGCTGCTTTATTTGTTCCTACAGTTATGTACATCTAGACATCTACAGTGGGTTGAACAGTAACTTAAACCGCCAGCACCACAGACTAGAATCTCGCTACAGCAGCAGCTCTGGAGGATCATATGAAGAGGAAAAAAGTAATATTTTTATTTAATAATATTCCTATGGATAGAAACCAAAATTTCACAAGTTTTGCTGAAGGTTGTGGAATGTGAGGAAATAGTCATTATCAGTGATTTTTGCACGAACTTATTAAAAAATACGGGTCTTTTACATTCCTCGGTCTTAGTACTGCTATTGAAGTGTAGTATACATTTGATTACAATAGAACGTGCAAGGAAGATAACACACTTTCTTTCCTTCCCTTGTCCTCTGGAATGAGTTGTGAACGTCTTCCCAAATGAAGCAGTTTTACTTTGTATTTTCTTTGCCAGTACCAACACCAAAGATAGATAGATGGTTAGACAGAAGAAACAGGAGAGAGATTAACAGGAGGAACATGACATGAATGAGGAAAAAAATGATGGAAAAGAAGTTAAAAAAAAATAGAAAATTAGAAGTAATTGTGCATTTAAATGATTGCACTCCTTGACCTGTTTAAAAAGAAAAGGCTACAAAACTTTCTGAGAAGCCATAGCAAAGGAAAATACAGCAGGGAGAAGGATCTTGTTGTATACCTCTAATTTTCAAGCTTGTTTTGCAAATATGTTTTGGGTTATTTTTTGTGATCTATGGTCTCTTTTTTCTGAGGTGCAGAGGTAAGGAAAAAGACATAGACATTTCTCCTGAAGCTCCATGTACTTTTGGAGACTTTCTTAACGGAGGCTTATTAACTGTAGCTACTTTTGTACCAGTTCCTAAGATACAAAATCATCATGACAATGCTAGGGAAAGCTAAACAGTTCATGTCATCAGGCAAAAATGAGGACAGTGGTCAAGACAGTAAATGATGGTTACATTAGTGGGTTCTGTATGCTTTGTTAGAGTACTCATTTGACTGAAACTCATTTCAGCTAACAAGCTGTTGGTAATTAAAATTACTTTGTACTTTAACCGTGCATGGGATTATCAGATATATTTCAGTCTGATCCAGCTCATTATAGTGCTCCCACACACTATCTTAGGTTTCACTCAATTTTTTATTGACAGTTGATTTTGCTACGAGGTGTCTGGGTATGGTACAGCACATGATACAGTATTGCCTTTTCCTTACCTTTCTTGTGCTACTGAACAACAGGATGTAAGTTTCTGCATTTTGAGCATTACATGTCAGTATGGAACCTAGTGTGTCCCATGCTGTATCGAAGCAACAGTCTCCCTTAGGATCTGCTTACGTGCTCCTTAATGACTTATTCTTTGCAGACCATAAAGGTTAGAGTGAATATGTGGCTTGCATTGCCTCTTTCAAGAAAGAGGAACATAATGTCCTCTACAGAGCTTGTTGTAAGGGCCGGGCATACTGATGCAGATCTGCTAAACTTTGGGTCAGTGTCAGGTTGGTGGACCTTCTGGGCAGCCAGTGTGTTTATTACTGCTTGGATGGGTGATGTCCAGTATCACAGTTGTGGTCATTTTCATCTTTGTTTGCTATTTGTGATAGCAACACAGAGTATCCTGAAGCAGATGATGATTCACATACTCCATCAGTAATAAGTTTGTCACTTCCAGTCAAGAAGGTGATAATGAGCTGATAACATGTGTGAACTTCTGAAACTTTTGCAGCTATACTTCCAAAAGGACAACTGGTAGAATGACTGAAACACTGAATTGTTGAGGCAGTCTCCTTACTTGTTTGTAGCTTTTACTGATTGTTCTGAAGTCCAAGACATCTCATTTAAAAACAGAAAAATATTTTGGATGTGTAACAGTATACTCTCACACCAAATAGCTGATGTGTTTCTTTCACTTTTGAAGCTTTCTTAATCAAAACCTAAATGTCTTTCTGTGTTTTCTTGACGAATTTGCTGATTTACTGAGCAGTGACTTTTGTCAAGGAGTGGGATTGGGCTATGCTGGTGTAAAGTGGCAAGTTCTGAGTTGCCCCATATATCAGGCTGGCATTATCTGACACGTATAACTGGTGGATTTTTGCTAGCGAGACCTATAAAGAGCTGCTCTTGAGAAATACTTCCTTAGCCTATAATGAAATGAAGCTCTTCAAAATTAGTTCAGTACGATCTTGGGACCCAGCCTTAACTTCCTATCTGACATGAGGTATGAAATTCAAGGAAATTATATTAGATCACTTTGCCTTTTTTTCCTTGTGTGCATCCATGTTCCCTATGTGCATCCATCGTTTTTATGAACCTATTCAACAAATCTTACTCTGTTATGTGTAGCTTCTGTAGAATCATCCTTATCCTAAAAGAAATAACAAAATTTTTTTTTTTTTTTTTTTTTAACTGTGCCCAACTACTACTGTTTATGGCTGGTTCCCCCTCCCGGATCTCAGCTTTTTAAGAATTTAAAAATATTTCTTTAGAAGACTATATAATACAGAAACATATTACATATATATTTCTCTGGTTTAATTATCTATTGTGTTAGGTGATTCAATGCCTCTCTATTCAAACTGGCGGTTGAAAGTGATGGAGCACAATCAAGGAGAGCCTCTACCTTTTCCACCTACTGGAGGTTGCTGGTCACCATTGGTGGATTACTTGCCTGAAACTTCTCCCCCGGGCATGTCTCTTCACAGGTAACTGTTTTAACAGTGCTGATGGCAATTCATTACATTTTAATTTGTGTTGCACAAATATAGTAATTTAAAGATAGGAGATTAAAAGACAGATTTAAAGACAGTAAATAGTGCGTTTGTTTTCTGCAGTTTTACTCACAAGTCTAGCAGTTTAAGATTTCTCAGCCTTTTAATTTGGAGGACTAAAGTTTTTCTGTCTTCATTATGAGCATTCATCTTTTCCCGTGTAATACAACTTTGTGGATTTTTATAGACCTAAGAAAGAATACTGGTTAGTAGCATATTAAGCTCTTTGCAGCTCTTTGTAAGGTTCATGTTACATTCTAACAAATTGTTTTTTTGTTTTTAGATGCAATATAGCAGTGATCCTTTTGACTGACTTGATAGTTGACCACAGCGTAAAGGTGGAATGGGGAGGATACTTGCATCTTTTGCTTCATGCAATTTTTATAGGTAATTCAATTCTTACAGAAATACGTCTAGTAACTTCAGAACTGTAGCTATTTATGTAGCTGTTCTTTTCCACATTTAAATTAACATTTGCCATGGTACTGAAATCTCATTAATTTGTTAATATTTACGATATTTTAAAAAATTCAACTAAATATCTTTCAGCTTGATTAATATGAATATAATTAAGAGGTTTTTTAAGTTGTTTGAAGGCAGTTTCTGTTGGAGCGTCTTTTACCTCTTTCTCCTTGTAGAAGACACAGTAAAATTCAATTTTTTTCTTTGATTCTCTGTGTAGTAATTTTCATACAGAGCACAGATTAAGTTCTTACTGCTGTGTGAGAAACAAGAGAATATATTAAAGTTTGTTAAACTGTATGCTTTTGTTTTTGTATTGAAACACTGAAAAAACATTGTCTAGTGAACTATGTATCTATTATTTGGTAAAGTATAACAGACCAGTTTGAATACTGCTGAGTTTTCAATAATTTAATTCAGCGTGTCCTTTGAATGTAATAAAGCTTTTCCATTTTCCTTTTGTGTTAGGTTTTGACCACTGTCACCCTGAAGTCTACGAGCATTGTAAACAGCTGCTTTTGCATCTACTGATAGTGATGGGATCTGGCAGCAATGTCCAGTCTGTTGCTTCTGTCCTGCTCAGAAACAGAGAGTTCAATGAGTCCAGGGTGCTTACTGTCAAGCAAACTACCCATTTAGATTATACTTTCACAGGTATGCTTTAGATTTATTAAGTGTTGCTTGTTAAAATGACATGGAAAGTTATATTTTCTTCCAGGCATTATTAAAATCTCTGTTATTTGTAATATTTTCCTGAGTCCTTAGCATTAAAATGTATTTCTTCAGATTTTAATTAAGTCAAAATGAATATGGTTCACATTAGCACTTGTGCTCAGTCATCGGAGCAGGGAGCACAGTTGAATGATTAAATAGTAGTGAAAACCACAGAGCGCGCTCTGTGTTTTGGATCTGTAATACAGCAGGTTTTATGATGCCTTTGAAAGTAAAAACCAAGAAGATACATCTCTTACTTGTTAGCAGCAACTTTAAATTTCTGACTTTTGTCAGCTGTAATTGCGTTGTTCAATAGGCTATCAGAATATTCTTTCGAGGTATGACCTTTTAATGTTCACCTTTACATTGCAATATTGTAATTATGCAGGAAACTATATATTTTCTATGTATCTCTTTATGAAAGGAATATTTTGATGGTGTGAGCCTATTGTAGTTTCTGAAGAAATGTGAAACAGTTCGGTTTTTTGAAACCTAGTATTTCATATTATTTCAGTAGGTGGCAGCATATTGCTATACAATGGGTTGGTCCTGTTTTATTCACATCAGAAGTGGTTTTGTCACTAACCAAAAATACTCGTCTGTTTTGTGAATTTGATATTCATTGCAACGAGAAATTAAAAAGTGGGCATAGTGGAAGAATTCTTTTATGTAAACCTATTTGCAGAACTTTACCAGTGCACCTATATGGTGACCTATACACTATTCCTGGTGATTAAGCTAAGGTGATTACATGTATGCATGCCTAGCACAAGGTCAGACAAGCTGATGGTAAATTTTATTGGAACCAGCTAATATGCCAGTCCAAACCCTGTGGGTCTGTAGAGTGAAAATTTGTGGTGGATGTCAGCGAGTCTCAAGCTTATGTACAATTATTACAGTCAAAGGTTCGCGTCCCACTTTTCCTTGCCAGTTTACTTTCTCCCAGCACCTCGTAGATAGATAGAGGTGTAATGTGAGGAGTTACTGCAGTTGTATTTTTATTGCCACGTGATTCTTTACATGGAGAGAAAAATCTTATAGCAGCAAGATTAAGCTAACTTCAGAGAAACTTTGTGCAGCAAGAGGGGCTCTGCTTAGAGTCAATTCGCTAGCTAATACCTAGTGTTCACTGATTTAAAGTGCTGTCAGTTACACTGGGACTGAGTTTTAACAACAACAAAAAAATTATCTGCACAGTATTAGGAAGTAGTTTATATCATTTGTCTCCACTTATTAAGATGAGATGCTTCAGAAACCACTAAGCTCTCATATTACCAATACAAAATCAAACATAATACAGTGGTTTTGAAAAGGGATCTAGCAGTTGCTTATTAAGGGTCCAGTCATGTGAAGACTTTGCATATATCAGACTTGTTGATTTCATTGAAATTATTGCATCCATTAAATTATTCTCATTATGTTTGCTAAGTTATTGATTTTTTGAGGACTATTTTTTCTTTTTATATATTTAATATTAACTGTCAACTTAAGAGTGCATAATCATCTTGTTTCTTATGTCAGCAGGTGTTCATGATTTTATACCTGATTACCAGCCCTCCCCAATGACAGACTCAGGGCTTAGTTCAAGTTCTACCTCTTCTAGCATCAGTTTAGGAAATACAAGTGCTGCCATTTCTCATCTGCACACCACAATCCTCAATGAGGTTGATATTTCAGTAGAGCAGGATGAA
Source organism: Aquila chrysaetos chrysaetos (assembly GCF_900496995.4). Taxonomy (NCBI): domain Eukaryota; kingdom Metazoa; phylum Chordata; class Aves; order Accipitriformes; family Accipitridae; genus Aquila; species Aquila chrysaetos. The sequence continues at coordinate 29,676,803 of NC_044004.1, read as the reverse complement.
AAAGTGAAAACTCTCATAGAATTTATTACCTCAAGGTAAGATTTCAATTTTCATTTTTGTCGAGACATGTATTTCGTGGAAATATGGCAAAAGCCTTACTGTTTGGCATCACGTTGTCTGATTTTGTCTCTGTTTTATCAACAGTAAGAGATAGTTTAATCCTGAAGTGTTTTTAAATTATACAGCCTATGAACAACTCTAACTTTCCAACAATTTCAGAGAATTTTGGCCACCCTTTTGTGTCCTGAGTGTTTAAAAGTCTTTTTCCATGTTCTACACAGGTCTGTTATCTTTGCTTGCCACACAGTTTATAAAATTCCCTTTTTCCCTCTAAAGGTTTAGGGCTGGAATACATAAAGATAATTAGGGAGCTGCAAGATTTGTGTGGAGTTTATGGATTACCTAGTAGTAGAGAGCTGGCTATTCAAAAACCAGGAATTTGTGGCAAAGAACACCTGTAAAACCATCAACACTTGTGCAGTTTGTTTGATGGTTTATATAAAGCTTTCAAGATTGTGTAAATCTGAAATCCTGCCTGTTTCTGAAAGCTTTTGATTACTTATGCTTTACATCAGCCTAAACTTACAATAGTGTGGTGTATTGATGGGAAGAAAATGGGAAGAAAGGAGATTGTTTTAAGAAGTGTATACTGGTATTAGTTGTACAGGTTCTTTATTAGATAACTAAGTATTATCGAACAGAGAACATCTCTTCCTAAACTTAGGCTGTTACTTCAGTTGAATCTGATATATTGCTTTTCACCTTGTCTTAACTTTTTGTATATTGTTGTATAATATTGGGCAGTTGTCAAACTTCTTTCCATTTGTGTCTGCAGTTCTACATGGTTTCTTTTATGTGGTAATTAGTAGATTCTTTTGCAGTTAACCTCAAGGTTAAAATAACATTTAAATAATATTAATGACAAAGGCTATGTTTTATGTTCTGTTTACTCTATTTTTATGTTTTTAGGAAAAGAGGCCCACTTTGGAATCATGAAGATGTTTCGGCCAAGAACCCTAATATAAAGAGTGCTGAACAGTTAACTGTGTTTTTAAAGCATGTAGTATCTATATTTAAACAGTCTAGCTCAGGTATGTTAGAAAATGGTTGATGCATGATAGAATGTCCAAGTCTGCAAAGTAAATGAATTTTTTTGAATGCCTGTAAATTTACGGGTTATCTATAAAATCACTCTAGGTGATCGCTTACTGCTTCTAAATAACAGATTTTTCTTTTGTATTGCACACTTCAGTTTCTATTATGACAGATTTAAATATAATCTTTTAGGAATGAGATAAAATATCTTATTAATTTATTGTGGACACTTAATATTCAAATCATAAATGTTTTATTCTCTACAAGTCTCTCCAGTGTTAAGTATTATGGAATACAAGTTTATATGCCTGGAAAGATTTTAGAGAGTAATACTCCTTGAGAAAAATATAGAAGATGAGAGTATTTTAAAGTTAGGAATGACTTTGGCAATTTACTCTTCATTAAATTCAAGTGGGTTTGTTTTTCATAAAACATTGTGTTGCTTGAGTACTTATTTGCTTTTATAGGAGGATTTCAGTTGGAACACCGTCTCAGTGAAGTTGCTTTGCAAACTGCGCTGTCGTGCTCCTCTCGACATTATGCTGGGAGGTCATTTCAGATTTTCAGGGCTCTGAAGCAGCCTCTTACTGCATCTACACTTTCTGACGTTCTCTCCAGACTAGTAGAAACTGTTGGAGATGCAGGAGAAGAAGCTCAGGTATTGGAAATTTTTCCCCCACTTTCTTAGAAAGCTAAGTCTGCCTAAATGACATAACTTGCATTATTATATTAATGATAGTAAAATTTAAAAGCATTTTTTTATTCAGTTGCTTTTTATTTTTAAATAAAGATATTTCAAATATCAAACCAGTTGTAATCATGACACTTTCTGAATTTTCACATAATTAAATGATGAAAAGATGAGCTGTGCACATTCTCTTCTACAGCAATAGGAACTTTCAGAGAGTTTGATACATCTGTTTCCTGAAAACACCTTCTCTTTCATAGTTAGAGAATCCTGAGATCAGCCATATAAAAAATAATTTATGTTTTCTTTTATTAAGAACTTAACCTGATAAAGTGTTAACAACCATCAACTTAATGTCATTGTACATCTAAAGAAGTGGATCTCATGTTTTAATATTGCAAAATGAGAGTCTAAATGACTCCATCCTTAAGTCCATCCTTAAAAATAATGCAAACCAGAATAAATTCTGTGAATATTTGGAAATAAATTAAAGTTTTTCCCTGTCTTGAAGCTATATGGCTAATTTGAGCTGTCTCATCAGAATTATGTTCTAATTAAAGCATGAAATAATAATTTAGTTACTGATGCTGATTTTATATTTTTGTATCACTACTCAGTAGATTTTCTATGATCTTCCTTGTGCATATTGCATAATTTATAATGACCTGTGGCTTTCCCCAGGGTTTTGTCATAGAACTGCTTCTGACCTTAGAGTCTGCTATTGATACGTTGGCTGAAACCATGAAGCATTATGACCTGCTTTCTGCCCTTTCTCAGTAAGTTCTTTTATTAGTCAAGCTACATTACACATTTTTATACATTTGAATTATTAAAGATCCGTATTACAAATGTAATGAAATAATTTCATGTTGTCTTTGCAGAATGGTTGTATCCATATAGCAAAATTGCCTGCTCTTTTATGTTTTTATCATTCTGCTTCAAGCAAAACTCCTAAGAATCTAGATTTTCTGAAAAGGATCTCTGCTACCTTTCCAACTTACCCTCTTGGGTCCAATTTGGGGGGAAAAAAAAAGAAAAGTGTGCCTTATGGCTCAATTCTGAAATGTCATCAGTTCTTCTGAAACCTCTTAAAAATAAAGGCACTGAGTACATTTAGAACTTTTTTTTTTAATCAGGCCCTACTGACCTTGATTAATAGTGTAATTTTTAGGGGGTCTTATTTTTTCCCCATATATATAATGAAGGTAATGGCACCAATCTTTAAAAGATAATTTAAAATAATTTAAGGTTCACAGATGACAACTGCTGTACTGCTATAAATACTTTTATTCCAGTGTTAATACAGAAGAAATTTCTTCAGTGACAGCAACTGCTAGTCTGTCTTAGGCCTCAGATGATTTGTCCATAGATGAGAGAAGTGTAATTGAACAGTCTGAGTCATTTGTGTGTCTCATTACAGTCTGAGTGGTTAGCTCAATGACTTTGTAGCAAACTGAAAAAAATCCCTAAATGTACAGACATCTTTATTTGTTTGACTTCTTGGCAAAGTTTTTGAAAATGTCAAGATTTCTAGGAATATATTCCATTTCTCAGCATCAGACCTGGAAGGTGTTGGTTTCTCTAGGTCAGATACTTCAGACAAATATAAGGTAATAAGTAAATAATTTCATTTATTAATTCATTCATTTTTCTACCTTTATCACATGTATAGGGAAGTTGGAATGGTAGATCTTCATTTACAGATAATCTCCTATATGCTATGGGCTAATTTTTCAGATTTTACCAAATTGTTATGTAATTATTTTGGTATTCTGGGGTTGTACAGTCTTGTCCTTATGCCGTAAGGATATTTTAGTAGTATATATAGAAATCGTGTATTTTCATATATTATAATACTCTTCCAGTGATGAAGCGGAGTATTCACTGTGTATGTATATATGTGATTAGTGTAACATCTTTTTCCTTTCTTCTCTTTTTCTAAACTGTATGTTATTGAAGTATTTTGCATGGAATAATATGTAATACTGATTTTTATTTTAGAACCTCGTACCATGATTCTGTAATGGGAAACAAGTATGCAGCTAATAGGAAAAGCACTGGACAGATAAATCTAAGCACAAGTCCCATTAATAGTGGCAGTTGTTTGGGGTACTACAGCAATACCAGGAGTAATTCTTTGAGACTGAATTTAATCACTGAGCGGAGAGGCGACCGTCGACGGAGCAACACACTGGATATAATGGATGGAAGGATAAATCATGGTGGAAGTTTGGCCAGGACTAGAAGCCTTTCCTCCCTGAGAGAGGGAGGGATGTATGATGTGCAGCCCACTACTGACCCTGTCAACTTGATGGCCACCATATTTTGGATTGCAGCTTCGTTGCTAGAGTCAGATTATGAGTATGAATACCTTTTGGCTCTCAAGCTACTCAACAAGCTGCTTATTCACTTGCCTCTGGATAAATCAGAGAGTCGGGAAAAGATAGAAAAGGTGCAGAATAAACTGAAATGGAATAACTTTCCAGGCCTTCAGCAGCTTTTCCTAAAAGGCTTTACTTCAGCATCTACACAAGAAATGACAGTACATCTCCTCAGTAAACTCATCACAATTTCCAGGCATGCTTTGGTGGATCCTTCTCAGTTAGCAGGTATCTTTAGTAAATGTATGTGTGATGAAAAAATATCTTTTCATCAAATTAAGTGTAATCAAAATCAGTAGTAATTATGCATTTGCCTTAAAAAAACTCGTTCCATTAAATGCTTTTGGTAGTTGTCGATGTTACACTGTTAGATAGTGGGAATACATTACACACTATGATTATCTGCTAAGAAATACTGCACATAAACTTCATGAATTGACTATTAACTTACTTTCAACTTGCTTACAAGTGAGTTTTAAAAGCACATGTATTATTTTTCATGATCTTGTGCTAACTAGCTCAATTAGTACCATTTCAAACATTTGCACATTTTAAAAACAATGTGACTGTACTGCCTAAAGCTATCCAGTTTCATGATAGTTTTGCTTAATTGGTCTGGTGATGATTTTGTTTTCATCTTATGCATATTTATACCTAAGACAGACACATTTATATACATTCTACATACATATACACTTAGGTACATGTACGCATATATATAATTTATATATCTGTGTGAATGTATGTGTCATGCTGTAAGGGTTCTTAAATACCAGATAACTCCACATTAAATTAAGTTTTATTAAAAATCTTTAGGGCTCATATAACTGTGTTTATGTATGTGTTTAGGATTTCCCCTAAACATCTTGTGCCTACTTCCTCATCTGATCCAACATTTTGATAACCCAACTCAGTTTTGTAAAGAAACAGCTGACAGGATAGCAAAGGTATGTAAAATGATGCCTGGAGGGAGTATCCAGGAGTTTATACCAGCATTGTTTCTCTATTTTTCTGCTCCCATATGTAATACTTCTACGTGATTCTAACAGTAATATAGAACTAACTATAAAAGTTCCTATTTTAAAGATGTGATCTAGTCCCAATTTATATAGTTGGACCTCATATCAACCCCCAAGTTTCCCTTTGTCAATGAAAAAACACATTTAGCTTATTCTATAACATTTAGATGTAAAGAACAAATTTCATTATTAATGATACCAGTTATTTTTCTTACTTGTCTGATTTTTCAGTTTGTCATTTTAAACGTAAGCTTAATCAATTTTTAAGCACACTTCCTAATTTACTTATGAGAAGGAAGTGATCCCTACCTTTCAGACTGGTAGGTAGAGAAGAAAAGGTAATATGTTCTTACTGTTACTTGTACACACTGATTAACCTTGGAATATTTTTGAACTGTAGTGTCTGTTAAATCAGTGCATGGTACACACCAACAATCTCAAGCCAGGCTGGTGGTACGCTGGCCTGACAGTCTGCATTTTAAGGAATAATGCAGAAAAGGGAGTAAGAAAGTGCTGTCTGCCACAGGAGATGCAGTCATAGCTCTCTGGCTGCCCAAACTGTGATATGTATATCACTTAACTGTGTGCAGGCCACCTCAAAGGAGTACATGCCTGATGCAAATCCAGAAATTACTGCTGTCCCTTAAATACTTGCACTACTAGCTAGGAACACTAGTTGAGGTAAGTTTGGTATGAGTTGTAGGTAAACTTGGAGCATGGATGCCACAGTACCAAAATTCAACAGAAATTCTAGGTGTTGCTTGTGTGATTAGTTCAATTTCAGTTATTAGAAAATAGAGTGAAATCTGGGAAAAGCGCATAATGACTTCTCAATGCTTAGGTTAAAAATTTGTCATTTCTAGTATAATTAAATATGCTTTTTGGTTTTCAGGTTTGTGCAGAGGAGAAATCACCAACTCTTGCCAATCTGGCTCATATGATGAGTTTATACAGTACACACAGTTACTCCAGAGACTGTTCTAACTGGATTAATGTAGTGTGTAGATATTTGCATGACTCTTTCTCAGATGCCACATTTAACCTCGTAACGTATCTTGCAGAGGTAAATTCTTAAAAAAAGTGTATCTCGTGTTGACGGTCTGTGATCAACATTACATTTACTCATCGCCAATTCCTTATTTTTCATGGTTCTGAATATTGGGAGGGGGAAGCACATCTTCCATAATGGGACAATAATATTAAAATGTTCTAGGATATAGAAAAGGGATGACTACTGCCATTTTTTGAGTGCAGCAATTTAAATGTACCTTGAAATTATAATCCCTCTAAGGAAAGATCCCTTTTTATGATAATAGTGTTTTGTAGTAGATATTTATGTTCTGTGCTACATGAATAAAATGTGCACACTGTCTTGGCTTTACCAAAATATACTTAGGGCAAATTTTAAGAGACCTTTTTTCATTCAAGTACACATTTAAAGATGTCCTTATCACAACTTAAAAAAATAATGTCAAAGTTTAATTGTAAGTATTGCATAGTATATAATCAAAGATAATTTAAATTATAGAATTCAGTGTATGATTCTGCCAGGCATTCATACAGGAAAACTGTTATTACCTTTAAAAAAGTACCTTGTGTGAAAAGCTTGTAGAGCTTGTCCTTGAAGTATATCCCTTCAAACTGTGTACAAATATTTAAAAAAATATTTTCAGTTCTCATGAATTACTTTATATGTACTTACTTTGTTCGTAAGATTATGTTTACCAGCTTTCTTTAAGGCATAGATGTAATTGTTTTTCATACAGCTTTGAGATTTTGAATTTGTATGAACAGTTCTATTTAGTGCTTTAGATCTGTTCTAACAAATGTGTCAAAATTAAGGGAAAAAAATGAATTAGGACTGAAAACATTGTTCTATTGCATTACATTTTTTTAAATGCTAAAACAAAGTTTTGAAAAACAGGAAGTGGTACACTTAAGTTTCTTGAAGGGGAAGATAAATATGTATGGAAGTTAGCTATATTTTAATGTTTGTTTTCACTTTTTGCTACCACTAAAGGCCCTAATTAAACTCTGTATTTTAAAACCCTTTTTTTTTAGCTGTTAGAGAAAGGGTTATCCAGTATGCAACAGTCCTTACTGCAGATCATTTACAGTCTTCTGAGTCATATAGACCTATCCACAGCACCAGTGAAGCAGTTTAATTTGGAAATCATAAAAGTTATTGGTAAATATGTTCAGGTAGGTACTCTGAAAAACTATAAAAGCCTTTCTACTTATTATCAAAGTGGTAGTGAAATTACACTTGATTGGGGGGGGGGGGTTAATTTATTTCAGATATAAAAATAGTTCTTCAAAGTCGGATTCTGGGGTATTTTATTTTTTGTCCAATGTACTTAATTCACTATATGCTTATGTATTTGTCCAATTTGATTTACATCTTGTGGGACAAGTTACCTAGGTGAATGTGCATCTCTTTACAGATATAGGCAACTCTACATGTGTAGTTAGAGGTGATGATCCTTCAAAGGAAATGTTTACTGCTAAATACTGCACAAATGTTTTATTTAAGTGTGTGTGTTTTCAAAAGGAAGTTTTACAGTTAGATGCATCTTTAAATCCCTTTCACTAATATATCTGTGAGGAACATTAAGGTGCATCTTAATAAATTTGAGTGCATTTTTTATTAAAGAAGGTCCCCAAAAGATGAACAACAGAGTTTTGCCCTAGGTAATTTGATCCTTTGTACTTGGAATACAGTTTACTGAAAATCTCTTTCATGGAAGAAAGTCTAGCATCTTGCTGAAAGATTTTATAAAAATGCCTGGAGCATAAAACCATTTCAGTGCACAATATTCTTCTCTTCCCCCCCCCTCCCCACACCCCTTTTCTTTTTTCCTGAATGCCATTATTGCCAAATGTATTTCAGTCAAATGGTTTAATCATAATTAACCAGCAAAAATAGTGTTCCCTGGATGTTTTGTTATTGATGGGTATGTACTTTAGATATTGTGCTCCTGTCAGAGTGCATTAGGCAAAATGGAATGATTAGCATAACTATAGTTCTCATGGCCTGATGGCTGCTTCCTTCGCCTCTAACCTTTATCTGAGCTTTCTATGCAAGCCCACACTACCATGGAATGTAATCTTAATTAGATGTTAGCTATCAAAATAATGGTACTAGCGAAAAAATATTCCAGAGGAACCTATGAATTTTTGATACAGTAAAACTTGTTACTATAAATGACAAAAGAAAAGATCATAAATGAACATGTCTTGTTTAAATGTGGTGCTACTAAGCTGATTTTTTTAGTCCTCTGCAATCATAATACATCATAGCAAATTTAAATTGCTACAGGATGGTTCAAGTTTGAGACTACTTTTTTTATGTTTATGATGCACAGAAATTCAGGAGATTGTTCAAGACTCATTATCTACAAGGAAGCATATACTACTTAGACCGTTGAAAGTGGTGTTTATTTTTTTAATGCAATAAAAAAATTATTTAACAAACATGGCATCCTAATTAAAAAAAAAAAAGAGGCAGACATCCTGCTGATTTCAAACACTGGCAGGTTTACGTTTCAGGTAGAATCCTACCATTTTCAGAAGTGTAAATCTTAACCTTCCCAAGGTGCTGCTTTTGGTGTAAGTCTCATTTGCAATTCATTCCACAATCTCTGTTGTTGAAACTGCTGAATTATTTACATTACTTAATCATCTTTTTAAGGAGAGTGCACTCAACTTGGGCTCTGCCTCTCATACTTTCATGTATGTATGTATGTTCTCATACTTTTGTCCTGGCTTTTTTAAGCACTTCATTGGTTTGATACTATATAAAAAGCTTCTAAATGTTTTTGGTTTTTTTAAGATCTTTGAAATGTGTGAGGAAATATAAAGCACAAAATATTTTTGTCTGTTTCAAATTCAGTTTACTCTGCCCATAAGTGTAAAATAATTAAAGATGCCAGGGGGTGGAAGTTGTTTTGCTTTTAAATGCTATCAGTTTTTATCTTCTGGGGCATGAAGGGCAGATACTTCAGACAATGGTAAAAAACGTAGTGTAAATACAGGGAGCGAAGCCCATGGAACAAGAGTCTGGTGTGGCTGGCTCTGTGACCTGGAGCTAGTGAGCCTGCCTGGCTGGAGCTGACCGCCTGCAGTGGGATGACCTGATACCGTGCCGCTGCCTTCCTGGCACTTCAAGGTCTGAAGCCGCCCACCTGTGTGAGCACATTGCAGCCACATATAGAAGATTAGAGCTTTTGGGTTTGGGAATCTTGCAATGGATCAGTGCAAAATCCTACTGTACATTAAAAATGGCTGTCTTGTTTGAAGTGATTGTTTTGTGATTTGTGTACATTCTCTTTAGAGTCCATATTGGAAGGAAGCCCTTAATATTTTGAAACTGGTGGTGTCTCGGTCAGCAAGCCTTGTTGTACCTAACGATATTCCAAAGACTTATGGAGGTGACATAGGTTCTCCTGAAATCTCTTTCACGAAAATCTTTAATAATGTCTCCAAGGAGCTACCTGGGAAGACCTTAGATTTCCATTTTGATATATCAGAGGTAATTATTATATTTAAATTACAATGCAATACTGACTTTCTGTTGCAAACTCAGATTTGTTTTCTGTTAGCCTTCTCCGTTTATATATTTTAAAATAAATATCATTTTCAAGAATGGCAGATGTTGAAGTTTTACATACATGTAATTAGAGTCATACTGAAAGATAAACTTTGAATTCTTTTATGTTGTGTTTTTGCCTTTTCCCCCCTTTGAATATCTGGAGAGTTAATTACTAAAAGTCAATAGGATTATTCTCAAGGGTATTTCAGCTGTGTCAGAGAGCAGGCTAATGCAGCTGGCTGCGGCTTGCAGCTGAACATTCCAGGCTTTCATCAAGTGAAGGGTTGTGCATTCAAGGGCTGAGAGGATTAAAACCCTGTACTGCAGTTTTGGCGTGACTTTCAAATGGGGGAGAAAATTTAGAGGAGAGAGTAGGATACAGAATATAGGAACCTCAGTGTGAGATGAACGCAACTGGAGAAAAACCTCCTGTAGTTATAAACAACACCCCTACTCCCCAATTAGGGTTCATTAGAACTCAAAATAATACATTAGTACAGCTGATACTCATTCTATGTCTGAAAAGGGGAGTATGGCCAAATGACTGCAGTGTAATAGAGGGATGTTAAAATTGTGGAAACTTTAGAAGTAATCAAAAGTAAGGGCTCCTGGTTGAAGCTGACCCTAGATAATGACTGGAGATACAGATGTCTTAGGAGCATTACTTAAATTGGTAAGTGAATTTCTTACTGGAAGTTTCGGTGGATGCAGATAATTGAGAGACAAGATGAATTCCCACAGAGTTCACTGGAGTACCATTTGCTGTCAAAATGGCTGAATTTGATCTTTGGTTTTCAGAAGTGTGCGTATGTTAGCGAAGTTGCTTGTCTGTGAAAACAGTTTGTTCATGTCTGTGAATGGTTCTTTAGAGAGGCTTTGCATCTTTTAAACTTAGAACACAGTTGTTTTTAAAGTGTGTTTAAAAAATATAACTAGATTGTCAGCATAAAACTTGCATAATTCAAAAAACCACAGAAGTGGGCAGAATGGCAGCCTGCTGCATAGGGTAGAACTATTCAGCTTTGTATTTCCCAGTGTACCGATGCTCAGTGGATTAGGCATGGGCTTCGTAGAATGCTTAAAAACAAACAAACAGGCAAACCCTCCTACATTTTATATAAGACTAAATTCTAAAATCAAATGTGTGGTCTTTACTAATATGGATTTGAATTTTAAGAAAGTGTTTGTTGTCTTTGATAGACACCAATTATTGGAAATAAGTATGGTGATCAACACAGCGCAGCTGGTAGAAATGGGAAGCCAAAAGTCATTGCTGTTACCCGGAGCACTTCTTCAACTTCGTCAGGCTCTAATTCAAATGCATTAGTTCCTGTCAGCTGGAAGAGACCACAGCTATCTCAGGTACATGGTATCTCAAACGCATTATACATATATTATAGACACTATTTATGAATGTATAAAAAAAAATTGTTTAAGTGTAATTTGAAGTCTATGTTGTGTCTTAGCAAAACAGTAAATGCATATAGCATAAATTAAAAGTTAATACTGGTGAAAAGAAAAAAATAGTAAGATTCTTTTTAGAGGATGTCAGGATGCGAAATGACTAGTCAAAATGCAGATGTTTTACATTTTTACCTGGATCTCCAGCAGATGCCTTGCCATGTGATTTTCTTTGGTATATTTTTCAGAGAAGAACTAGGGAGAAGCTAATGAACGTACTTTCTCTGTGTGGTCCAGAATCTGGTCTTCCCAAGAATCCTTCAGTAAGTGGTGTTGGTGGTTTGTTTTGGTTTTTAAATTTCAGTAGTGAGAATGCTATTGCGTTTTCAGGTATTGGTGAAGTTATGAAGAGCGGTTTTTGACAAACTGGTTTTGGTTCAACACTTCACAAATCCCATTGAAGAATTAAAAAGAGATGGAATCATAAGTAATGAATTACTATTATTCCTCAAGAAGTCCAGTGGGCACCACTCTTTACTAGTCAGGTTTCAAAACAGTATTTAAATTCAGCCAAAATCTCAGTGAATTTAGGTCAGTCTTATAGGGGGAGGACTATATGTTTTAAAGCAAACATAAATTACTAGGTTTAATTCTTAATTCTTATCTTATGTGGTTATCAAAACAAGATTTTTTTTAAAGTCTTTGGACTGGAACTCAAATCTGTCCTTTCCAAATTAAATTAGTTGACTGCTAAGGAGCTCTGTTGATCAGACTAATCCTTAACACTTCTTCACAGAACAGCAGGGCTACACTGTTGCTCCAGAATAGTGTGTTGTATGTTTGAGGCTGTATGAATTTTAATTGTCTTGGCTAGAAGAGGGCATTGAACTACGTCTCCCCTGTTCTGAGTAAATCTCTATCTAGTCCATTATAAATAAGATGCACTTTAGAGAGAAGGGGCAGGAATGGCTGAGGACTGCAAGGATGTTGATGCTATATTGAAAATACCATAGGATCCATTGAAAATGACCAGTGGATCACATGGCTTCAAACTAACATGGATATCAGTAGGAACAATAGTCTTAACTATTGAGCAAAAATAGGCCGATGGTGTTATTTTCTGTGTATGGCATAGAAAAGACACCCATTGGCATACTAAGCTTAATGGTGGTGATGGCATTAAGAACTTTTAAAATAAAGTGAATAGCCTACCTTGGTTACGATCTAGAGTATTGTTTTTTATTGTGACATAGTTGTTCTTAGCTGGGGAAGAATACTGATGGGAGGTGGATCTTTAATCTAGTGGAGGAGGTTAAAATAAATAAAATTAGATGCCTGAAAGCTGAAACTGAAGACATTTTTAAAAATTCAAATGGAAATAAACAGCAAATTGTAATTTGTGAGGATTATAATCACTGGAAGCCAGCATTGGCTGCCTTTATACAGTCCTTCCACAGAAATTGGTAGGCGAAAATTACACGGCCTGTGTCATGTGGATGATTATCATGATGAATTTTTTTGGTTTTAAGTTTGACTAATATTGTGGTTATGAAAATGAAGGTTTGGGGATATATTTTTCTCTTTATTTGTACCTTTGCAACTCTCAGTTACATTAAGGAGAGAATGGTATCATTAGTTTAAAGATATAGTTTAAAATCCAACTAGTCTTGAAACAAATTGCAGTCTGCACTTCCCCTAGTATTGTCATTATAGCGGCACACTAACTGCCACTAATGCCATTAAATTGCAGGAAGCACGATAGCTGACTTTTGGAGTTACAGAAGTTGGAAGTTTTTATTTCTATTTTTACCCATACCTGCAGGTTGTGTTTTCTTCTAATGAAGACTTGGAAGTTGGAGATCAACAAACTAGTCTTATTTCAACAACAGAAGAAGTGATTCAAGAGGAGGAAGTAGCTGTAGAAGACAATACCAGTGAACAACAGTTTGGAGTTTTTAAAGACTTTGACTTTTTAGATGTTGAATTGGAAGATGCAGAGGTGAGACCTTGGGATTTCTTCTGTGTATTTCCATTTGAGAACGTTTTAAAAATTAGGTTATGTTGGTGCAATTCTAAGGAACTGGCAGCTCTTCTAACTAATCCAATTGGGAAGAATTTATGACATGATTGAACTTAATTTGCATGATAAAGAAACCCATGTCACAAACTTTGCAGTGTTAAGTTGTTGCAAATTGTTGGGTGTTTTTTGGGGAGAGAGTTGGGTTTTTTGGGATGGGTTAAGTGACTTAATCTGAAAGTGAACTGATATGACAGTATAAGCCAATGACAGGATGAACACCTGGGTATGATGCAGTAGAAGACTTAATTATGGAACAATATGTTAAGAAAACGGTATTATCTTTGTTCCTGATATGTTTCTGCATTTTGAAAACATGAATAATAGCTTTCGAAGTTACAAACTGTATGATACATTATCTCATTATATAGGATTGATTTGGTCACCATAATTGCTTGCATTGACTTTGACATTATATCTGGTTTGTTGCAGTTCTTAAATTTCCTCCACTTCTCCTCCTGTCAAAAAAAGAGAGAGAGGAGGTAAAATAAAATTAAATATCAAGAAATAGTAAAGATTCTGTTAACATTTGTTACTTGTTTGGGATAAATAAAAGGTTTCAGACCAGAATTTGCTGAAGCGTGGAAGTATGACTGCAAAAGGACTGGGGAGAAGAAATCAAATGCTTTGTAGTTTCTTTCAGTGCTTTTGTTACAGTCTATACAAAATAATTTAATTAGTAATGGAGACCCTTGCAGGTCATGAGTGAACAAGCTGCTAAGAATATCTGCCTATCTAAACACTAAGATTATTCTTCTGATTAATCTATCTCTTTTTACAAAATCTTGCTTTTTTCCCCCTAATATTTTAGTTTTATCTCACTTTCTTCATGCTTCCTCTGTATTGCTTCACTTCAGCCAATATTTGCATCTTGTAGGAAAAGTACAGGCTCATCATGGTCTATGGCATATATGTGACCACATACTATACAGATACAATTTCCTATATTGAATGCAAGTGGTCAAACAGTTCAGAATCAAGGCTCAGTAGTAGTAAAACATTATTTTAACACTAGATGGGGCTTTGTAGGTAGGATGCCAAAAGTTGAAAACGTTGCCAAACCAAGTTAATCTTTAACTTCATTTTCTGTATTATTTTAATAGCAGATCATAATGAAGAAAAGACAGTTTCTTTCTCATTACTTGCCTGTATGCAACATGTAGTGCTATACTTGGAAAAAAAAAAAGCAACAAAAAAAAAACCCCCAAACCACAGATTGTACAAATTTAGGGCATTACATATAAATTGTGCACTTGATATAAGAGCAGCCTAGTTTGCACCAAAACCACAGAATATTCTTTGTTGCTAATAATTAAATGTCAACAGTATTAACTGGAGCTTTTACATTAAAATCTGAGTAATATTCAGATTAAACTTAAGGGCTTCAGCCCACAGTAGCAGTACTTTGTTGTAGTTGGGATTCTTTTGCTTTGCCGTAACTTTTCACCTTTCTTGGGGCAAAACAAATTACTAAGAGAGAAAGAGACTACAAAACATTCAGTTCGCTTTGCATATGTAGTGCATCATGAAGATCTCTTAAGTTGCCACAAGAGATACTCACTCTGTTAGAGCAGTTTTGGAAAACATTCTTGCGCATTTGGAGCTAGATGTGGTATTTTAGTAACTGTCCATAGACCGGCGAAGTGAACTGATCAGGTTTTCCATCTTTCTTAGATGAATTGTTGAAGGTTGACAAAGTGCTTGAGAAAATCAAAGATTGTTACTGTACTTGTGAATTAAAACAATAGTGTTTTTAAGATATGGATTTCACTTAGTATGTTGAATGTTTGAAACCCAAGTATCCCAGCTTTACAATGTGCAAACAGAAAGGATCCAGCTATTGGTGGTGTTTAGGGTGCATTTCATAAAACTGGCACAAAGGAGCTGCTAAACAGTTAATGAAGGCATTGTTTTTTCTACAACTTGTACATAATTAATGTTGATGGTGCTTTGTCAGTTGATGTGGTCAGTTTAGATTTATGTGTGTTAGTTAAAGAATTTCATCTAATGTTTGTTGAAACAGTTGCTTTACATGTTACACTAGAGAAAATGTATCATGAGCATGCTGGTTTTAGTGTTTTGTTGTCGGTTTGTTTATTTTTTTTAATCAATCTCCCATTAGAAAGAGAAATTATTTTCAATACTAGCTTTTTGACTAAAGCTTTTTTTCAGAGCTTGAATCAGTCTTTTACTGTTGGCAAATCTTATGTAATAAAACATTTTTCCCTGGTTCTAGAGTATCTTTAAGTGTTTGTCCTCGTTCTTTCTAATTATATGTGTTTTCCTTTTTGCTAACCAGGAGCTGCAGGTAAGTTGCAGCCTGGTGCCCTGGCTTGTTCATCTGTTGTTGTCTGTGGTGTGTTTGTACTTTCTAGTCAGATATATAAAATTGATACTGATATAGTTCTAGATTATATATTGAGTTACTTTCCAAGAAGATATTCAAAAGATTTCTACTTCATTTGCCATATATTTTAATTTATCTACAAACATCATTTAACAAGGTATTTAAAATTTTAATAAAATTAAAGGGCTGATTGAAACTCTGTTCATAATGCATTCAGTACTTGTGTTTTCCATGTTGCATTTGTGTATTAATTTTATTATGTTGAGATTCGTATATAGATGTGTTTGCAAACTTTTTTTATTGCAGGGTGAAAGCATGGACAACTTCAACTGGGGTGTTCGTAGGCGCTCTCTTGACAGTATTGACAAAGGAGACACACCGTCTCTTCAAGAATGTCAGTACTCTGGTAGCACACCCAGCTTGAACTTGACCAACCAGGAAGATACCGATGAGTCTTCAGAAGAAGAAGCAGCCCTGACTGCAAGTCAGATACTATCTCGTTCGCAGATGGTAAGTTATATTTCTGTGAAAGGAATCTGAGAGCTTAAGCTTTCACTTGCACTTTTAATGGATAAGTATGGCTCACACTTTCAGCCCAAGTGAACTAAAGAGGAACTAAATTAATGTGGCTAAGCTTCTTTTTCATAACAACATCAATGAAGGGAAAGAGTTACTTTACCTGCTGGTGGTACCTCACAGGCTTATAATTCTAGTACAACATTCATTTGTTTTAGTGTCTTTATACTTACTATATTTGTTTAAATATAAGCACAAAATTGCATGTGTTATATATCAAGTGTGTGTCTTCGTGGATTCCTAGCTTCAAAAAAAACCCCAAATACTAAATAACAACAAGAGCAATAAGTGCTCCCGTGGGAGCCTCAGTTGTGTTTAACCATCAAAATTGCTAATTTAATCACAGATTTTGAAGCATGTGTACATATAACTAAGGAAAATCAAGAATGCTGGCCACTCAGAAGTCTGTCTGCATTACATAAATGAAATTAGGAAAAAATTGACTGGACAGGGAGTAGCAGGGATAGTATGCTGCTTTTCAGACTTTAGGTGAAGTTTGTATTAATGTTGCCCATAACAAAGAGCTCTGCTCTTCAGTGGTTTTGGTCTAGCATTTCACCAATGCCAAAGACCTTTAACAACAAGAAAGGAAATAAATTTCTGGATCCCAAGGATAGTTTCAAACTGCTCTTCAAAGTTACATGTTACAGAAATGCATGTGATGCTTCTAACGGTTTTAGTGTAAAGCTGTTAAACTCGTAATGTGTAAATAAATTCAAATGGCTAACCATACTGAAACTGCCTATTTCAAAACTAATGTGTTTTTTCCCTGTAATTTATATGTTCAATAAACTGTGACGAATTTCACGTTTCTTTCTTTTCTGTCTTAGTTAAACAGTGATTCTGCCATAGACGAAACAATATCAGATCATGCTGGTTTATCACTTCAGTCTCAAGATTCCACTAGCAGTGTGGGAACAGAAGAGGTGCTTCAAATCAGAACTGAGACCCCAAGTTTGGAGGCTTCTCCTCTAGATAACTCTAGCAACCAGCTGCCTGAGGTGGGGAGAAATGTGGGCTGGTGCATGGCTGATTTGGGCTCCTTCTAGTGTTTAGTAGCAACTTTGCCTTTCTTTTCAACTGAATTTTTATCTGTTACACTGATTATTTGATTTGCTTTTAATATTTCTAACCTGTTGGAATGTTCATACACAATGTTCTCTCAGTATGAAAACTACTTGGGATGGACTGAGGGAATTTACCACAGGTTAAAAATATTCTTGAAGGGCTGATAATGATCATTTCATGGTGCAGAATGAAAATAGGCAAATATTCAAGATGCTTTTACTTGATATGGTTGAAATCCTTCATGAGCAACATTTTCTTTCAAATACTTTTTTATCCCCGCTCCATTCCCCCCCCCCCTTTTTTTTTTTTTTTTTGCTTTCTTTGGGTTCATGTGATTGGTGCTATGTGGGAATAAAACCTCAGGCCAGCTGTGTTAGCAGTTGGTTCCATTAAATAATCCTTTAAAAAGGACCACAGATGCTAGTGGTATACTTTTTTGGAAAGGCCTGTGTGGACTGAGACAGATTTCAAGCTAATGGCCGCCTGCAAATCTGTGAGTACTTCAGTTTCTTCATTTTTTAAATCTTTTGAATAATTTAAAATTTTTAAAAATTCATTTAAAATAAAACTCTCATCTGCTACAATTCCTACAATATTTAGCAGTTGCAGCTAAAACTCAGTATGTTGGTTTTTTCTTGAATTTGAAGTGGCTTGATTTAGGTGGACTTTTTATCTCTTCAGTTAAAATTATTAATGCTGCTGGCAATCTTATTTTTATTTGGATAAGCATTGCTAATCCCATCTTTAACAGCACATACAGTTCTATTGAGTTTTCCAGAAAATTAAGCTATTCCTATGTGCATTTGAATAACTATTGCATAGTTTACACTTAAGAATGAGTCTTCAGCCAGCTTGGTTTAAGCAGTCAGCTGTCTGGTTCAAGTGACTGAGGTTTCTGAACAAAGGCTCTAGTCTACCTGTTCGCTACCTAGAAAATCACTCTTATTAACAGGCAAACCACCCACCTAGCTAACATTTAATAAAGGTAACTGTAAGAACAAAAGACATACTTGGAGTACAACAAAGGGAAAGTATGGGTGACTGGTTTCCTGTGAAAATCCTCATGTTCTAAAAGTGTAATATTGTGACTTTTATAAAGCAGCTTTTTCCCACATTTTTTTGTATTTTTCCATTATGATTATCTATATGCTTTTTTTTAAGTGTTTGGTTACATTGCAGTTGATAAATTGTCTTACCTTTTGTAGAGCACCTGTGCTTAGATTGTCAAACAAATTGTTCTGTTAGTGCTTCATCTGCTTGTCTACAACATGCATTTGTGTTCCAACAGAATTTTGGGTGAGGAAGAACACTTAATCTGGATGATTTTTTTTCCACATAGATGTTTTATGTTAAGATTTCAAAGGGGAGAAGCGATATATAAGCTGGGATTTTATAGAATGAAATTCACCACAATAGAACTTTTGTCTTTGCTGTTGTTCACTTGTGGCACATTCTCAGCTGTAACTCATTTTTATGTTTTCGTAGTTCTTTCTGAGACTGCCTTTATACTTGGATTCATTGTTCTTCTGCAGCTCCCTTTATAAAATCACTATACTTCTGAAAATCCAGGTGAAAACATTCACATAAAAAAACCTCCAATGTCATTACAAATATTGAAAACGTTTAAACTGGGCTGTAAAATAATTTCATGACTAAGCAGCATCCAGAAAAAAGTCACTATATCAAAAAAAAAAAAGGCAGCTGCAAATGCATATAAATACAATTACTAAATGTGATGTGTTCCAGGTTTATTTTGTGCTTGTTAGAATACAGGATTCAGTCAAATACATGTTTTCTTCAAGCACAGTTCAAACACTCAAAGTTATCTCTCTACAAGAGTTAGCTATCTAAGTTGGATTTTGTTGTTAAAAGGGAGAGCTGGCTTTATGCCTCTTAACAGAATGACCTTGAAAATTTGCACACTATCAACTCAGTGAAAAATTTGTGAAGCCAGTAAAACTAATGTTGTTCTGAATTCTTATACTGCACAACTCATAGCATAGTGCAGTTGGTTTTTCCTATGCTCATATACTTTCCATATAACTCTTTCAACACAGGCATTTCATTGCATGCCAAGTGTCAGTTATCAAAATGTTTTTAATATAAATAAATATGTATCAAAATTTATCTAAAGTAAAATACAAAAAATTGAAGCCATTATTTAAAAACAAGTGTGTGTGCTGGTTAGATGCAGTTGAGTTCCTTGTTCCTATTGTAGGGATGCTGAAGAGTTAAGTAAATAGTTTACTTAAATATGTTTGGCTGATCCCCAGTAATAGCATGTATTTTTGCAAAAGGGACATTTCATATTCCAGTTGGGAATTCACAGTCTAGTGTACAAGAATATTTTCAATTTTGTACAATAAGTTTTACAAGCTTAAGTTCATGAAAGTTCCTGACTAAAATGATTCTCTATTTTACTCGCCCTGTGGATTTATGAGGGAATGGTTTACTAGAAGTAATTTTCCTTGGGTTCTGTGTAGTTGTCAACTATATAAATCACATCTTTAAGATACTTAAAGAACATTCACGTTGGTAGTAGACATGTCCAGTGTTACACAGAAAACTTCAGAAATCAGGAGTCATGGCACCATGAAGATTAACTTAGCTGTAAATTTATTAACTAGCAGTTAAGTATTTTCTAAAAGTGTATCCCTCATATGTACATCTACCACACATGATCAGTGCAGCTCTGTATCATATGTTAACATCTATAATAGAAACAGACCACTGCTTCAATCCAAATTATTTTGCTGTGGTATTGTAAAAGTGTCTTACGTTCCCGTGTGCCTTAGCTGCTCAGTGTGACAAAACGGCTGTTCTGTGCAATAAAATCCCAGATTTAACTTTTGTAAAGGAGGCATTAGAAGTGAGGTCACTAGCTGTGTCAAATGACAGCAGTGTCATATTGAGAGTACCATAGTCAAAGTGAGATAAGGTTAGGATCACTGTGAAAGAAAATTACAAGGTTCTGTTTAAAGGTGAATTATCTTTTCTAATATGTGTACAGTTATTTATCTGTCAGAGGATCTGTTTAGACTGATGAAAGCCATGAAGTGATGTGCATGCTTAGAGGCTGTCCAAAGGTTTGTTGACCAGTCTTGGATATGCCAGTAGAGGAAGACCAGCATGCTAAGAATGAAAACGTGTGATAATTTGTGCCTAATTTAGGAAATAGCAAGTACAAGAAAGTGTTGGTTTTATTCCACAGAAAAATCCAGTAAAAGGTTTCAAATGGATTCATCGTAACTTAACTAAATCTGCATTCCTCTGTTCAACATAGCAATGTTAATGAGTATAATAATGCTAATGGAGGAAGAGGGAAAGGAGAAAGGGTCATTCTGATATTACCTACCTGAGTTTAATCATTGTCTCTTTATAACTGCTGGTGATGGAAGGCCTACATTTAGAGATTCAGGGTTAAACCCTTAAAGCTCCCCATATTAACAGTAATGGCAAAATAATAAAAATAGTGGAATGTCCCTTTTCCATTGTTCATCTGTTACATTGTTGCTCAGTTATGCTTTAGAAACTTGTTAAAATGGAGAGCAGAAAGGGGAAGAAATGTTCTGTACTGGTTCCAGACCCCAAATGCAAGCATGAGGCAGTCATTTTGGTCCTTAACTAGAAAAATAAAATATGAAAGTCTTGATTGTGTTTGTTGTGATCTAAATATGTTTGAGGCTATTTGCAGGTATTTTTCTGGGACTGTTCCCTTAACAGATTTAACTGAGTGTATTTGAGAAATTGTGTTTGCTATAAGTAAGTCATATTCTAGTATATTAACGTTAACCAGAAGTTATAAACATTACAAACAGACTGCCTGTCTTTGCTCAAGTAAAACCATGTGAACAATCGAAAGAGCTGAATGATTGAAGTATAAATGGATATTTGTAAACTATTTTTTATAAATCTGTTGCTTTACCATAATAAAAACTGATAAGAATACGTAAGCCCTAACAGTAAAAGTAATAAAAGTATGTTTGATTCACAGGAAGGAAGTTCAGCAGTAAGGGATGAACAGGTTAGCACTGCTAGTGAAGACACTGGGTTGTATCTGCTACAAGAACAACAAGACTGTCTGGTCTGTCATGAATCTCTTGAGTTGGAAGAGATCCCAGAATTGGCAGAGGCAGCAGCTCCTGAGAGCTATTCTGAATCTATCTGTGAAGAGGATGTCACTCTTGCTTTGAAAGAGCTAGATGAGAGATGCGAAGAAGAAGAAGCTGACTTCTCTGGTTTGTCTAGGTAACATTAATATTGGTTCTAAGTAACAGATATTACATGTTATCAGTGCATGAATCAAAGAAAGTAGGCTTTCTTATGGTGTGCAATTTTCCATGAATCTCATAATACAAGTATCTAAGATGATGTTTTGCATATCTGAAATAATGGTTGGTTGGTTTTGCCTGTCATAGCAAATAAGCTCAGTACTTTGCTCAGCAGTTGTTTCTGGTACAGAGAAAACACCCATGCAGGAAAAGATGAGAATTCTTGAGTAAAAGAAACCTAGCACATGTCATCACCATCAGTAGGACAGAAATGTGAAAAGAGGACAGAGGGCATTTTGGAGCATTTTCTTGGCAGCCACCAGCTGCAAGCAGTATAACATGGAAAAGCCCTTGAACTGCTCTGAATTATGGCAGAACCTATTTTGGTACCCAAAGACAGGAAAAGACAAGGGAAAAAAAAGTTTTGTTTTGGTTTGGTTTTTCTTAATCAAAGCTTCTGTAGGAGTCAGACCCATTTGTCTTTGCCCAAGGTTTAGTTTCAGTGTTAAGGTTAATCAGTCTCTTGTATATTTCTAAGATACTTTAAAGTGAAATAACATTTTTCTATTTTTTAACATGGAGAGCAAAAATAACTATTGAGAGGAAGAGTTATAGTTAGTCCTAGCTGGTTGAGTCATATTTAAAGGGAGACCCTAAGTCCCTTGAAGGTAACAGTCTAAGGAGGAGGGAAAACAAACAACCCCAAACAAACAAATAATAATAATAATTAAAAAAAAAAAAACAAAACACAAACAAAAACCCCAAACCAACAAACAACCCCAAACAATAATAATAATAATAATGATAATGATAATAATAAACAAAAAAACCCAAACCAACAAACGAAAACCACCAAACCAAAACAAACAAAAAAATTCCAAATTGTTCATAGGCTTGTTCATACTTAAAATTGGTTCAGAAGTTTAGATTGAATAATACATAGACTTAGTGTATATAGGAACATAGTCTTAGTGTATATTCTGTCAGAGAGATCATTTAAGGAGCCTTTTACAGAAAAGGACACAACCGGAGCTGTAAAAGACCAAGTTGTTTTAGAAGGTTCTACTGGGACAGAGACAGAGAAATTGCATCTTGTAATCCCATATGCAACCTACTGCAATATGCCTTGCAAGAATTAAAGGCTGGTACCAGGTAGTAGCAGTTTATTTCCATATATGGAACTGAAAAATCTCTTGAGGTTTTACTTTATTTACACTAAGCAAACAAATGAAAAACCCCATACCTCTAGTTTGAAGAGCAACAGAGGTAATTATTTATAGGGTTGATACACTAGTTAGAAAATACCTGAAAATCTTTTCTGAAGCATTGCTTACAGATATTATTCAAAAGGATTGCATCTTAGCTTTTGAGCTTTGTGCTACTAAAATGAACAAACCTAAAAACAGCACCCACAGGTCTTAAGACATGTTTAAGTCTTGTTTAAGACATACTTGGCACTGCTGTGAATGAGGTGGTTGTTCTGAAGAGAAAAACGCTATGTGTTTAAAAAAATCATTTTAATAAACTATCTATACTTGGAGTCCTCCTACACGTATTTTTGCTGCGTAAGTACAATTATACAAGAAGAACTGTCAAAATGTATTGTTCCTTGTAATACAGAAAATTTTAACAATTAAGTTAATGATTTTAAGTAGTAGCATTGATTAATTCATAGTTTGATATTTTTATTGGATGTTTGATGCCTAATGGAAAGTATGACTGCAGAATGCTCTTTGAACAAAGCCCCATTAAATCGATTGCCCATAAAAATGAAAGTGTTCCAATCTATCTCCATTCACTTACGATGTTAACTTAAGACAGTTATAAAACAGTATTACACTGCTGAATGAGCTCTTGTGTTTCTCTTAAGGAAGGCTAAAATTTGTTATAGATATTGGTGGACCATATGTTTAGATGAATAAAAATTTGAAGAATTGAATGATAATGATAATTCAGTTATTGGGGGAAAAAAAAAAATACCAGTTTCTGAGTGGTGTATATATACAGTGCTGTATATAGCTATATATAAGCTACAGATAGCCCTTTGTCTGTAGATATGCATAGAAATAACATACTTTAATAAACTTTGGAGGTATTTAAGAATATAAGCAATTTTTTATATTGCAGTAGCAAAAGTTTCTGATTTTTTACTCTTTTCTTGGTTCATAGTTACCTTGGCTGATTGATTATTTATTTTACAAATCACTATTCTGAACTCCAAATTCTTATTTTTAATTCTTACCAAAATGAAGGGGGGGGTTCCTAAAAAATCTACTGAGGAGTTAATTTCTGTTGTTTGTTATTCATAGCCAAGATGAAGAAGAACAAGATGGTTTCCCAGAAGTACAAACTTCCCCACCTCCTTCACCATTTCTTTCTGCCATATTGGCAGCTTTCCAACCAGTGGCATACGACGATGAAGAGCAAGCCTGGCGCTGCCACGTCAATCAAATGCTGTCAGATACAGATGGATCTTGTGCTGTCTATACTTTTCACGTCTTCTCAAGATTGTTTCAGGTCAGTGAATTGCCAGTGCGTGGTTGTTTGTCTGAAATCCTTTCCTCCTGCTTTCAAAACTATTCTTCTCCTCCATAACTGCAAAAGCCACAAGATCATGGTAGCAGGAAGCCTTAGAAAGCAAATTAAATGCAGACAAAATACCCACGTTGCTAAAAGAATGTTATATGGTCATACACTATTTTTCCATGGAATATCTGCTGTATTCATTGTCTAGGAGTGATTCTAATCAGGGGGGAAAAAAAACGGCTTGAAAAAACCATTTCAGCGTTTCTTGTAAGCTCTTAGTACAGGCTGTGTCCCTTCTTTTATTTTCTGAACATCACTCAGGTTCTGTGCTGATTACAGAATTAATGTCTTCCTCCTGGGTTTTCTGTGGGATTCATTATTATGGGATCGCAGCATGACAAACATTAATGAATTTATCTTGCATCTGTCTTGTGAGAAAAGGTTTTTTTTCTGCAGAGAAGTAATTGAAACACCAGGAGATCCACCAAAGCTGGAAGTTTCAAATGCCTCTCTTTAACTATATTTACCTCATAGATCTGGTATCCAACACAAAATGCTTATTGCTTAGTTTTTCTGGCTCCCTCCTCCCTGTATGTAGGGGGTGGGTTTTTCACATTCTCAAAGTGTTACCACTTGGACATACATTATTCTTTGCAACTTCTTATGGGATAGGAGAAGTGCAATTAATCCATTTTATTTACAGGCAACGCACCAAGTGAGCTAAGAGCAGATTCAGTACTACAAACCAAGACCTTATGACTCCAACCCTTTCTTCTATCTCCAATATTAATTTTGCTTGCTGTTTGGTATATCATAATAAATTTCTCAGTGAAAGGCTTACTCTGTTTTACCATGCTAGTGTGCATTTTATCCCATATATATGGGCAGGTTTAGGGTTAGTACCATGAAGTAACTTACATGTGAAGAATTCATACTCTACCTTATCCACTGAATAACAAGTCTGTGCATCTGTACCCATTTTCCATTTTTAGTTGAACTAAGTATTTTGCCACAGCACTGTGACATTCCTGTTACTGGTTTTAGATTTTTGTCTTTTGGCTTCATCTAGACAATAGGGGTTTAGTTTCTCTGTATTACACCAAAGTTCAGCTGCAGTTGCTTTTCACACATTCATTCATTTCCTGAAAGTGGTAAAATGGGAGTTCATATTCTTTTGTGTGCATTA
This sequence comes from Aquila chrysaetos chrysaetos, assembly GCF_900496995.4. NCBI lineage: Eukaryota > Metazoa > Chordata > Aves > Accipitriformes > Accipitridae > Aquila > Aquila chrysaetos. The sequence goes on along the minus strand of NC_044004.1, from coordinate 29,651,577 downwards.
AAGAGGGAGCTAGAAAGAAAGGTGAAACTTTCTGTGGCTTGACAGGATAGCCCTCAGTCAGCTGGAAAGGTGGATACTCTAGGAGAAGGGGCAACAGCAGTCCAGGGCTTGAGTCTGGGCAAAGAAGCATTCCTGAGGAGTTGTTACTGGATACAGAGGAGGGTTAAAATGATGAAATGAGACCCTGGAGGCCTTCTTTGACTGGACCTTTCCATTTTGCCTTCAGGCTCCTACACTGTGTTTAACTTTGCAGCTGTAAATATCACCTTTGTGTAGTTTTATTCTACAGGTAACTTTCTAGGATTTATGAAATAATATATTGCAAAGCGCAGCGTTGTATTAGGCCAAGCTGACAGTCTACATAACTGAACATGATATACATAGGACTGATTTTTGAAGAAGGTAGAAACCCTGCAGGTGGCAGTTTTGGACACAGATTGTGCTACACAGGTCATATTCTGACTCATAAAACTCTGTGTATAATTTTCTGCAACACAAACACTTGAAAATGAATTCAACTACTATCTATACTGCATAAAGACAAATAGTCATCCAGCTATACCGATGCTAAAGACCTAGATGTGAAAGGAGTAATTGTCTTTACAAATACAGGCTGGTGTTATTAATTGATTGATTGATTGCATTTTCTGGAGCTAGTTTTACATAAATATTCAGAGCAAATTATGTATTAGTTTGTAATTTAATTACAAAAATACATGCTGTAATGATGCAAATTTGGCCTGAAATTCTTAATCTAAAAAGCCAGAGGAGGGGTAGTAAAATACTATGTAAAATAAATGTTTTTCTGATTTGATTTCCAGACCATTCAGAGAAAGTTTGTATCTATAACAAATGATTCAGTCAGCTTTCTTGGCGAAAGTCTACAGCGCATTGGAACAAAATTTAGAAGTTCTCTGAAAGTGATGATGATGTGTTCAGAATGTCCGACAGTCTTTGTGGATGCGGAAACGGTAAAAATCTCATAAGCTTACACGTTGAAATACCTGTCTGCTTAAACATTTTTATGTAACATACAAAATGATGTTTTAATATTTGGAAAATAGCGATGCTTGGGAAGATTTTCAAAGGTTTGAATAAAATGTGTTAATTATATTTTTGCCTTTTAAAAGGTTGCTGTCTAACATCACTAACTGAAACATTCAGATGTAAAAAAAAAAAAGGATGCTTTTTATAATTTAAATCAGAAAGGAATTAAAACATTAGGTGGCCACTATATATCATAAACATTTGAAAACACAAGTGAGAAGTGCATTTTCTCCAAAAATAACCTCCAGCTGTAACGAGGAACAGTGAGGGAACTTACTGATACTAGATACCACTTAAATTCCCTTGCTATTCTTTACCTTCCCTGCTTGTTCATATTTATTCTATATTCTTTGCACAGAGAAAAAAAAGGAAGACTACTTATCTAGCAGCAACTTTGCCTTTTTAAACTGTATTGTTTATGTATATATTCAATGATGCATGAGGAAAAATATTCTAGCTACAAATATGTAGTGAAGGCTTTCAATTGTTTGTTGTTATGCAAGTTGAAATCTTGGGTTATAGTAAGTATTAATGTGAGAAGTTAGCTCAATGTTCAGCAGCGGTCAAAAAAAGCTATCTAGATTAATTGAGAGACAGCAAAACAGAAAACATCACTGAGCTAATGTACATATGCCCGATATACCTACATCCTGAATTTTGAGGACAGTTCTGGTCCCCTGCTCTCAAAGAAAATACAGCTGAACTGGAAAAGGTTCCAAGAAGGATCACAAGGATTATGAAATATGTGGAATGGCTTCCATATGAGTATGCAGGCTAGGATTTTTCAGCCCTTTAGGGAGAGATATCTGTCCATAGGTATCTTGATTATCATGGAAAAGTGATAGAAATTATTGTATTGTTGTCTTATTTGATGGTAAGGGTGATCAAATTAAGCTAGCAGTGACTTATAAAACATACAGAACCAAAGATAGGTGATCCTTCATGTGATACATAATCAAACTGTGAAACCATGTCCTTTTTTATAGTGTCTGTTCATGTTTTCAAAAAGCAGCTAAAGAGATTCATGAAAGAAATAGCCCTGGATAGGCTTTTGAATATGCAGAACAACAGACAGAGTCTAAGAAAGCATTCTGGAGCAAGTGGATCACCACCTGCTTGCCCCATTTTTCCCTTCCTTAAGCAACTGTTATTAGACATTGTCAGATGGGTTACTGGGACAGGTGGATCTTTGGCCTTGACCCAGTATGAGACTCTTCTCCTGATTGGGTTTTTTCCCTTGGTGCTAAGGGGCAATTCTGCTCTTACACTCTCACTTTAGAATATGGGCACCAAAAAAAGCATGATATGGATAGTGAATTCCAAGGGAACCCTGTGTGATGTTTTTTGTTTAAGTTACACCACTTGAAAAGCAGTAGAAATTACCCAAAAGAAGAAATTTGTTTGGGATAAGAAGCCACAGAAGAATTACACTACTATCTAGCTATAACAGCATGTGTGTTTTAAAAAAATAAGTAAACATATATAAATACAAATATAAAAAAGGAACAATGAATATATATGCATACAAGTATACAGACTTGTATGTATGTGTATATGCATATGTATGCATTACACACATTAGTGTTGTTACATTGGCAAATACTATGTTAGGTAAATCTTTCCTCTCCAACTAATTTAACAGAAATGAACCTACTTGTCTATCAGATTACTTCTCACTAAGAAAGAATGGCTAATCCAAAATAACGTTCATGCACAAATCTTTGGTTTTGTGTTGTCTACTCATGTACACAGGATTGGCATTTGGTTCAAATTTGGCGTTTGATTCATTCAGAAAGTAGTTTTCAGCAGAAGGATGCCCCCTTAACATCAAAGCACGGGTTCATGAGCGATTTGGGAGTGGCTCATGGCCTACTGCTGATGTGAGATGCCCACTGACTTCTTTGCACTTTGATGTTATTGCACACATTGAGTGCAGAGTGGCATCGTGCCACAGAGCTGTAACTTGCTGCTTGGTTGATGCATACATAGAGGTTGGGAGTAGCAGTGTTTTGATGTGGTGGTGGAATAATAATTTTGATGCACTTGGACAAACATGTAAGCATCATTCCCACCCCTGCCTGAGTAATGTGGGATACTGTGACTCTCTGTGCCACAATTTTGTGATCACAGTCTTGCGCTTGCACTATTCAAGCTGACCAAAAGGTACCAGGTAAAAGGGATTGGAGAAAAGTACAGAGCTCTTAATGTGTGCAAGGGATGACCAGTGTGAGGGAGGAAGCATCATGTTAGAGGCATGATTATTACAGAAAGTGACAGGAGAAGGATTAATAAGAAAAACCTATGTGGAAATAAAACTACAGGGAGAAATTATGTGGAGCAAAGCTGAGGTAAAGGAGATTTTGAAACTATGTTGAAAAAGGCAAAGTCATTAATGGTAGAAAATTCTTCAAACACCCAACAGTTCCTGCTTTGATAGTTCCTGGTTCCTACAGACTGAATCCTTTGCTGGTGGTATAGTTTATGTGTTGAGAAGGGCAAGTAACCCTCACTGGACACTCCTTAGGTTGCTACAGGAGCAATCCAGCAGTACTTTTTTTCCTGCTGCAGGCTATTCTATTTACACTAGCTGTGTGTATATCAAATACTATTCTTCTTTTTGAAAGATCTAAAAATCCCTTTGAAATCGCTCTTTCAGATGTTAACTGGGTACTGCCCTTCTTATTTTGGAATCAAAACTGTTGTTCACTGATTTAACTGATACAGCTACCTGTGTTAGTTTACTAAAGGTGTCACGAATGATCTGTACCCAGCTAATTCTAATTTGATTGTTTTTCCAAATGTGGACTTGGAATTTCATATTCTGTAATTTAGATACTAGTCTACATGGATTATAGTCAGATGTTAACATGACTACAGAGGTGATTGCTTTTATCTTGCAGCTAATGTCTTGTGGCCTGCTAGAAACATTGAAGTTCAGTGTTCTAGAGCTCCAAGAACACTTGGATACCTATAATGTCAAAAGAGAGGCAGCAGAACAGGTGAGTCTCTCCTTTCAAACCAAAAAATATTAAACCTACTCATCAAGGAAATGTTGCAGGTCTCTATCTCTCAACACGGGTCTCTAAAAGTAAACTGTGGAAAAAAATTCTGAAACAAAATCCTGTTTCCTTTTCTTCCTACTATTCTATGTGTATAATCTGAACCTGAGGTTTTTCCTATGTGTAATTCATTTTTGTTGCACGTTATTTCTGAAATTGATTTTGAAAATATAACATTGCATAAATGCACTAGCATTGGGAAAAGTGCATTCCTAATTTAAAAATCCTCTTTTAAAATTTATTCAAATATTTTTAACACTAATATTAATAAATCATGGTAATTTTTTCTTTATAAACATTCTGGCTTATTTTATTAGACTAGAAGGGTGGGTTTCACCTCCAGATTAAGACATTTTACAGATAACTATATGTGAATTAAGTACCTTAACACCCATAGTATTCAAGGATCAAGTCAATACAATAAAAGAAATCAAGCAAGCAATCCATTTTATCCTAATATAGATACTGACTTGTCACTCAGCTGATAGGTCTTTAGACTTCTTTTTGTTGACTGGATCTCTGCTGACTAATGGTGGCTTAAACAGCTGTGTTATACACAGACATAAATTTAGGTGTCTCATCCTGCAACTGGATCCCATTGAGGCTGACGTTTATGTCAGTTATTTAGAGTAATACCATTTAGTTTTCAAGGTATATGTTAGTGGTTATATCCATTTTGCAAAGAAACACAAAGTTTAAAAGTTGAAAACTTCTGCAGCAAGGGTCTCTATATTTGTTTTTGTGATCCTTTGTGTGAAGTTCAGGAAGGAAGACGCTAAGTTCAAAAAACTGAAACAGGTAAGATTTCTATTTCAAGAGCCAAAAGAAAACATGGATCTACAATCAGTTTTGCAGGTGCAGGGAGAGAGAGAATATATGGGGCTTTTGTTGGAGAGAGAAAATTATTCCTAGGAAAATTAAACATGCATTTGAAGGAATTTTTTACTGATCTCAGCAGCCTGTGAGGCCATGACAATGGCCGTATAGGGAAGTTTGAGTGATGCAAAACAGAACCAGAATTCAAGCCATGACATCTTGGCAGAGCTGTATTTTGCAGCACAGGTGGCTCCATGTTTCTTGATCATGCTGAGTTTATTAGGAAATGATGGCCTCTGCCTTGCAAAGATTGCTGACAGCTCTTCTGTTGAATAGAATAGACATCCACTTTTTTGTGGAAAGGATCTCAAAAGAAACACAGTTTCCTCAAAACCAATGCTGAAGTATGCCACACAGCACTGTTAATGTAGATGAACTGTTTCCAGGATCCAAGCCAGCATTTCTGCTAGAGAGTTGCTGCATTTTTTGTCTTGCTCTGTGGTAATAAGAATTTATTTGTAAACTAACTCATGAGGTCTAATATAATGAGCTACATTTTGCCATTTAGGTTTAATCAGAAACAAAGTGCTCATCTAATGACTAAGATTACCTTGCTCGATGTAATATTTAATGGCTGACAACCTCCAATGCATAATGCTGTCATCACTGCTATGAGAAAATAATGTATTTTATTCCTCATTTTAAAGAGCAACACTGAGGCACAGAGAGGCGAACTGATTTGCCCCAGGGTCAGACAGGAAGATTTGAGGCAGGGTAGAGAGGAACTTGTGGGTGGGGGTGTGTGGAGGGGTGTGTGTGTCATAGCAATGACAAATGGTGTTTTTTGGTTGATATGTCAGAGTTAAAATTCAGTCCCTTTCAGATGGCCATGAATTCACTTAATGTATTTTTAGTTAATTTTACACTGCCACGTATCATATCAACATAAATCCATGCCGGATATTAAGAGCTTGTTTGTATTTTACTTGACAGAGGAATATGGATATCAGTTTGATAGCCTCTGTCATTATATCATAGTGAAAGAGTGTTGTTTTTCTGTAGTGCAGCTGTCAAAAGGGTGCCCAGTAACATGTTTCTGTGATCAGCCTGTCTTCTGCCACAGGATTTGTGAGTGACTGGAAGAGGAAAAAGGCTCACAGGATGAAAAGAATTGTTCTGAAATAACTGACAGCATTTTGCCAGGGGGTTATTTTTATTTAATTATTTATAAATAGAAAGAAACAGTACTGAGAAGGAAGCAATTTTTAGCTTTGATCAATCATTTCTTACTCTTGATAGCATGTCATTTAGCTAATTTAGTGCATTATTTAAGTATTTATTTAGCATGTTAATTTAGAAGTAGTGACTAATTAGCTCAGATAAGTTATTTTTCTAAAACTTTTTTAAAATCATTTCTTTAGCTGTTGGTCCTCAGGTTTTTTTGGTATTGGTGTATTTATATAGCATATGTAGACTAAGAGTATTCCAAAGCTACTTCTCAGATCTGTTTTATCAGTTTTCTTACTCTGTCCTATTAAACAGAGTATAGGGAATGATTGAAGGAGACTTCCTCAAGTCAAATCTGAATTTCTGTTACTGCAGGCAATTGTGCTATGTATTCTGTTCAATCTGAAAGTATTAAGGCAAAACACATAATAAGCTTATTGCAGATCCTTGTTTTTTTTACAGAAACATGCAGAAAAATGATCTAACTAAGCTGGTTAGGCTATTGTATAATAAAGTAAATATAAATTAACAGATATTTAAATAAATATAATTTGCATGTTAATCTGGTATCCTCTAGAATCAACCACTGGAAAATTCTGTACATTAACTTCTTTAATGAAAAATTGTTGTTTAAAGTTTACCCTAATAGATCATGTTTGTCACTATCACTGCTGTGTGTTGTACGGGCATTCACATGAATCAAATGTAAGAAAAGGCTTGGGCTGCATTTGCTTGAAACTCTTACCTATGCGCTGAGATAAGAGAGAGAAAGGTACCTATAGTATACGTGGTGGTTTGGGATGTCTATTTGGGGCTTAATCTGGCAAACCAACCTGTGCTATGACCAAGACAAACCACAGACTTCCCTGTATTACGCTTTCAGTAATGCTCTTCACCCTGTATCATTGTAGGAGATATATGGGGAAAACATAAATTGATGTAAAGCAAACATATAAAGAAGATTATTTTGTCACACAATCTACTGCTGTTCCCAAAGAGAAAATTTAGGTCCTTCTACCATACTGAACATATATTCTGTAAAAATTTTTAGCAAATTGATTTTGTTACCTTTTTGGAGCTACTGTTCTATTTCCTTGCAAGGAAACTGCTTTGACTTCATGTGTGTATTAGGGACAAAGATACTGAATCAGATAAATGTAATGGAAAATATAAGGTTATATGTATATCATAACATTCTAGACACACCCTTTATTCAGACTGGGTTTAAGATTTTAAAAAGATCTTAAAAGGGTAGTGTGTGAAAATAAACACTAGCTTCCCAGTTGCTGATGCTGTTTGTTCCAGTGCAAACCTATTCCATGGTTACCGATGGAGGCTGTCAGATAAAAAGAAAAATGAGATTTGCTGTGTATGTTGGTATCCATGTCACTAATTGGAACTGACACCGCGGTGTTTAGAGAATTCCATTTCTCCTCTTGATAAGCACACAGGCCTAGTTAATTCACTAAGTAACCTTTATTAAATTGAGCAGATGGGAAATCACATTTTTCTTTTTCTTGCATCAGACAAAGGTTAGAAAAAGGTCACTAAGATTTCCTGTGAGACTCAAGATATCAAGCACACAGTGTGCTGAATTATTCTTCCTTGGATGTATAGAGCCTGTTCTTCGTTTCAGAAGATAATCTGCACTTTATCTCAACATGACGCATTCCCATTTCAGTAATACGTGAATTACCTCATGTTTGCAGTTGTTTGCACTGTACAGAAAAATATGCTGGGCAGTGTCGATGAGATGATCAGGTCGTATTGTCCAATAACATATTTGATTCTGCAAATGCTTTATATTAACACTTTTAAATTTGCATGGTTCGTTAAAGCTAGAAGAAATTACCTACTGAAACGAATAAACTTCTTGTCTGCTATAGGAACTGGGGTTAAGTACAGCCCTATATTCTTCAATGAGAGGAGAATCTGCATGTGCGTTATATAGTGTGAGAATACTTCCTCTCCCTGGCTTGTATGAACTGGAGGTGATACTAAACTCTCATTGAAGAATTTTTTTTTCTTTCCACCCAGTAAACCTGCACTTGCATCTAGTTACACAGGAGAGCTCTATTTCCTTCTGTTTCTAAAGTAGTCCCAAGAAATGTAGCAGGCTTACTCTTACTCTGTAATTTGAATTAGTGCTCTATTTTAAATGCTGAGAAATCGTGTTGGTGTAAACCTTGTGCAGTAAGTAAAGAGAAAATACGATCTCATTTAATGAAAGGGATTTTTCTGCCTCCACCCTCCCACAAGTCTCACTGTAACAGTACCCAAATTCAATCACAGATTAGTATTTATGCTAAGTGTACTATCCCCATCAGGGGTAATGAAGGCTACAGGAAATTTACAATGGAAGGGGCACAATAAGAACTACGAAGTGATGTATCAGAGTGGAAATCGTTAGTGGAAACAACATTGGTAAACAACTGATTTCGTATCACAATTTCTTACGTAATCTGAGAATGTGCAAGACTTGATGAAGTGTCTTATGCAGTTTTAGCACAGTCTTCAGTTTGCTCTGTTTCAGAAGATGTTTAATCTTGTTTGTATTTATTTTGCAGTGGCTAGAAGACTGCAAAAGAACATTTGGTACTGATGATGGTATTCATGGCACTAACACAGATGCCCAGGTAGGTGTATGTCATTTGAGGATCTCTGGGTATGAGATTAAAAAACATCTATTGCATAAAAATTCCAATATTTGCAGAGAGATTAAAAATGTATGAAAAGCTTTTCATTTCAGTTATCATCCTATCTTTTGGAAACTTGGATTCTCATGAAGTAGTGGTCTAATAAAAAGGGCTGTTTTTAATGAAAGTTGGCAACCTGTCTTGGGTTCTAGACTTAATAACACTGAGTAGATAAGCAGACTAGATACCATCTGTGTACGAGCAAGTCTGCTTTTCTGCAGCTGTTTCTAGAAGAAAAAAGATTAGCATTCTGCTTATAGGCTCAGATAAACTGTCTAGCCAAAAACCTCTACTGAATTTAATGTAATTAGTACTATAAAATACATAGAACCTTTCTGGAGCCGTTATTTGGGCGGGAAGGAACAGGGAGTTAAGTAGCAGTATGGCAAAAACCTCATTAAACACTTCTGTCAAAATATCATCTAACAACAATAGGTGACATAACCTATTAATATTAGTTCAATATTTTGTATGTATTTGCATTGCAGTCATCCATGTTTAATATTACTAATTGCTATAGTAAGTGGTAGCTTTTCCCAAAGCAGACTTTTTTTGAATAAACAATAGCTGCATAATGACCCTGTAGATAAAAAGGTAAATCCAAAAACTATCATTAGCCGGTACAAGGAATCTGCCATCTAGAGTCCTGTAATAGGAACAGCGAAAGACGTAAGAAAGCAGAATTGCAGGTAGCAGATGAACTTACCTTTTCACAATGACAATTTGACAAAAATCCCAAATCCAAGCTGAAAAAGGAGGAATTTTATTCCTTTTATTCAATTGAACTCTATTCATTGATGCACTTGGTCATGTTTCTGCTGCTGAAAATGTAGTGTTCAGCAACAGAAATGTCTACTGCGTGCATGGACTATTTGTTCTTTTACACAGTTTTCATTTGCTCTCATGTATATGGGGTTTTTCTTTAATTCTATCACAAAATGCACCTGAATTTTTGGAGTAGTGCAATGTGTGAGAATATACTGTTGATTTTTATACTGCATCAAAGCTGCACATTTAAAAAAAATTTTCATGCGGATAAGCATAGGTAATACAGCAAAATAATTTGCTACCATTTGCAAGGATTTTTGCTTTGCCTATGAACACAAAAGTTTAGCGCATTTTACACTTGGTTGACATCTTCATATACTGACTGGTACGCGTTTAGAAATATGTAACAACATTTACTATTACAATACAGTAGATGTTCTATATACCGATAAAGAAGCAGCACTTATGTGTTTCAGTCCGTATTTAGAATGCTGTTTATATACACCAAGAAACTGTTCTAATGTTTAACTGTTAGAACATAACTGTTCTTAACCATGAAGGTAAATGTTACTGTTCCCACTGTATAGCTAAGGAAACTAAGAAATGGAGGAAAAGCCACATGCAGGCTTTCATTTAGCTTGTACGGAGAGAATCCAGGATTCCAAGTGAGGCAGTTTTGTCTGTTCTTCCCCGTTTCTGCAGGGTTTGAAGATAGCCTCTGAAAAGGAGTTACGTGACCATTCACATTGTTTGTGGGGACCTGTTTTGATTTTGGTTTTCGATCCTAGCCTGCAGGGCATGCTGGCAATTTTTTCTTACGTGCTCCTTGCGCTTGCAGGTTCAGTTAAAATCATTTTAATATATAGTATCCATTGAGAAGGCAGAGTCCTGTTATCCTGCTTCATAAATATACACAATTTGCAGAAATTCTAAATTTATTCACAGAAGCTTACAGTGACTTGAGGGGAGATTAAGAAGTTAGCAAGTGTAAGATCATTGTTTTAAAAGTCCTTGTAAATGGAGCATGAGGCTGATAAGTCTATCCAGTCAACCAATTAAGGCTAAAAATATGTAAGTGTTGTCTTGCTCAGGAAAACAGAGCTGCTTCATTCAACAGATATTTTTCATTCACTAACACAAATAAGATTTTCTTACTAATTTTTAGCACTGTGGTCAATACAGCTAAGGAATAGTGAGATGAATTCTGTTCTGGCTCATGCATTGCCAGCAGACTTGCAAGTAAATCTAATTATTGGATTTTTGCTATTAGTACTTACATGAAAGCCTGAAAGAATGCATCTGGACTCTGGCTAGACTGTTTGTACAGAACTGGCAGATAGAAAAACCAGATTATTTCTCAAGTGAGCAAGTTATGTGAAAGACACTGAAGCAGTACAAAGCTATTTTTAAAGGAAGACCTCTCTTGAATTTTTAGAATAGCTATCAAGGTGTGATTTTGGGGAAAGGGATTATTTATGGCTTACGGTAGTAATGAGACTTGGCTTAAAGAACACTGGAACTTAATTACTAAAAATATTAAATAATCGACCCTGCCATTCCTCAAAATCTGATTCTCTGTGCTTCATTAAAGTGAGTCATAGAATTCTTGTTGACTTTGGCAGTTCAAGATCTTATCTCTTCGCAGTGTTTTGTGCATCAGAAGTTTTTGCTTATATAATTGTGCTATGTATATGATAATACAGACTACAGAACAAAAACATGCAATGTTTATAGCCTGTTAAGCACATCGTGTATAACTTACTATACACATTGTGTATAACTATGTGCTTAGTAAAGCTCAGCTGCTTCTGCCTGTTGGAATCGGGCATCGGTTACATCTTCATGTTTACTATGACCATTGTACTTGCTTAAATGCTGTCAATATGCTTAGTGCTGTACAAAGCACAGAAGTGAAGTTCCTGTCCCTAGTCTCAAAAATGTATTTTCTGATGATTTCTCTCCCTGTCCCTCTTTCCCAAACATTTTTCTGAAATAGCTTGTAAAAACCAAGTGCAGTTAAATTACAGAAATCTCACAATGAGGTGTTGAGAACTGAGTTTAGCAAAACCAAGAATTTTCTAAATGGATTCAAAATCTAAATTAACATTAAATCTCCAATTTTAAAAGGCATTATTTTTGCTTAAACTATAGTGGTACAGAATAGTAAGAAGCATTGTACAGATGTTCATACCTAAGTGTCTTCATTCTGATTTCCTTAAATTTGCATACCTTTAAAACTACACAATGTATAAAGACCAGAGAGGGTTGTAAGTGAAGTATGTTACTCATGTTGTGGGACAACAATGCTATCTATCGTTAGTTATAGCAGCAAGTAATTTCACTTCAAATTCAGCCTGTTAATTTTTTCCATTCAGGGTGTATTTGGAGCATGTTACTTGTATTTCTTCCTTCATTTTACCTGGGACATCTTTTACCCTAATTAAAATTATTTCCTACACTAATTCTTGATCTTTTTTTCTTTCTTTGTATTTTTGTGACCTGCTCATCTTCTTGCTTAGCAAATGGAAATTCTAGCAGTAAGTGACGGTTCTTGATTTATCAAATACTTAACCATGCTAGTCACCAAACTGGTCTCCATCTGTCTCGTTCATTTGTGACATAGTGATGTCTTGTCATAGACTATTACAAAAATGCTGTGTGCTTCAGTTTTGCATCATCTAACCCATTGAACTGTTGGTCCTTTGTAGATAATAGGATCCTGTAGTTAGTAGAACGTTATAGAGGATTATTCCATTAGCACTAGCTTTTATGTCTGTATGTGAAGCAGTATTAACACTGTCAGCACTTTGACTAGTGTTTTAGAGGCATAAAAATGGAAGCAAGACAGTGCGTAAGTTAATGCTGCTGTTTCATTTCATTAAGAATATATCATGTGGTATTTTCAAAAATAGAATCAGAGCTACCTTTTATAAAGGAAACATTATTCTTGCCTCCAAGAATGGAATTATTCTCCTCTTACTCCATCAGGCAGTTGTAAGCTAAGGGCCAGGTTATATACTGTGCTTACATATTTATATTAATGGTTATGAAACTTCTTTTGAATATTAGATCTTGAATTTAAAACAGTAAAATAGCAACAATAAAAGTAAGTGATCTATGAAACTCTGTCTTGGAACATGACATTTCAAAATGCCTTTTGAATCACTTCACATCCCACCCCAACCCCCTTCTTGGAAATGTAACTTCTTATTAAAAAGTAAACTTCAAACCTATGTGAGAGAGGCTACCTGTAAATCTAGAACTGAATGAAGCTTTCATCTGCTTTTCATTAGCTTCCTGCTACATTAGCTTCTAAATCTTTTTGGCATTTTCTTCAGTAACCAAGTAACTAATTTTGCACATTCTATACTGAAGAAGTTGTCATTTATCGTCTCTTGTATTGGATAGTAGATGTTTCGCACTTCCTGAATATAATAATGTTGTTTACATTTGTAGGAGCTGGAGTTGTGTCGGAGGCTATACAAGTTGCATTTCCAGTTGCTGCTTCTGTTCCAAGCCTATTGCAAACTCATCAGCCAAGTAAAAACAATCAAAAAAGAAGCAGAGGTAATGAAAACCATGCTATTTAGCTACTAATTGTTGACATTTTAAAGCCAAACCATTTAAAATACATTTTGATAACATTTCCATCAGCAGTACATCTTTTTAGAAACTGAAGGAGGGTACCAGCTGTTTTATAGCCAATTAATAAAAGATTTAAGTAGAGCTTGCAAGAATTTTCTGAGATGTTCAATCATCTGTGTTGATTTTTGTACAGCTTGAAAGCTCTTAAATAGACAGGAATGCAGGGAGTCCAGTGATGAGGATTTAAAATATTTCAGTAGCGCTCCTGGTGTATTCTAATCAAGCTACAATCAAGGAACATCAACTCCAATCAACAGAGTTCTGTGATGAAGCCCCTTTCCATCACCCCAGTGTTTCCTGTTGCGAACACCATCACTTGCTACCAGCTGATTTATATAACTGTGTCACTTCAGCCGCCGTGCAATTACTCTGCAACCTTAGTCCCCATCCTAAGTTAGCAGTTAGCAATGTGTTCTAGACATCTTATGCCTGATTTTTAGTTGTACTAACTTTAGAAGTAAAATGTCTCCTTCAGCTGTGCACATGGTACATATGTGATGTTATTTGATTTAATCTGAATGCATTATGCTACTAATAATGTCTTCTGAAAGTTCTCCACTGGGTCTGTAATGCAATAAATAGAGGTAGCAGGAAAAAAAATAGGGCTGGTCTTGCTTGATATAGTAGGGAGGAAAAATGAAAAAGCGGAGTGAAAGCCTTTGGGTTTTGAGTAGCTTAGGAAAAAGTGATGCATGTTCCTTGCTTAGATTTCCAGATTTTTGTAGAGGTTGCAAAAAAAGTGAGTTCATTTCTGTCTGAAGAATGTTGTGGCAGCTCAGCATCACACCAGTCCTACTTCTTACCTAAGTTAGTCAGGTGTAGAATCATATTCTGAGCGACGGCCTTGTCTTTTTCTCATACATTGGAGCTAAAGCTGAAGATAGTATTGTATACACTGGCTGCACTACAGTTATTCTGCTGGGTTACCAGTCTTCCAGATTTTTTCTTCATATTTAAGTTGTCCTTGTAATAACACAATCACTGCTATACTTTTCCCCAGTGTTTAATACTTCTTGTCAGTTTAATTGTTATTAAGTGATTTGGGGAGAAATGTATTTTTTTAAACAAATTTTAAAAGAACTAAGTAAGGTGGAAACTTAATCAGGGAAAGCCCAAATACGTGACATGCACACTCGGGCCATTAAATTAACTGCATACTTAAGCAACGGCAGCAAATATTTGGATGTACTTTTTCTGCCTCTCATTTATGATTCCAAAGAGGAGGAAAAATGTAAGGCTGATCTGCTGAAAGTTAATTTGGCTGAAAATACATTTAAACTAGAAAAGGTAACTCTCATATTTGTTTTAGGTCATAAACATGTCTGAAGAACTTGCTCTTTTGGAGAGCTGTCTGAAAGAGGCTGAGGCTGCGTCTGATAGCGGCATCGAAGAAATTGAAATTGCAGAGGCTTCCCAAGCTAGCACAGAAACAGCTATTCACTCTCTCATTGAAACCCTGAGAAACAAGGAGTTTGTGTCAGCTGTAGCACAGGTCAAGGCTTTCAGGTAAGTACTTAAGGATTGCTTTTAGACCCAAGTTTGCTAATAGGCCTTTTTAATTTAAAGATAGGGATAGGCACTCTCCCAGGGTTTTTTCAGCTCTTGCTAGATGTCCTTTTTGAAAAGGACAAGCACTGTTGCTTCATTACAGCTTGTTCATACACATTTTGCAATTTAAAAAGAAGCAATTCTAGTAGTACTTGTTCTTTAGAATTTATCTCTTAGAAAATGATACTGTTAACTGTTGGGACTCTATGGAAGAATTTCTTGTGTTTTCCTATGTCTTCCATTCAAATGTCTGTTTAAAGAACAAGAATACTTAAACATTTAAACTTTTTTTTTTTTTTTTAACATTTAAATCCAAATTGTGTGTTTACAGATCTATTTGGCCCCACGACATCTTTGGCAGTTCCGAAGATGACCCAGTTCAAACATTGCTGCACATATATTTCCGTCATCAGACGCTTGGTCAAACTGGTAGCTTTGCAGTAGTAGGCTCCAACCAAGATATGTCTGAGGCCAGCTCAAAGCTGATGGAACTTAATCTAGAAATTCGAGAGTCTCTACGCATGGTGCAATCCTATCAACTTCTAGGGAAAATCAAACCAGGAATAAATCTTGTGAGCACTGGATTCTGAACAGCTGTCATTTAGAAAAGAACTGATGATGAAGATGCTTCAGACTATTATTGAGCACCTTTCATAAAAAAAGCCAACCTCCAGCAATCTTGACAACCAACACAGTTTCATCGCAGCAAGAAATTGTTTCACCAGAAGTACAAGTCTGAAAATTGAAGTGAACATCTTACTTGACTGCTCTTTCTACGCAGTAGCTGTGTGGCAGTAGTATTTTTTTATTAAATTTACGTATAAAAACTACATGAAAGGAAAAGGGCTTAAATGTAATGCATACACGTGCATTATCTTCTGTTGTAACAGAACTATAAATGGTGTTTGCAGCAACAGCCTCTAAAGGTTGAATCAATATTGCAGGTGCGATGAGGCTAAAATCAAGGCTGGTTCATTTTGGCTGAAGACCTGCAAGGCTTCCTGGCTTTCCAGCAGTGGTAGATATAATCATCAACTAATACCTAATGACACACTTTGCAAAGTCATGAAGAATGTGCAGTCAAACATGAGTAGAATGACTTATGACTGCAAAAACCATTGACTTCTCAATGTTTTATTTGCTTTTGTTGTCTGTAACAAGGAAATGATGTGTGTGAGTTAGAATGTATGGCTATGTGACAGGTGTTTTTTGAAGGTATGGATGATTGTTAAATAAGGTCTCAGAGCATGCTTAAAAGAGCTGCAAGATTATTTTTGAAGAAATTTTATTTTATTAGATCTAATCCTCATAGTGTGTAAATGTTAGGACATTTAATAATATTTTAAACTGGGGTTTCCCAGTGTTTCTAAAAGAAATAATATATCTGTTAACTTTATTGGAATGCTGCTCAGTTCTCTGATCAGTGCTTATGTTACAAATATTGATAACAACTAACCAAAAAGTAGCTGCCTGCAGAGACTTTAAAATGTATATTAAAGATATATGCTGCCCATCAGCAATTCTCATTAGAAGTTAACTTATTTTATTCTGTATATATTCTAGAAACTGTATAGTGCAAAACCAGTATTTTTCTTGTAAATTTGTGCAATGCACTGTTAAGACAGTAGGTGTATAAAGCTATGAGGGGAAGGGGGGGTTCTCCCTATCGGTAGTCATATACATTACTTGCAGTCTGAGTAGTCTGCAGGGTTCAAAGAGTTTGAATGCATGTATATGCATCTTCATGACTCGACTCAAGCCTAAGGAATTGGGACTATATAGAAAAAAAAAAAAAAAGATGGACTACCAAAACATGCAAACAGGCAATATACTTATAGTTCAGTGTCAAAGTCTGTAGCATAAAACAAACTGGATTCTGTTGAAACCAATAGCATTTTGTAAAAAAATAAATAAAGAAAAAAGAAAAAAAAAAAGAAAAAAAAACAGGAAAAAAAAGAATGTAGTCCCATGATTCCTGTGATTTGAAAGGAACACCCAGTATTTTTATATATATCTCTCTTACCCACTGTGATTTTTTTTAATGGGCTCTAATTCCAGAGTTTAGAATGTAGAATTGAAATTCTTAGCTCTGCCTTTTTGGGGGAATTGGACCCCACTAGAAATGTAATTATGCTGAAATGCATTAATTGAAGGCACTGTGCACGCTGTTGGACTGCTGACAGTAGTTATGTTAACCTAACAAGCTCTGTAACTGGTCAAGGCACATCCATAATCACTGTATTTTTTTCCCTGTCCCTGATAAAATTGAATTATTTTGATGGTTTTTGTGGTACTGTAGATGGTGTTCTTATTTAATAAGTATTTACGGGGGGAAAGTAGTTTTATTTAGTGGTGCATTACACTCTTATTTACATCATCTTTTACCAGCTTTTTTTGTAAAAATAAAAGACATTGTATCTGTCATTTTGTGTATTTTTACAAGCTAGAGTTTAGATACTTTAGCTAAACAGACTAAACACTGACAATAGAGGCCTGGGTGCCCTGAAATGATGTTTTTTCCTTTTATGCACTGTCAATGCAACAGCATTTTCCTAGGCATCTTCTGAAGTTGTTAAAGGATTTCTCATGCAACTCAAACCTGAATTTATATACATAATTCCTAATGTTATACATCTTCCTCCATTTACAGTGACTAGTGGAACTTGCCCTATGGAGCAGACCCATGCTAGTTGACTGTCCTTCTTTGACACTGCTTTAACTTTGTGAAGCTTTTCCAAAATTACTCATTCTCAACTGTTACCTGGTGCCAGGTGTGTGCCAAATCTGAAGCTATGGTAAAGCTGCCTAGAAACAAGCAAAACATCAGGCATCTTCTGTAGGATGCAGCAAATACAGCACTGCATGTGTGAGCTAACACATGCAAAAGAATCTCTTCATGAAAAAGCTGTACAGGGCAAGTTCAAGACATCTCTGAAGAACTGGCAGCATGAAGGCTGTTCCTTTCTGCTTTGCATAATCACATAGGTCATGAGTAGCTTTCCTTCTTTCTGCTGAGTCCAGCAACCAGTGCCCATGATACGCAGTGTATGCTGTCAAGGATGTGACAGAGCAGTAAAGTGGAAAAGGATACAGAACTGTACTTTGGCATCAAGCAGTAAAAGCATTGCTTGTATTTATGACATGTAGAGCTCCCTGCAGAACTGAGGCATGCTACAGGATGAAAGAAAGCTTGTTTAATATTACCGCCCACTGCACTCCGCTCCTCCAAGCCTCAAAACCTTGCAGTAGCTGATGAGAGCAGGGGCAGCTCTTTGCCACTACCTGCCACTTGGAGCCTTTATCCACTGCTTGTTTGGACCAGTTGCTGTTGAAGCACACTGTACAGTTCAGATTGGCTAGGCCTGTTCTACATCTTACCAAACAGAAGCAACTGCTGCTTTGACTGTAGTTAGTGGGGATGGCAACTCTTAAGTTGTACTAAATTTCACTTTGGGCTATTACTGATAGTAATTGCATAAGAGTCACCGTAGTCACAGCAAGCAGTCCTCAAAGCAATGCTTGCAAGGACATCTGTATAAATAGGAAGCACTCAACTGCTTATATTGCTATGAGTTGCTGTATGACTTCACACTGACATGGCACAGAGGTTAACTTCTCAAACTCATCACCAAGGTGCACAGACTCATCACAGTCTCCCACACTGCAGCCATCGGGAACAGACTACAGCTGGCTGTTAGAATGGGGAAAGCAAACAGGAGAACGCATTGAAGAACATCCTTAGAGAGAAATATGCTTGGAAATAAAGACATCTCAGATCACAGTGGCAACTGCAAGCTGAGGCAGACCCTGAGTAGACAGCTGCAGTGGTGGCCTCAGCTGTGTTCCACCTCAAGCTGGAGACTTGCCACTGCTCATTACTGTAACTACAGGCAAGTACAAGGCACACACATCCACAACAGAAAAAACTGCCCAGCTGCAGTTGTACTTTTCAAGTCAAGTCAAACAGGGGAAGGACAGAACTTACTGTGAAAGTCTGAGTGAGCTGGTAAAGCAAGGCATATTTCCTTTTCCTGTGATATAAGGGAAAATGCTTCAGGTAAAAGCACAAAATAAAGCAGTACCCCATTCTGGGGGTGGTATGTCTACTTGTTCCCAGAATGCCTCATGCTGCTATAATGACTGGAGCAAGAATAAAATAAAATTACTTGGCAATAAATTGGTGCTGAGGCATTAAGCCTTAGTTACTGCAGCAAGTTCAAGGGGCATGTTAAAATAAAGCAGGAATCTACGGCAAGATGAGTTAAGCCTACAGAATTAACACTCACTGCCCCTCTAAATGGACATTTGCTGATACAAAGGACAATGTTTGCCTACCCTGCCATACACTAACTCCCATTTAGAGATGCAAGACCACCTGGAACTGACTCAGTTACACAGCATGGGCTCAGACTGGTTCCCCCTTTAGCCTTTAAGGGTGGTCTCAAGTAGGCTGGGTACAGGTGTAGGGAAGTTTGTTATAGCCAAGAAAAATTAGTCTTTCCAAATACAAACTACCTCAAGAGTTCTGCAAAAGGCTTTGTGCTTTATTATGCTCAACTTCAAAATTAACAGCTTAGCATTCTCAGAAAAGTATGTTTTCCTCTAAGTTTACCCAATGCCCTGGCTACGGGGTAGACTAGTGGGGTGTAGGTTTTACTAGCTTGTGAATCTGCTCAGATGGTGATGCTATAGTCGTGGAATCAGCCTGTAACTCTTTGCTGAAGCGTGGTGTCCCTACAAAGGCCATTACCACTGACAGCACCAATAGGCCTCAGAAAGCATCATCAAGAAGTAACTGCGCTGGTTCTGCCATTACTACCAAACACTAGAAGTACAATTCCTAGTTGCAAATCCAACCCCAGAAGGGTGCAGGAGTTTGATCCTTCCCTGCTGGCAAACACGTAAACCATAACTAGATCAAACTCTTCAGGTGTAAGCCACTAAGTGCACAGCTCTTGTGCATCATCTGCAGGTACAAGAGGAAGCCAGGCAGGTGCAGATACCATGCTGCGAGCCTTTGAAGTGTCACTTCTCTTGATAACCTTGTGGAAGTAAAAATGGGCAACGCATTTACCAAGAGACCATAACATCAGTGACTCCCTTCCCCAGCAGTTTGTGAGAACTGTCCCTGAAGACACACCAACCACAAGCTTTCTTTGGCTTTAGTCTACAAAACAAGATGCAAACCAGCTGCACTGGAAGTGACCTAGTTGTAACACAAGATT
This sequence comes from Aquila chrysaetos chrysaetos, assembly GCF_900496995.4. Lineage (NCBI taxonomy): Eukaryota > Metazoa > Chordata > Aves > Accipitriformes > Accipitridae > Aquila > Aquila chrysaetos. The sequence goes on along the minus strand of NC_044004.1, from coordinate 29,631,546 downwards.
TCTCAATCATTTTCTAGTGATGAAGAACACGTGCAGGAGACTTCCTACATGCAATAGAAACATGCACAGTAGGTGAATACTACTACGTGTTTTGTTCATGAATGATTTTCTACTACCTACTGTGGATGTCAATTTGATGTTAACTTCAAGCGTTTGATTAGTTCAAGGGTAGGAGCAGTGACATCCTTTTCCACCTGAGGTTCTGCAGGGTCCCGAGCCAGCTGCCACCAAGACCATCGCTGATTTACAAAACATTATTTGTAGGCTCTTCCCGTGTGCAAGCTCCAGAAGCTGCAATATGCACCCTCTGAGCTGGGCACAAAACCCACCTGATCAGTTCAGCGTGCTTTGCAATACTTTTATTTGCATGCTTTCCTAGCTACACCTCACCATGTACCTTCAACAATACCACCACCACCAAAAAAAAAAAAAAAAAGTCTGCTTTACTTGCAGTTTTCTAGAAGAGCCCTAAACCAAACCAAACCAAGAACCCCATCCCACTCAGATGATGTATTTGAAACTGAAGGTGCTATCGCAGGAGAGGCGTTTCCCTTTGCACCTCCCACAGAGGTCCTGGCGGTGGGGCCTCTTGGGATCCACGTGGCGCATCTTCACGGGGCAGGTGCACCTCGTCTGCTTGCAGCTCTGGGGGAGAAGGCGGCGGTCGGCGGGGGCGGCCCGGGGCAGGGCGGCCCGGGGCAGGGCAGGGGGTCCCTTACCTGGCAGGTGATGTCCTCCACACGGTACGGGTTGTAGGACTTCTGGCAGGTCCGGCAGAACTGCCGGAAATAGACCTGGAGGGGGTAGGGGGTGGGGGGGAGGCCGGGGTCAGCGGGGCGGGCGGGCGGGGGGGGGGGGGGGGGGCCGGGCCGGGCCGGTCCGATCCGAGCCTGCCCTACCTTGTTGGTGCCCTGGACGCACCAGACGTAGGCGCTCTCCCAGCGGATGTTGCAGTCCTTGCAGTGGTAGTAGCCGTACTTCTGCTCCAGGAACTGCCGGGGACAGCCGTTACTCCACGCGGCGGGGGTCTCCCGGGCCAGCCCGGCCCCTCTCCCCCCCCCCACGGGCCGGCCCTCACCTGGAAGCGCAGGCGGGTCTTGCCCGCCGCCGGATCCCGCTTCTGGGGGGCGGCCGGCGGCTCTGCCCGCGCTGTTGCTGCTGCTGCTGCTGTTGCTGCCGCTGCCGCCTTCTCCTCGCGGCTCTCCGCCGGCGGCTCCGGGGTCGCGGCCGGGCGCTGCCCTAGCGGCTGGGCCGGGCGCTGCTCCAGCGGCTGGGCGCCGGCCTCGGGGGGCTTCTCCCAGCTCGCCCGCACGGCGGCCGCCTCCGCCTCCCGCTGCTCCCGCGGCGCGGCCGGCTCCTCCTCGACGGCCGCCGCCGCCGGCTCCTCCCGCTGCTGCTGCGGCCGCCGCTCCGGCCCCTCCTCGACGACGGCCGCCGCCGCCGGCTCCTTCTCCTGCTGCGGCCGCCGCTCCGGCTCCTCCTCGACGGCCGCCGCCGCCTCCGCCTCCTCCTGCTGCGGCCGCCGCTCCGGCTCCTCCAGGAAGGCGGTGAGTCTGCGGGACGCCACGGGCGAGTAGACGGCGATGGTGCGGGGGAAGCGGACGGCGCGGGTGCTGGTGGTGGCGGGGCTGCCCTGCTCCTGCTCCTGCTCCGCCTCGCGGGGCCGCGGCCCGGCGGGGGGGGCCGGGGCGGCGGCGCAGCAGCGTGCGGGGCCCCAGGGAGCACTGCACCGAGGCGTCCTGCCGCGGGTTGACCTGGACGCCCACCTCCTTGGTGTTGGCCTTGCGGAGCCGCGGCGTCAGGTTGGGGTTGACTTGGGAGAGGATGGCCTTCAGCTGCGCCCGCTGGTAGTTGTCGAAGTAGTCGGCGGCCGCCGCCGCCTCCCCGTAGCCCGAGAAGTAGCCGCCGCCGCCGCCGCCCCGCGGCCGCCAGCCGCCCGTCGACCCCCCCTTGCCCTTGGGCGGCGGGTAGCGGTAGGAGTAGGGGTGGTACGCGGCGTACAGGTAGCTCTCCATCGCGTCCTCCGCCATGGCGCCGGACCCGGGGTAACCCCCGGGGGGGGGGCGGCCTTAAATACCCCCGGGGCGGGGCGGGGCCGGGCCGGGGCCGGGCTTCCCCCGCCCCCGACGGGCGCCGGCCTCGGCGGCCCCTTCTTCCCATCCCCGCCCGGTGCGGGGCCTCGGGCAGGGCATCCCCCACCACCCCCACCACCACCCCCGCCCAGCACAGCACCCCTGGTGAACCAGACAGCGCGGCCCTTAATTGCCCCCGCGGAATTAATCAGGGGGGAACACGGATTTGGTTCAGCTTCGCCATGTATTTGCGGTGAGAACAACGAGCACAATGCTTTTACAGCGGGTGGGAGGCACGGAGACGCTCGCGCGCAAGGTGCTTTGCCCGTCCGTCCGCACCGGTGCCGCGTTGGCTTCGCCCCCGCAAAACGCTCGGCTCCTTCCTCTTACCCACTCCTGCTGCACTCAGGCGGGCAGGAACCTCCTTGCGCGAAGACGTATGGTTACTGGTTTGCGTCGCAGTGATACTTTTTCCTTTGTTGTTGAAATTTTTTTCATATTTATTTTTGAGGAAATACAACTGTCACGGTAATAAACGACACATCACCTTGCACAATGGGAGCGGCTGGAGAAATGATGGAGGCCGGGCAGCTCCGCTTGCGCCGCAGCGAGCACGGCCCCAGCCCGGTTGCAAGCACAGCACACATCACTCGTACCCGGGTGTCACCTCCTTATCTCACCTAAAGCGCTGTCTGGGTCGGCTCCATCTGAATGGAGTTGTGCTCCTCCGTGGTCACTGTGCCGTACGAAGTATCGGCCACCTCCTCTTCCTTCAGTTTCTTGTAGGAAATATCCGTGTCTTCCTCTTCACCGAGCGTATCTTGTTTGTAGCTCTCTTTCCCACACATCTTGTATACCAGCACAAAGAGTCCCGCTTCTGCCGACTGAAAAAGCGCGTAAAGCAAGGGAAACATGTACATGCTCCCTATGAGCTCTGGGGGGAAGGTGAGTTTTAGGATGGCGGTGCAGAGCTGGACGTTTTGGCACCCTGTTTCCAAAGACACTGTTCTCCTGCAGTGTGGGGGCATTTTAAAGATGGTGGCTAAGCCGTATCCCAAGGCGTACCCCGCTAGAGGCATCAGCACCGCAATGGCGTAGACAGATGCAGGAATATGTGCTATCAGATCTGGGCCCAGCATGGTCCCAGTGAGGATGAACAGGATCACCAGAGTCACCAAGAGGGACCACAGGGAAATCTGACAACAGATACAGACATTGATAAACAACACGGGGGTTATTAGTTTAAAAGCATAAGCATAGCAGGTAGAGGCTTGATAGAGAGTCTAAACTGCAAAACATGGTTGCACTGCCCTTCCCGGGTTTGCTCCTGGCTCAGGACTTTGGTGGTGTTTGACCATATCCCGGGAGAGGAAAGGGCTGAGATCGCCGTCCATCACCTTGCTTTGGGGTGACTTGCTGGGAAACTAGAGAGCCAGGGCTTGTGCTTCACTTTTCCTTTAGTAATTAACCTAATTTGTTTGCCTGTTGTTGCTGTGCCTGCGGGTTAGTTTCGCTAACCCTGAGCGCAGAGGGAGCAGGGAAGAGAGCAGGATGCGGGGGAATGCCTCTGCTCCAGGGCCCCGGGGTGTCTCCCGGGGTGCAGTGTCGCGCTGCCCTCCTTCCCGTGTGCTGGGGGGGGGGAACCAGCCCTTTCCCTCACTTTCCGACTCTGCCCCACCGTTTCATTTCAAGGCTCTAAGTCCTTATATTCCACCTAAGGAGTGGAATATGCCTGTGTGAAGCTACCATCGGTTCGGAGGGACCAGAAAGATTACTGCCGTCAGACACCCCGCTCCCGCCCCGTGGCCGGTGCGGTTCCTGGGCATCCACCGCAGCGCGGCCGTCCGTCCCCGCCCCGTCCCCCCCGTCACCCCGGGGCCGTGCCTACCTTAACCAGGAGGTCGGCGGCGCGGGGGTGCCGGTATCGGATGAGCACCCCCAGGCCGATGGGCAGCAGGGTGCTGCCCAGCGTCAGGCTCACCGCCCCCAGGGGCAGCAGCTGCACCAGGGCCGTGTTGATCCAGTGGCGGCTGTAGACCCAGAGGCAGAGGGGCATCAGGAAGAGGGCCAGCAGCGTGGAGGAGGCCGTCATGATAATGCTGCGCCGGGGAACAGCAGCGAAGAGACACCGGATCACTGCCCGCCCCTCCGGGGGGGGGGGGGGCAGCCCCGGGAAGCCGCAGCCCCCGCGGGAGGGGGGCTCTGCAGCCGGCCGGGGCGTTTCTCACGGCAAGAGCCCCTCTCCCCCCTCCCGCCGCCCCGGCGGGGGCGCGGGCAGGCAGGCTTTTTAGGGAAGGGGGCAGCAGGCGTGTGTCGGGGTCCGTCTAAGAGCCGCCCGCCCCGGGAGAGGCAGGAGAGCGGCGCTGGGGGCTCCCAGCCGCGCCGTGCCCGTCCGTCCGTCCGCCCGTCCGTCCCGGCCCCACCGCCGGTGGGTGTTCAGCAAACCCGCCCCGCGTCCCGGGGCCGCCGCAGCCCCCCGGCCGGCTGGGGCCGAGGGGGAGCGGGGCGCCTACCTGAGGTTCATGTCCCCGTCGACCAGCACCGACATGAGGTTGGAGAGGTTGCCCCCGGGGCAGCAGCCGCACAGCAGCACAGCCACGGCCGCCACCTCGTCCAGGGCGAAGATGAGGGCCAGGAGGAAGGCCAGCAGCGGCATGGCCACGAACTGCCCCAGCAGCGCCAGCAGCAGCCCCACGGGCCGCCGCAGCTGCTGCCCCAGCTGCCCCAGCTCCACGGCGCAGCCCAGCCCCAGCATGGTCACGCAGAGCGCCAGCCCCACCAGCACGCTCAAGCCCTGGCTGAGGGAGCGGTCCCCGAAAGCCTCGCCGCCCCCCCGCCACCGACCCGCCGTCGGGGCCGCCGCTCCCCCCCGCCGCCGCCGCCGCCGCCGCCGGGGGCTGCGCGGAGCCGGCCATGGGCTGCACGGCCCCCGGGAGCCGCCGGCTCCCCGCCGAGCCCCGGAGGAGCGGGGGGGGGGCTCAGTGCGGGAGGCGGAGGCGGCTCGCCGCGGCGGCCGGCGGAGCCCGCATCCCGGCCCGACTCAGCCCGGCCGGGCGCTGCTGGTCGTGCTGCGGCCGCCGTCCGTCCCTGCGCGCCGGCTGTCGTCTGCTGCGGGCGCCGCCCGCCCGTCCCCGGACCCACGCGGGGCCACCCCCGGCGTGGGCGGCGTCTCGCTGCCACCTCGACGGCGGGCAGAGCTCGGCCGCCAGCGCCGCCCGGCCCCGGCGGAGGGAAGCGCAGGCGGCGGCGGGGGCTCATGGCCGGACCCCCCCCCCCTCCGCCGGTGCGGCCCCCCGGCAGCCCGCTTCTGGAGCCGGCACAGCCGCCTGCGTCCTCCCGAGGGTCGGGGCAGGGCCCGGCTTTTCCGGCGGAGGAACTGTGGTGTCGGGGGATTTACTTTGGGGGCAGCATCGGAAAGTCAACCGGTGTCACCCGGTGTGGGTGGGCAGCACCGGTGCCCCGCTGCTGAGGGACAGCCAAGCTCGTCGTCCCGTCCCGTCCCGTCCCCAGGCAAATTGCCGGCTGCTGTGAAGGCTGCGGGAATGGGTGAGGAAGGATGGAAAGCTCTTTTAGGAGGTCGGAGGGGGCACCACTTTCTGCTGGTGGGGTCCCAGAAGCTTGTAAGGAGAGGTGATACCTTTACAGGGCAGTCAGTGCAGGTGGAGGAAGCAGGCAAGCCTGCAGGCACACAAGTCTTCAAACCAGGGAAGGAAATGTAGTCCATCACCCAAAAATCACATCCAAGGGCGATTATAGTCTTGTCAGTCATAAAACTGTGCGTACAACATTCACGTTTCCCTTATTTCATACTTTTCATTTAATAATTGTGTGTCGCCCTGTTCCTTCAAAAGTGAAACGCTGTATGGGACACCAGGCTGGGCTCACAAGGGCAGGAGCCCCCAAGAGAGGAGGGCAGCCTCCGAGAGCAGGATGGATGTTGGTGACGCTTACTCCGCGCCCTTGGCACCACTACTGGCTGTGTCTTGGGAGCGTAACCATCTTTTCTTCTTTCACTCAGAGGACTTAGAGGGGTCGCAGCCACCGCTTCACATCACTGCTCCTGGGTGGGAGTAGCTGGCTCAGCACAATAGCATCCCCAGGCACTGCCCCTTGGCTTCTACACTGAGCATGCCGCTCTGCTCCGTGTGGAGCATCTCAGGTCGCAGCTCAAGGGGGATGCACCAAATTTAAGGAGAGAGCCTATGGGAGCCGCCCTGACCGGCTGCTTGCCTTAAGCTCCATCAGACAGCAAGTTTCTCAAAAATTTATCTGGGTAAAATTTTAGGCTGTCCCAGGATTTGAGTAGAAATTATTGGTGATTCAAGAGAAAAACAGACTATTTGCTTATTAAACCTTTAATTCTTACTTGGGGCACGGGTGACACAAGAAGTGCAAGTAGTACCTAGTGACAAAATCCCGGGTGCGGCAACTTTGCCGGTACGATGCCAAGTTCAGTATCGTTCTGCCTGTGTTTGTTTCCTTGTCATTAGCCTAGGGAGAGTGCAGGGAAGATGTGTCATCAGAGCTGAACAACCAAATAGGACCTGGACTGCTTTAGTTCATTCATATTTTGGGGCTCTGTCTGCTGCTAGAGGAGGGGAACGCAGCGTTCGGTTGGCTTTCTGAGCCAACAGTGTTCTCTGGACTTAATTTGCAGGTCTGCATATGCAGAAAAGTGCTTTCAGTGTATTTATTGTGCTTCTTAAAGTCTTAACCACTGCTATATCTTCTCTCATCCTTCATGTAGCCAATATTTGGCTTCACAACATGCAGGTCATTTGCTTATCATACCCTCCCTGGTTTGTAAGCAATGCCCGTGCGGTTTCCCTGCAGCGTGACCAAGCGGGGTTCACCATGGGCAAGCCCAGGCTGGGTCAGTCGTGCAGAGTGTGAGGTGGCTGCTTATCGAGCAGGTGTGAAGGGCACAGGCCAGGCCTCCTGTTTTATCTCCCAGTGTCACTCCCCAGACTCCCTGCTTGAGCAGGGCTGGGCATGGGAAGATATTTTTGTGTCATAACGTATGACATATATCATATAGGCAGTTATAGGAGGAGTTCAGTAAAGCTAGATACTGTGAAGCAGATGCGTCCTCTTTCAGAGCCCACCCAGTCATCGTAAACTTCAGTTTCAAGGGTCACTGAACTATAGCGTTTCTAGTGGGAAAATGTCATGAATCCATCGTAACAAATCAAGACCTCTTGAGATTTTTCTTAAAATTTATCAGCTGAAATTCAAACTTAACTCTCTGTCTAAACACGAGCAGTACTGCTGACTTCAGGGAAAGCCAAGTCTGAACCCAGCCGATGTGCTTCACTAATTGTCTGTCCAGTGAGTACCGTCACCCCTGCCAGCACCCAGCATATTTTCACATCCAGCATGTAGAGTGAAAGAACATTGTATCTGCTGGTGAGCATGGTTCTTGTCTCTTTAACTTGCTGCAGGCTTTCCCGATATGTCATTGTTAAAGTACAGTCTGGAGTCTGGAGTGATGCCGAGCAGTTTTGCAGCATCTGCCTGCAAGGCAGCCAGCTCACACGTAGTGCACACCACGATGTATCTGAATCAATGGCTAATTCCTTCTCTGTTTTCTTTTGTGGAGGGCAGGAGGAAGCATACTGCCTACCTGCTATTACTGGAAGCAACAGATTGACTATTTGTATATAAAAAGATGTGGCAAATAAACCCGGTCATATATCATTCTCAAATTATTCCTTGTTAGTCCTGCTGTTGAAAAATAGGCGAGAGGATAACAGATAGCAAGAGCAAAAAGAGGGAGAGAGAAAGGACTCATTGAAATACGAGCTGCTTGTAGTTTGTAACCTTTATAAATAATATTGCCTTATGTTATTCTTAGGAGCGGTTTGATTTCCACAGGAGAGCACCTGTGCTATTGTTAAAGAATTTTCAAATGTGGGTTTCTCTAGGTTTGCTTTATTAACAACTCAGAGTGGGGCCACCACTGCAGTGAATGGCAAAAGATAACTCAAAAACACCTCCTATATATATACAATTTTACAAAACAATATGCAATTGATGATTTGCCAAAAGAAGTTCTACGTGTTTCTCCATGAACTCTCAGTTCTCTATTCTCCAGTGGTTTCAAAAGTCCAATACATTTTCCTGTCTCAGCTGATTCTTATTGTCTCGTCCCGGTTCTTCTGAAGTTAGTGGTCATAGGCAGAAGGTCTCCGGTCACCACAATCACTTATCTTCTTACACATCAGAAATCACCTTTGAATTTCTGAGAATCACTCAGGTTGTTTTATTAATTCATCTTACTCTAAAGTTAATCACTTACTCTTATCTATTCTTATGTCTTAGGTCTAAGATCTATGATCCTTTTTCTGTTGATTCAGCTTGACTGGGTTTTAAGCCAGCCATGGTGAGGGCTACACAAGGGACAAATAAGCAGCTTATGCATATTGTTTTATAAGCACCTGCATTCTGTTAATCACATCTAAAACAATCTAATCATTAGTTATACGTCTGATATGAATAGTCTTAGAAACAATGAGGCTTAAGGCCTAGTTCCCTTTATAGCTATAAAGCGGTCTGAAGTAGCAGGAGTCCTTCAACCACTAGGAATTTTGTTTGCTCTTTTATAAGAGGATTTTTTGTGCCTTCCCTTTATTTAACTGGAATCAAAGGTGAAAAATAGAGGACAGGCTTGTAAGGAATTTTGACAGTGCTCTAGGAAATGAGCAAAGCGACCTTGCTGTTCGCTCAGCTAGTGACCGCTCCTGCACTTTGTATGGAAACGTTGTTTGAATCGCTTCTCCTGCCAGAGATTAAAAGCGTCTGGCATAGCCCAGGATCATTATAAAATTGCAATCACTATGTATATGCAGTGAGGTCCCCTCGGTGGCCCCCGAGGGAAGTCACTGTGGGTGTTGTGCACTGTGCTGAATTTGCGGCAGCGAGAGGAGGTTCAGTGTGTGCAGCCATTATGCCCCTTGCTCCACGCGCTCATGAGCCTCGGGCAAGAAGGGTTGGTTTGCAAATCCCAAGCAAGTTATGGATAAATCACAGTCTTGGACTTGGAAGCCTAAATCCCGACCGTGCTGCACTTCAGGCGCATGTGCACGCTGTGGTTGTGAGCACTACGTAAAAGCAGGACGATGGGGTGGGGTGAGAAAGCAAAGGATGGTCACCCCCTCTTTTCCCGCTCTTCCCACTTCAGCTCGGTATCCATTTCAGCTCCCCGCTCCTCCCGCCCCGGCTCGCTGCGTGCTGTGCCCGGGTCTGTGGGAAGCGGCGGAGCTCAGCTGCTGTGGGATGGCGTCACCCGCCCGTAAGTCATGCTTTGCCTCTCTGCATGTCCGTGCTGGCTGATTTGTGGAGCTGTGCCGGGCGTCTGCAGAGGAAGAGAGGCCTCCGGAGGATAGTCCTGGAGGATGGAAGGCTTTTGGTCAGCACCTTGAAGCGGTGGTGCTGCCAAAGAAGATGGGGCAAAATACTGCCGTGAAAGTGATGTTCAGGTGAGACCTAGCAGGAGTGGTTTCTGATTTCCAGGGGATGTACAATCCCTTTGTTTCTACTTTACTTGCTGTGCACCTAGGTTAGAAATAAAAATAGAAATAAATAGGGATATAATAGAAATAAAGAGGAAATTTAAGACTTAATAGGATAGTAATCATTTTCCATGGAAAAAAATAAAGTCTTTGCTGTCATTGTCTTGGATTAAAATATTCCTTAAGGGTATTGTGTGATCCCCTACATGCGGTTTAGGGTAAACTTGTGGTAAACTCTGTGAAATGCATGTGCTTGTTCTTATTTATAACTTAGATCCAGAGCGGTTATTTTTGTGGCTTAGGAGAGTTAGGAATTGGTGCATAATTGTGCAGAGACACTGGTGATTTTGCTTGTTCTTCCACGGTTATCTTTGTGCTAGGAAGGATGCATCAGCTGGTCCTTTGCTAAGTCCCTCTCTGGTACCTGGCTGCCTCTCCCTCCCTCAAGAGCAGCAGCACAGAGAGGACTTTGCACCTTTTGTCACCCCCACCCGTAGCTCACCTTCACTGAGCCAGCGACTGTAAGATCTTAGCAGTCTCATGGCTTTTTTTTTTTTTTTTTTTAATTTTATATTGTTTGGGAGCTGGTTCACTAAACAGGTGAGAAAATACATTTTTGAAATAAGATGAAGCGTTGACATCTGTGCCATTAAGTTGTCCCAAAGAAACCTTCCCAGCCAGACACAGACAGAAACTGCTTTGGTGAGGATGTGCTGATCAATCGACGTTGCTCCTGCCCCAAATGGCGTGTGTTTCACACAAAGGCGGTGTGCGGTTGGACCATGTCGGTGGAGAACACACAAGAACCACGGGTTTCCCATTAGTTCATTGCTCCTGCAGCTGTCTGTAGTGCAAAAGGGCTAGGACAGATCTGCCTTCCCTGCCTCCCAGGATTCTCTCCTACCCTTCAACATGACACCTGGCCCCATTGCAGCCCTGTCACCCTTCATCCCAAGCTTGCTTTTCTTAAACTCCCCTCTGTCCTGCCCTTAGCACAGCGCCGCGGCTCGATCCTGCTCAGTAAATCTCCACATTAATCAGCATCTTTTATCCCACAGCCAGCATCCTCGACCAGACCCAGGGTTTGAATTTCAGGGTGGGGAAAATTAGGTATGTGTCCCTTCCTCCCCGCCTCGTCAGGAGTCATCACTGTGTCCCTGTTGTCTCCTCTACAGGTGGGATCCCCCCAAATCATCCTTCCCTTCCCCTTGGCCCAGGTGGCAAAGGCATCCAGGCACCCTCCTCCTCCTCCTCCTCCTTCTTCCTCTGCTGTGCTGCCTCTGCCTCCTCCTCTTCCCTGCTGCCTCTGTGATTTCTCCGTTCATGGGAGTCCTGTCCCCTTCTCCCTCGGATTCCTCTTCCAAATGACGCCTGTTTCAGTCCAGCTCTACTCCGTATTTACGCCTCCCTCGGGAGCAGTGCTCTGCAGCTCATAGCCTCCCAGATTTTATTAAATTGAAGTGGTGTGGAAGGGAAACAGCACAAGCCTCATTACTCAGCTGTGCTGACTCCTTTGTGTCCCCGCTATCTGTTCAGTCTCTCTGAGTGGCTGGGGACAGATCTTTGCACTGAAGCTCTGGGTTAGCAGTCAAGGGCAGAAATTATTATAATAAAACCCTCCTGTTATACTTGGTGTTCCCCCATGTTTATTTTTAAGATGGCTGAAGACCATTAATCAGCAAGTAAGTGCATGATAACTCGGGTCGCAATGTTCCAATAATTCATAAGTAGAGCTAAGTGTTTAAGGCTGCGTGATCTGCCTTTTAACAACAAGGTGAAGAGATCTTTTGCCAACCATCCCATTAGAAAAAAGCCTTCTGGTCCATGAAGGGAGACGAAATCAGGTTTTGTAAATTGATTGCTGACAGTCATTTGTTGAGGCAGTTCTACCCCTACAACCGTAAAACAATTACTAGCAGCACTTTTTTTCCTTAAGCAATTAAAATGCCTTTATGTGAGATACCTTTACCCAAATTCAAATAAGAAATAATCCGCCTCAGCCACTGTTCCCTTTTGTTGCCATTTGATCTTTTTCTGGAGTTGGAATATTATCAGGATTAAGATGAAAAGTCGTAATAAAATAAATGACCTGATGACTAATGTATGCCTTGGTCCAGAAGAGCCGAAATTAGCATCCTGTCCAGCCAGGCAGGGACAGGAGGTGAGATGAGGCTGCCTCTGAAGGCACTGGATTCAGTTTTAAAAGTCAAATGGTATTCTGCACCACAGGCATAGGTCTCGCTTTGCACGGGCTCTCACAGGCAGATGGTCTTCATTGTACTTTAGAGACAGGCATGTCTTGGATGTTGCAGCCCTAGTTTACCTCCCTGCAAGTGCTGCAGACAGCCGGTTCAGCATCTGCAGAGCGGGGGGAAGGTGTGGGGGGGATGCTGATGGCAGTGAGGGGACAGCGGTGTCATCGAGGCCAGGGAGAACACTAAAAATGGAATGTGCACAACCGGATAAATGGTGGGGCTTTAAAAGGATGCATGTGCAGTTGCAGGCCCAGATCCAGCTGGCTTTATTGGTTTCCATTGCCCATTGAGGCTTCCAGCCCCTTCTTAATTTCCTGTGCAGGAACCTGGTCAGGGTTAGGGACATAAATCAAGGGAGGTAATATGGAGGTAGATCACACAAATGTGGTTTTGTGCCTAGAAAATCGGTATTTTGGGTTTTGCAAAAAAATGCCAGATCAGAGTAAATGACTGTATTGTCCCACAGAATAGTTTAAATGTCAAAAAAATGCAGAAGTAAATTTAATAATTCCTACAGCAGCTGTTGCTTCATAGTGTATTTACTTAATTGAAGAAAGACACCCCGAAGACAAATTACATCCCTCTCCCACCAAAGCTTTCTCCATATTAAAAGGGATGTTAATGGTGAGCCCCATGAGAAAGATAAGAGTTAATAACATCGATATTCTATCTCAGGTTACACAAAAAAACCCCTTTGCACTCAGTTGCCATTTGTATCGCTGCATCGAAGGTGCCTGAACGTGGACTAAGACTGTTTTGTGTTAGATACTGTACAAACATAGAATAAAAATGCTTCTTGTCCTGCTGCCAAATTTTTACCACATAATAAAAATTAGTATCAGTAACGCTGATCAACAAATAAGCAAGCCCTTCAAAATAGGTGCACTATTACCTAAATTAAATCTCAAGCTGTCTAGAAGAAATCTCAGGCAAATGGGAAGAAATAAATCTCAAACATAATAGGAATCTCTTAAAACTTGCCTTAGGTAATGTTGTATATTAATCCCATGAAAATAGCCTTGACGCACTGTGTTATGTGCACTTTTAAAGCCATGATAAAGAAGGACATTTTTTTAATAACCTAAAGAATGTTCTGAATTTTGACCTATGGTATCAGAAGAAGTTGCACATCGCTGCAGCTGAGGAAGATGTACCCTAGGTTTTGTATACCTGTTGATTTGCCAGGAGAACGAAAGCATGAACGTCTTCGTCAACAAAATTTTTAATTTCCTTTCTGGGGTGTGTAAGCAGAAATGCCGGGGATGAAGCCAGGAGGATATTTCTTCCTGCCTGAGGTGTCCACTCTACCACTAGTTGGAAGTAGTCTCTTTGTCATAACCTCACAAGTCCACAGAGGTACAATGGGTTTCAGCTGCTGTAAGAGAGACCCAGATTAGATACGGAAGGGACAAATAAAAACAATGGTGCTGAAGGGCTGGACAGCCTGGGGAGGCAGCGACGATCCCCCAGGGAAGGTCAGGCAGACGTCTGCGTGGCAGGGTGAGCGGCAGCAGCTGACTCCGCTTTGGGGTGCCACGGCGGGACCGGGTGACCCCGCCAAGCTCCTCCTGGCCTCCGGTTACCCGGTTCTCTGGTACCTTCTGCAAATGGGCTGTGACGCCTGCTGGTATCGATAAAACTTCACGTCTCTTTGTGGCGTAACTGCGCTTGCGGTCGTAGCTGCTGGTAGCATGCTGGGGATCGCTGGGGATCACTGGGGTCTGGCCAAGCTGGAAACATCAGGCGGGGTTTGCAGCCCAGAACTGAAGTCTGCGGCCTGAACTGCTTGCAGATTTTATTAAGATGGCAGCATCTTGCACGCTGCCTGCCAGATAACAGGGTTTGGACTGAGCTGTTTAAGATGGGATAGGCAGAGGAGGGAATGAAAAGCAGTCAGGCCTTTATTTCAGGGTGAAAGAATTCAAGAAAAACAGAAGATCGGAACAAACATGTACAAAACGGCCACTTTAAGAGCTCCTTATGTCTGCCCAGTCCATGATAATGTCAGAAAGCAAAAGATTAGGAATATTACTGAATTTATTTTAATGTAGTAAATATATAACATTTATGACACATACACTTTTTTACACATATAATTTCTAAATAAAATATTTTACCCATATATATATGGGTAGCCTAAATGCTGGGTAATGATCAGTAGGAGAGTCTTGCTGCTGAAGTCAATGCAAACCGGGACCGTAAGAGTAGCTACTCAAAGAGGTATGTCAGGTATCAGTGCCCAGCACTGCCACCCAGCTGTGAGCCGTACTGTGCAGTAATCCCAGGCCCAGAAGGAACGTCCACCCAAACAAACCCTGCCCAAACCCCACCGGGCAAGGGAGCCCTGTGCTGAACTGGAGCTGGGGATGGACAGGGAGATAATGGAGTCGCCACTTCCCATGGAAATACAGAACTCCTTGCAAAGAAAATTGCTTCAAACTGACACCAAGAAGCCCAAACGAAAAAACAGGTCCCAAAATGCTAGGTGCTAGGCAAATCCAGCTAGGGAGGGGTTTCTGTCCTTCCCCATTCCCCAAAGAGTTCATTATTGAGTGCAAAGATACAGGATCCTTACAGTCTCATGCTGGAGAAGTAATACACTGAGATTAATGCACCTGCTCAAGATCACACTGGAGATAGAGGCAAAGCTGCACACTGGAGACAAGTGCACTGAGCTCCAGCAGGTACCTTACTCCCCAGGAGTAAACATGTACAGTGTGATCCCTTCATCACAAAAAAAAAAAAAAAAATCTGTCTCTACAACTGCTAAATATCCACAGAATCAATCTTCACTTGTAGATTCTTGAAGTATTTGAGCGGTATTGCTGACACACTCCGTAGGAGTAAGCTTTGAGCAACCCCCTTCAGTCTCTACAGACAAATACGAACTCTGCTCCCAGAGAGGCTCAGCAGTGAGGACGACTTGCTGCGCTCCTCCAGCAAACAGCAATAACCAAGCACAGAGATTTCATTGCACGGACTTCTTTAAACCCTTTGATTCAGTGGCACAGTGAAGATGTCCAAGCAGTTTTGTCCCTTCAGGTGGAGAAGGCTGCCTTGCAGCTCATGGCTGCTCCCTCCCCATCCCTGCAGCATGCCAGCACTCACCGTTAGCATCCTGGTCCTTTTCTTTTCAAATTCAAGAGATTTTTGGCAGTGATCTCAACCTTTACTAGATAATGAAAGATCTTATCCAAGAACTAAGGGGCAGATTTTAGAAAGACCTTAAGTAACCAAAAATTCAATTTTAAGGGCATAACGAACAGTAAGAGCAGTTGGGCAACCAGTGTACTGAGCACTAATATACCAAATGCAAATTCCATTGTCGCTTGTGCGAAAATGCAGGTTGCAGCTGAGCTCTTCCCAGGAGATTTCTTGGATCAGATGCCCAAATCCGGAAGCCCTGAGAAGTCAGGCTCTGCAGAAAAGGAGACTGGCCCATCCTCCCCATGGCAGAGTAGTAATGGCATCAGTTTGCAGTCACTGCTGTTGCCCCAGAGCTGAAGCACTCCCTGTGCAACACAGGCTCCTACAACTCCCCCGCCCCAGTAATTTCACATCCGTGCTGGTGGCGGTGGGAGTTGGTGGCTCGTTGCTACACTTCAAGTTGTTCAGAGGTGCTGCTCTGGAGGTAAGCTGTACTCGAGTGCTGTGTTAACTGCAGGTGGACCTGCCATGGAGAGGAGTGTATGTCTCATGTAATCCACGCCAGTTCTGAGTAGCTCAATACAAGCCTTTTTACATCCCGCAGTCCTGAGATGATGCTGTGCGGTGCTACATATTTAGTTGGGAAAACCCAGATCAGTGGGAAAAATAGTTCTGAAATCTTAAATGTTTCAGGAGGTTTAAATCTACCTGATACTGAGTAAAAAGCCTAATGGGGGTATTTCAGACTCTGTGATACATATGAAAAATAAAGTCCCAAATCATAAAATCTAGATGACAAGATTAAAATATCAAAACTGGCATTGGAGCAGTCACTGATAACCTGGGGTGCAGTCTGGCATCTCTAAGAAAGGTGATGTGCAGGAAAGATAAGCTGAATTTTTATCTCTTCTCTTTTAGATAAAGTCACATACCTGTACGAGAGGTGGTTTTTACAGCCAGCCTGTGCACGGCTTGGTCTTCTCTCAACCTGGGGCTTTCCTGGCATAAATGCAGCTGTTAAATTCGTTCAGGACCTCATGGACAATTTAGTGTAAGCTCAGGACGATGTGGTGAATTGAAGCTAAACTAGACTGAACTTTAGACTGAAAAGCACAGAGAAAGCAAGACCTCCCTCTAGTGTCTGGAGAGTCCTGGGAAGGCAGCAAAGAGAGCAAAAAAAGAAAAACCCAGCAGTATTTATAAGAGTAAAAAAAGCACGCAAGACAGTAAAATAGAAGGGCTAAAAAGAGTGCATAAATGGGCTATAAATGTAACCTACCTGTTGTTTTGAATTTTGAACTGAGGTTCCTGGTAGGCAGATTTCAGTGATTTGCTTTGGTAATTAATGTTATTTAATTATCTTCATAATGAGGAGGATGCAGAAAGTGGGAACACACTGATAGAATCTGCTAATGAAAAAAACGTGAGAGACTTGGGATGGGGAGGGCAGCACAGAAGAATGGCCCAGGCAAGGAGTGGGAGAGATGGGCTGAGCCAAGGCCCCGCAGAGGGTACGTGGTTTGAGCCTCCTAATGAGAACCACCTATTTTTCATACTTCAGTTCTACCACGGAAAGGAGCTCTAAGCTGATGTGGTACCTCTGTCAAGGTGGGAAAATAAGGGTTAGAAATCTGTAGAGTCTGCTACACAGTGGCAAGCCTTGAATACTAGGTTGCAAGGTGTTTTTTGGAGGAGTTTTTCCATTTCTTCTCCTGACAGTGGGCGATTGGGCAGGAAGGCTGGCACTGTTGGCTAGAGAAGTGCAAGTGCCTGCAGAGGGCTGTATTTCACTGCCCTGGGCAAATTTCATGTGGAGATAAATCATAAAGGTGAAAAGCCCACCAGGATTCGATTAAATTCCTGTGTTCTTCTACTCAGGAGAAAGTGGCCTGAATTTGCCAGCCCTTAGCAGGGCCTTGTGTTGCTGAAAGCTGCTTTACTGCTGAAGGAAAGGGCTGAGCTGGGCTTGGGCGCTTTACCAGACCCATGCCTTTAAGCAAGGCCCTTTTAATATTCCCACATACCATTCACACTCAGTGGAGCTGAGCCTGTGTGAATGGCAGCATAAATATAGTAACTAAATCTTTGTTGATTTTTTTTCAAAGGGAAAAGAAAAATCCCTCAACTCTGACATTTACAACAGACATTATCTGCTTTCTGACATTTGGGCTTATAAACTGAGGTCGACCAAATTTCTGTTCTTAACTTACCCCACTGTATCAGACAAGATACGAACTGACTTGCCGACCCTTTCTCTAAATAGCAGCGCACCTGCCCCTCACTCCCAGCACGTGAGTTATAAAGACATGTACTTATTTCAGTGATGACGAACTGAGCCTCAAGAAAATAAATGAAGCATCCTCAAAAGTGTACATCAGAGCAGGGAGC
This sequence comes from Aquila chrysaetos chrysaetos, assembly GCF_900496995.4. Taxonomy (NCBI): domain Eukaryota; kingdom Metazoa; phylum Chordata; class Aves; order Accipitriformes; family Accipitridae; genus Aquila; species Aquila chrysaetos. Next base: position 29,614,173 of record NC_044004.1, on the reverse strand, counting down.
TGACGGAGGGTCTCCTATAGCCCAGTCGTGCACCATAATGAATTTTTTTTTTTTTTTTGATCCCACAGGTATTCAGGAGGGCTGTGTGCACAGACTGAACAGTGCTAGCTCTGCACCAGCAACCTGGGAGGAGAGGTGGGTGATGTTAGCAATGGCTGCGATGGCTAGGCAGCTGCACCCTCAGGAGGGAGTTTCAGGGCAGCGGCCATGCCTGTGCTGCCTGTGCAGGCAGGGGCATCGCGTGCAGGCTCAGGAGCTGCCCGTTCCTGCCAGCAAGGGCGGGATGGAGCGGAATGCTCCGGGCTCCTCTCTGAGGCAGACGGTGGGGACGCCACGTTGCTGTCACTGACATCCAGGCATGGCTTTAAAAGGATGAGAATCAGGACAAGGTTTTCATAACTCCTTTGAAGACAGGTCAGTTGAAGCGGCATTAACAGTGGTTTTATGTGTCGGCATTAGCCCAGTGGGGAATGGATGAACAGGAACAATACAACCTTGCTCTGGGCTTAGTGGTTGGGTGAGTAAATGCAGGGGTAAATGGATGACTGTAGAGCTGAGAAACGCGAGGTTAAGACAGGAGCTGAGGCAGAGCGTGACGAGCAGAGGGTTTGCCTGATCTCCCCCCACTCCCCTTTTCTTTGAGAGGGGACTCAAAATGGCAGCATGTGTGTCAACAAAATTTCATTTCTAAAGGAGGAGAGCGATGAAGATATATTTAAGATGGCACAAGATACTCCTGTCCTGCTGATCTGCGTTAAGACAAACAGTTCTGCTTGAAGAACGATTACGTAGTACTCCTTGAGTTCAGCAGGTCCCAGGTTCGATCAGCCAGCAGTGCAGCTGGCCTTACCCTCAGCCCTGAACAGGATGCAAACCAAACTCCTTGTAATCCAGAGCTGGGTCCAGCGTCACTTTCTCCTGTCAGCATTTTGGCACCCATCTGAAGCACAGAGAGAGCAGGAACAGCTCTGAAATGATATGGCAGTATTAACCCTGCTGAGTAAAGGGAGGTAAGGATCGGTCGGGTAGCTAAGCTTTTGTAATGGGTTGTACAGGTTGGTTTGCTGATCGTGTCTGAAGGGAAACAAAAAAACTTAGGAAGAGTGCCTCAAGACAAATATAGGTGACTGAAAGTGCAGTGATGCTGGGGTTAGAGCAGGGGGCACCTAGTCCAGCCCAGCAGCCTGTCACTGTCCATGGCCAAGGCAGGATGCCCAGGAAGAGCAGGAGGCCAGGGAAAGCCCAGCGTGCCCATCCCCCTGACCACACTGCTGCCACCGGCATGTCACAACCCAGACGTTTCTTGTTCACCTATGTGGCTTTAAGCAGCTAAGACTGTGCAGAGTCCCAAGTCAAGTCACCGATGACCTGCTCCCTTTTTCTCTTGGCAGGACAGAGGCAGGGAACACCACAGAACACAAGTGTCCTTATTCACCTTCCTGTTACTACATAGAGAGTTCTCATGCAAAAAAGCCCCAAAGGCTAACATGGACCACTTTAGTGTTTTTGAAGAAATTAACTGTCCTTCTTACAGAAAGAAACTAGTTAAATTGTTCTATGAATGCTTTTTCCTTGAATGCAAAAAAGCAAGCTTATGTAGAAACCAACAGAAAAGTATACTACTTGACTAATTTCACCAAACACTTTTAGCGAGAATATAGCTATGTCAGACCAAGAAATGCTGGTGTTTTCAGAAAGGAGTTATCAATCATATGAAATTGATTCCATTAATTTCAGTTTTATCAATGGACATAGCTATAAGAAAGCTTGAAAAATGTATTACGCCAAGTATCTCCCAAACTGACTTTGCAGTTGAGGGGGCCAGGGTGGCAGGTATTCACATGGTTCTTCTCAGAGCCTTGGTGCTGGAGGAACATGGAGGTAGCTGGTGTCAGGCTTCTTGAGACCACAGGCTGGGTGAGGGCAGGGGGGCAGCAGTTTGACATTAGACCAAGTTGTTTGTACTAGCAAGGTTTTTAAACAGCCTCTCATAGCAGGGCTGTGAAAAGTTGCAATTTTGGCTACAATCTCGAGATTGTAAATCATGACAAAGAGAATGGAAAAGAACAGAACAGAAGTCTTAGTTTGCATTCTGCATGTTGTGCGTGATAACCAAAAGTCAAGTAACACTGGGGATGGACCACACAGTCACCTTCTCAGTAAGACATATACCACTCATCCCTAATACGCTTATTTTTTGAATCTCACTTGCTGTAGCTGACAACAGAAGTAAGCTTTCGAGGATAATTTAAAAGAAGCAAGGAGGGCTGAACACTCTGGGGGGAAGGCATCACATGACATTCTCTTTTAAGCTTTATCTCTACAAGGTATTAAAATAATTTTCTAAAAGAAAATGGACTTACATGATTGTCTATGTTTATGCTGACAATAGGAGCTCAGATTACAATAGAAGCATCTTCTTTTTTTAGTCTTGTAACAGATATAGTCCACTTTGGTCTCATGTGAGAGTGCCACACAGGACAGAGAATCTCAGGCTTTCCAGCTTTCAAAGCTAATAATTTTTAATTATTTTTTTAATTCACTGTTTGTAACAGGTGTGGACAATGCACCAAGTTGAAAAATCACTTTGCTGGTAAGGAATTATTTTAGCTTTAAATCCTAAATCCTTTAAATCCTGCTGAAGATCTGCAAATTAGTTTAATCACTACAATTATGTTTTGTGTCCTCTAAATGCTTAATGTAGTCACAACAGAGTTTATCATTTAGTGTAAAAAGGACAGTGATGCACAGTACAACTGTGTGAGATACCAGGGCTGAAAATACTATTATAAAACAAACCTGTGGAAAGTGAGTCTAATGGAATCTGCTCCTCTCAGTTCTTTAACTCTTCAAGCAGAGAGCATCTTCTCTCCCATGAAGTTCTGTGTAAAACAGGGATACTCCAGAGAGCACCCGAATCCCAGCCTCATCTTCCTGAAACAAGACAACTACAGATAGACTGCCTGTAGGTGTCAGCCTCGTACTACAGAACAGCATATAGGCAAGTCAAGAGCAGGTGGGTTTTTGCTTTGTTTTTTAAAATCAAAGCAACCTCACATCACACCTGTTTTACTTAAAATGAAAAAAACCTCAAGTTTACTCCTGTTCTTACAGATCAGGAGGGAGAACTAAAGACATATCCCTGTCATATTTGTTTCCCACATTTTTCTCAGAAATGTTTTCTGAGAAAAGATATTTTAAATGATCAAAACTGCATGCTCTGCAGCCACCCTGAGACTTCAGCAGCATAAGCAACTTCAGCCTTCTGCCTCCTTACATGTTCATCGCTTATTTTTCTTCACCATGGCAATCAGACTCCTAGAGGGTAACACACTATCAAATAAAACATGACCTAGCACTTCTGTACCAAAACCAAAGGAGCTGTCTTACCTTCACTCAAGAGAACTGTAGAAACAATATTTTCTATCTTGAGTCTTGCAATATGATGATGCTAATTATAAACAATAATAAAAAAGAGTTTGTTACAGAAGCCCACTAACAGAGAAGCACAAAAGGCTATTAATTGCCTGTGATTTTGACACTGCTCTATTTTCCTGAAGGGGTGTGGGGCAAACAGTACTTGACTGCAGAACTAAAAAGCAATGAAAGGAGGGGTAGTGGATGACATTTTAGAAGCAGTAGGTATGAAGCCAGCTCCACATAAGTAGGTCAGCTAACTAGGGGGAAACATCTACTAGCTTTATGACAAAATAGGGGACTATGCTGGGATAAACAATTAATAGCAAGCCTCACGGATTAAATTTTATTACTTGGCCACCAAATAGAAGTAAATCTAGCTTAACTTTATTTACCAAAATAAGAAAAAGATGGCATTCACACTAGTATTGGATATGTTGCTTTGTAGCAAAATGCAGATTACAGAAAGCTACCAAGTTCAAAACAAGCTTCTTGCTTGTCTGTGAGCCAAAAGATAGAGGCATTCATATACGAGCTAGACAAAACGCATACTTAACAATTCAAAGAAGGCTTACTAGGTACACTTTTACATTGCTCAATTTTCTGCATAAATTCCAGAATGTTCAAAATGAAAAATTTGTTTTGTGTGGTGGTTTGAAGTGAGCACAAATCCTGTAAACGTAGAACAGCAGCTTCTGTACTTAGAATTGCACAAACAAATCACTCTGGATGAAAATTCAGAATACAGTTTTTCACATAACTCTGAATTACGCATTGTCCTTCCAGAGCAGAGGCACAACACAAGTCTACCTCAATCTGTCAATGAAATCACAGTTTTCACCCAAATACAGCATTGTACTCAGTTCATGAATTACAGGGGGCAGAAGCTGATGTTGGTAACTTCTGGCAAAGTGAATATGGTTCTTGAAAAACCACCCACCCAACCAAAAAAGCCCTAAACCAATACCCTCTAAATTTCTAAAAGCTTTTAAAAACAATTTGTTATAAAAATAACAATCCAGGAAGTATTTTGTGGTAAGAATATTTTATATATATTTTTTTTTTACACTTTTAACACTTACAAAAACATTCAAACACAAAAAAATTAAATAACTTTGGAAGCAGAACAAGTCCTTCTGCCTACACACATACAATAATTCCGAGCTGTTGGCACAAAAAGTAATCCACATTCATAAAACCCTTACTACTATATCAAACATAAGTTAAGTAAATCATAGGCACTAGTTTATCAAATCCATATTTCCACACTTCTGCAGTAAATCTCTAAACACAGAGCCCCGTGATTTCCTGATATCAATAAACTGGTAATGCACAAAGGCTTTCTAGTAAACAGACAGTCTGTCTTTTCAGGAAGTCATTCGCTGTATTTCAGGGGAGAACAGCAGAGAAAAGAATCCTTATAAAACTAAGCTGAACCTACCCAAGTGATGAATTACTTAACTTAAGGAAACATACACAACAGTTTGATGCAGCCATGGTAAAACCCCCAATATCGTCATCTAAACTGACTTTCAAAATTTAAAAGTCAAGCAAGTGTTTGATAAAATCCACCAATTAAAATTCACCTTTTTTCAATGAAGACTGCAGCATTGCTTTGTAAAATGCTGAAATGTTAAAATTTGGGCTTTAGTGAGAATATGCGCATTTGATCTTGTCCTCTCTTCTGCTTAATAGTGATATGAGATATTGACATCCATTATCCGTGCCAGTGAATGACACAAGGCTAGATTAGTGGTATGTACTGGTCTACTGGTGCAAGGTAGTTTCTTTACCCCTGCTGAAATCTTACTGAATTACAGTATATTTGATACCCTGACTTCAAAGTCTCAGCACAGATCTTGGTCTGGAGCGTGAAGTCATTCATCAACCCAAAGTCTGCTTGAGTAATTAGAGCTGCAAATTAGTCTCCACTCCTTCCTATTTGGCTTCTTCCAAGTGAAGTAGTATTTGCATGGCTTTTCATCCAGGAATATGTTAATGCTGGCCTAAAATTCAAGTGCTAGAATTTCAGGGTTAGTTATCCTCTTAGTGGTGGGAGTCAAAATACACCAGCAGTTCCAAACTCAGATACTAATGGGGTTGAAGGCTACCTACCCATCCAATCCAACTTGTAGTGTTTGTCAGTCATTGCACAAAGGATATACCATTCACATTCTCTTACTTCATCAACTGTACATCCAAAATACTGAAAAAGCTTCAAACAAAATCCCTTCCATTTAACTAGTCCCACCCAATACAACTTTAGTTACAAACGTTTGTATGATGTCTTTCAAAACAGAAAACAATGGTTCAAATGCTAAATATATGAATGAGTTGTTCTGAGCAAATGTGTTAGAATAAGTCAGAGCCACCAGAGGAATTTAATAGCTTGTAAACAGACATAGCAGGTTTCATACTCTGTTACCAGTAAGATACACATATGTAAGGCAAAGTACATATTTAAACACACTTACATGGGCAATATCTTCTGTAAAAATATTTACAATTTAAAATAAACCAATTTAAGAAATGGATGAAAGTAAAAAAATAGGATACAGAAAACTCCCTCATACCATGGAACATCACCTAAATGAATATCATTTGGCATCAAGAGTCAACTCATTACCTTAAAATTTTTATGTTACAAGTGCATAGTTGTGTTTCCTTCTCCTTAACTATCAGCATTTACAGTTGCTCCAGGCTGCAAGCATAATGGTATGGTATTAGAACAAATTAACATTACAACTTGCTCTTTCCTTTGCAAGGAAACCTGCTATAAAAAAAAGTTTTCCCCAGACAGTGAGCCATGTGTTAAAAGTGTGGCTACAATAGCAAAGGCCATCTTTCCTGAGCCAGGAACTTTAAGGTTAGAAAGATTGTACAACTGATACTAAGCCCTTTTGGCAATCAAACATATAAGAGCATGTAAAGCTGATAAATCAACATAGGAAAGATGCAATCTATACTGTTGCATTTGTGTCTGCTACATTCAAACCTTTAATGTTAATAAAAGCCATGGCTACTACTTACTGTTCTGCCTAATCCTCCAGAGTAAATTCTGATTTTTTCTGAAGGATGTACGTACCACTTTCCCCAATGAGAATCTCATACAATTGTTAAAAGCAATGTTTCACTAGCACTGTAGCAGTCTGCAATCAGAATATTAGCTCTGATTAACGTTGCCTTGTTTCAATAGTACATATTCACCAATCTTTTTGCTGAATTAAAACAGTCTGAATATGAAGTTTTGGACAATGCAAGTTGACTGTTATACTTGCTGTTTTTCAAGATGGGCATTTCTTTGGCATTCGTTAGGTTTTTGCCCAGACATTGGCCACTGTCATAAATGCTCATATTGATACGTTTTAAGCAAGCAAGAAACCCCCCCCAGAACTGATAGCAATTTAATGTAGAAGTGATTGTATGACCACCAAACATCTGATGTTAGATGTCATTAAAGTGCTGCTTTATAATCTCTGTCAGTTTGTGCTAATTAGAGACAGAGAAATCTGGAATTTTCACAAATCCCAAAAGTCATATCTGAACAGTTTGTATAATCAAGCTGTCCTTTAGCCTGGTGAGGAAGCATCCATGAGCACTGGAACTTTGCATTAAACTTTGCAGTTCAGTAGCAGCCATCTTTCCAACTCTCATCTTTCACGTTGCCATAGGTTTTGGGAGTGGGTAATGATCTAAAATAAAATGAGATTATTTTTCAGTTTCATACATAACTGCCAAAGTCTCCATCTACAATACATAAGAATTTAAACATTTTAAAAATAATTGAAATATACACTTCACTCATTTACTTCTCAGCAATACAGTTTACTTAAGATAAATCCCAAAGTATTTTCAGTTTCAGGTTCTATATGTTGTGTCTTGGCAACTACCGTGTCAGAAAAATATCTGCATTAATAGACAGAAAACTTTTTGCTATTATACTCTGTGAGAATACAAACTTAATCTGCCACCATCTAAAAACAGGCCATTTTTTTCAGTGATGTATAAACAGGAAAATCCTTGTTTAGAGTATTACATTTTGCTTACATCAAAATCTTGACATTCATAGATACTTCATTATTGCATTGTGTACAGATAGAAGAAAAAGCTCTCTAAGTTTAATAGGTGAAACACTTTTCTATAAGGTTAAGTTGTGATTTGGACAACCACACTTCACTACTATTAAGAACTTCCTGTCAAAAACAACTGCTTTTTATTACACAAAGTTTCATACTGCTGACAGTGCACTCGGACTGCAAACCAGTCAATACTGTGACAGTCACTTGTCACTCCCCTGCCCAGCACTCACTGCAGAACAGAACTCCCACTTTGCTATTTACAGCTGTTTTATCTTTTTTACGGTACTCCAGACCAACTCTTTATCCTTTCTGTTTAAGGAGATTCTTAATATTTCTCATCAATGTCTGCTGCTTTATGTCAGCTGGCTTCCACTTAACACCTTCAATGAAAATCCACGTCAGCATGGCATTATGAGCACATATTTTAAGTTGCGTATCACTTCCCTCTGATTCTCCTGAAGACAAACTGTCCATGTAGCCTTTCCAGTTAATACTCAGTCTCTCTTGTGGTTGTTTTCCAAAACACTCTGACATTAAGCAACTTACAGCTGGGTGCTAGCACAGAGGTTATGTTTAAGCTGAAAATTCTGTTTTGTGCTGTGGGTTAACTGCATTGATTTTTACATTAAGTTTAGCAAATGCTATGGATGCCTCCTCTGTCCTCATGTGTCTTCCTTCCTAAAGTTTCTAGTTGCCCAAGGAGAGAAACTGTTCTCACTGTGGTACCACTGCTTGACTTATGGATTACAAGAGGAAAATAGTTCTTACTTCAGAATGTGTCACTCAGTGGTACAAATGAATTTTTCACTTGCCAGCTACATTTTGCTAACTTTTTACCACATGCAGACAAATTCTTATTGCCTTCTCAGCCCAGACTAAAACACTTTATTTACTTAGTTCAGTAGCTTTCGTTATTCATTTCATTTTCACTCCTTCACCTTTGCTCTCTAATTCAAGAACCTTTTTCTCTCAGTTTTGCTTCAAAACTATTTTGGAAACATAGGCAAATACTTCACATGGAGATCTCCATTTCTGTTCTAAAGACCTTTAGATCAAAATAAGAACTGTAAGAAGGAGCAGCACAAACACACAATGTACAAAATTCATTATGAAAACTTCAAACTAAGACTGCCTGTCACATACTCACCTGCGAACAGGCTGTGCAAGTTTGCTACGAGGCACTGGGATGCCCCCTGTAGAAGGGGCACTGGGTCTGGGCAAACCACTCCTCATCCCTGCTGTCCCTGCCGGTCTGGTAAGAGTAGTACTGTTAATACTGCTGGCAGGGCTTGGCAAGCCTGGACTCTGGGCTGCAAGAGGCCCTGGTGAAGAACTACTGTGTGTCAGCTGTGTGGCTTCTGAAGAAGCAACTGAACCAGGTCCATGGTTACTAAATGCTTTCACTGGTTGTCGGAGAGCTAGGGGAGACGGTGCTGCAGGTGAGCGGAATTTACTTGAAGAAGGTACTGGAAAATAAAATGCAGAAGTTACTTTCAAGCTTAAGTTACGGTATAACTGAAATTAAAACCAGGAAATTACTTTATGTGAATATTCAAACACTATGGAATGTGTAATGGAATACAGCCAATCAAGCAGCAATGAGAAACAGGAATTCAGATGTCCTTTTTGTCATGTGTTTTTGATACCATAACTCTCATGCCCCATTTGCTTATTACAAATATTTATTTATCTGGATTTATAAGTAATACTAGTAAGGCTCTAACTGTTATATCAGTCAGGTCAAAAGAAATAGAGGAGAACATATTTGTTAAGAAGAAATATAACTGCTTCAGAAACATGTGAACCTAATTCCCATCCCTGAAAGAACATGTTGAAGAATACAGTATTCTAGTGCAATACAGATTCAACGTGTGTATTAGCTTTCAATGATGAAATTCTGGGTGCAGAGCATCTTAGTGTTTCTTTTATGCAGTTCTTTTTAACTAGATCCATTGAATTAGCATTCACCTAAAGATATAGTCATGTTGCAGATTTATTGGCTGATGGGGAAAAAAAAAAAAAATAAAAAAATAAGGTCAGCCAATGCCCAACACCAAAGACATTAAGGTGCTGCTATGAAACTTAAACCAGATGACTATAACAATTTATAGCCTTCCTCTTCTTGCAAACATTATCCAAGTTATCAGCATCACTTATATCTATATTCAAATACTTTGTATCTGAGTTATTATGTAAGGTCTTTATCAAGTCCCTTCTGGGAAAGGTTAATAAGCCAGAATATTCAACAGTTCTTTGATAATGCCAAACCTTAAAGACAATTCTTCACATGAGAAACATTTTCAAATTATGCATAATGTATCACTAAACAGAATACTTACACTAATCTATCATCTTAATACTGAAATGGAATTTCACCAGCTTTTCAAACTGATTAGGGTAGGTCAGTAACAGTTGACATAGCACAATCAGGAAAGTAAAACAAAATCGCGTTTACATTTAGTGAGTTTGCATGAACTATTCTTTCCTCCACTAAAACTTTTTTTTTTTTTTTTTTTACACAGAGACCGAAGTTGCATCCTCTTTGACAGATGTTGTACATAAAGAAGATGGTCCTTCACATAGCTTTTATTATCATTTTAAAAGGTAGATCCACTAAGAACATGAGGAGTGAGAGAAGAGACAAGTAATGACAGGAATGTGGCATCCTAAATGGGATACAGAGGAAGTGGTAGTTTTCAGGTTGTATTTTGAAGCCATTTCTTATAGAGGATGTCTAGGAAGATTAATCTGTGCCTCATTACAGATGTGAATTGGATTTGATTCCTTTCTGGATTATCCAAGAGGGCCTTTCCACCAATAGCGATATCAAACACAGCATGAAGCCACTCATGGGAAAAGCTGACAAAAAAGGTGGCAGAGATGTCAACAATACATGACAGCTGGTAAGTAGCAAGGAGAATAAATAAAAACCTTGGTGTCAAGCCAGAGGATGGATTAAGGAAAGCATTAACAGCAGAATGACTGGACAAAAAGAGCAGCAAAGTGCTCCCAGGACTAAGATTACATATTAGAAGTTTTTAAAATGTGACATTGCCTGTAACATTGGTTCAATCAACTCTGCAGAATTTCCAAGTGATTCTACAGTGTAAACATAGGGAGCTTTTATCACTAAACTTCTCATTACAACACTTGCTTGGAACACAGATACAGCATCATGTTAGCAACTGACCAATAGAGCAATGCCAGTATATAGAAACCCAATACAGCTTTGGGCCTCTTATAGGCACAATGGGGAAAAGGGTTTTAGGTACAGAATATAAGCAATGAAAAGCTGTAAGTGAAGAAAGCTTGTCACATTCCCAGTGAAAGTAAGCATCCAGTAAATTAGTCCTCTCCATTCTCTCCAGTTTTCTGTTGACCGTATTTTACCATGCTTTCAACTTGAGCTGTCAATTCATAAAATGTTTCCTGTCAGCACAGCATTGCAGACATTGCTGAGAGCTGTATTCATTCTTGTACATAAAGGAATGAATTGTCTTCCAATGTGCTGCAATCGCCAAAGCAGTCCACATGATGCAATCTCTGGCAAATTGCCTAATAATTCTGCTCTACATATAAAGAATTTTGTCTTAGAGCAGTTTTGGATATTTAATAAAACTCAGTTTGGCCTATTTGTAAGACAGGATCACAAAGAGTGAGGTACTGCCTTAGTCAAAGGCTATTTGATAATTGTATACCTATGTGCAGTATTGAGCTGATCCATGTTAAATAAAAACATGTAAACATGTAAGGGTAGTGCTTAACAACTTTACACAACTCTATCTCCTTAGAAACTAAACAACTAGAACCAACTACAATTAAAACATCTGGTAACAATAAAAATAAATGGCCCTGTACCGTCACGACATTTAGATTTCCCACCCTCTCTAGATTCTGTCTTGGATTGTGGGCAGGGGGCAAGAGATCCCCACCTGACCAAGTAGAATGCTGTGAAGCTACCACCTTACCTGGCTTGCACCCCAAGACCAGCTGCTGCACGCCGACTTGAAACCAGAATCAATTCTAACGCAGTTAAATCATAACCATTGTGATGAGATGATTAAGACCGATACAAAAGAACAGATGAGGCTAAACAATGGGAATCGATAAACTGTTCTGCCACCTCAGTACAGGAAAGACATGGACCTGTTGAAGCAGGTCCAGAGGAGGGCCACAAAAATGATCAGGGGGATGGAACCCCTCTCCTGTGAGGAAAGGCTGAGAGAGTTGGGGTTGTTCAGCCTGGAGAAGAGAAGGCTCCAGAGAAGCCTTACTGCAGTCTTCCAGTAGCTAAAGGGGGCTTATAAGAAAGATGGGGACAGACTTTTTAGCAGGGCCTGTAGCGATAGGACAAGGGGTAATGGTTTTAATCTAAAAGAAGGTAGATTCAGACTTGTTTCATTACTGCATAATGCATCTATTCTTGTGAGAATCTCAGATCAGAAACAAGAAAATCAACAGATCAAGGACTATAAAATAGCAAATAACTGAAAAGGACATGTTGGGTCCTCATTTGCAGTGAGGAATGACAGCAACTATAAACTGGAATATGTAACTGGCGGTGCAACATGCTCTGTTCCTCATTCTCTAAGGTTTTATAAAATTTTACAAATAATATAAACTCAAAGAGAAGTTAATTTTCTGTACATTTCCACAGCTCCAGACTAGGCCATCGACCTAATAAGCATTCCAGACATCCAGATGAAGGTGAAGGCATGGCCAACTGGAAAGACAGCACTGAAAGCTTTGCAGAGGAATTGAGATGGTGGTCTTATGCCAAAGTAGAACATTGAGACTGTTAGAGACCTATTAAGCCATGTGAATCTGTTTTAAAGTCATTATACTTTGCTAAAACTTTCTGCATAGAATGAAGTAGACTCAAAGAAGTTTAGCATTGTTAAACTGCTGAGAGAAATGCATGCATTTTGTCAGCCACCCTCAGCACCTGCACGAAGGACTTTTACAATCCTTAAAGGATTCTAGCATATATAGAGCTTATGAATTGGTCTCAAGTGAAATATGATCTTTAAAATGAGATCTTTTAGACTGTAATAGACAACAGGACCAATTATGCTTAAAACCAAAATCACGAACTAGTTTTGTCTTAGTAGTGAAATTGAGACAGTGTTACATATAAGGCTGCCAGAATTAATTAAAAACCAGTTAAAACTTGTCTAATTGGATTAGAGACTCAATATATTTCATTTTCTCCTCAAAAAGAAGCCAACTTCAGCCATTAGCAAACTGGAATATTACACACAATAGTCTCTAATTCCTTGAGAAAAAAAATACAAATCTAAATTACTGTATGTTGGGTTAATCTTCCAGTTTTGAGAGGAAAAGAGAAAGCGCAAGCATGTGCGCATGTACGTGCAAAACAAGTTGACATACTGTGCTCATCTTTTCAAGGATAAACTCGTTAGCTTTTGTTTCCAGCACAAAGGATTCTATTTTCACTTGCCTGCCGTATTTTTGCACAATCAAAAAAAAGAACAATTTTTACAACTGTTGTTTTAAAAATAGTATTTTACAATTCAAAAAATTCCTATCCAAATGTAGCCCTAACAATATGGATTCAGGAGTCTACTTTTCTAATCCAGATTTCCTCATTAACGCTAGAAGTCACCAATCCTTGGATTTTATCTCAAAATCCAATTTAATACTTTTTCTCCTATATAATGCAGGGTTGTATTTTTAAAGTTTAGACCAAAAAGTTAACTTTCATACATCAAGGACCACTTGGTTAATCTTGACATGCAACAGCCATTTTATTAGTCTAGAATATGTGAGATTTAATGCAGGTGAACAATTATCTGAGATTTGCTGGAGCTTGATAAGAGGTTCTAAGTTAATTACCTCCTTTTGTAGATGGAGTTTGAAGAAACTGTTTGGTTTTGAAGGCAGCACGAGGCAAATTTTTCTGCCTTTGCAGAGCTGTTGAAAGACAAGAAGTGTTATATTTGTCTAAGAAGATAAGAAAACTAAATTTACTGGGAATTTCAGAATTGCATCCACTTGTGAAGCATCAAGGAACAGAGTGAGTAAAACACTCAAAAAGCTGTTATGACTCTCAAAGTGGTGGGGTTTTTTAAATGGTGCTTGCTCTTAATGGCGAAGAGTTAGAGGAGCGTGTCAGAAATTTTGCAGTGCAAAATGCGCAGATTCTGTAAGAGTAAAAAGCTTCTTGCAGGGCAAAGCGCCCAGAAAGGCAAAAAAAATTAATACACCAAAGGGAGAACAAGCCACCTAGCAAACATGCTACAGCAATACGAGTGCAAGATTAGATACAAAGATGAGAATTAAACTGTCATATTTGACCTAGCAAGACTAAACTTCTCAAAGGAGTTTTCAAAAAACCTATTCTAACACTATACAAAGGCATAAATCTTTGTCTAAATGTGATCATCATATAAACAAACTGTATTTTTCAGTTATGCAAACATAAGCCATTTTGAGAGATGTCTGGGTTTTTTCTCTTGAAAAGGGTATGCAAGAGTTCTCAAAGATGTAACACAGAATTATCAGCTGCCAGCATGTAGACAGCATGAGAGAAATTGGTTTTTATTGCTCCTATGTCCTGGCTTTTTTCTAGTAATGTTCAAGGGCTGATACTGCCTTGAAATGACCTCACTACCCACCAGTTACCAAGAGAGAAGCCAACATTCCAAGAGCTGCAGAATCTTGGCAAGGAGAGAATTACCTATTGCCAGAAGGAACGCATCAACTCAGCATATTTTCACCACAGCGTATTTAATGGGGGTAGGAGGAAAGTAGTCAATGAAATAAAGCTTTGCCTACACAAAGGCTTCTTAAAATGATAATGTATGAATAAACATCTCTGCTCACCTCAGTGTATGGAGTTTTATAACAGCATAAAACTGATTGCACTAGCAAGGCTTAGTTCCATAGTGAGAAGGAAGAAAGATGGGGGAACAGCTGTGCATAAAGATCCTCACCCTGAGTAAGGAAGCTCAGTAATCCTATCACCAATTGGTAGATATCACTATGAAGAAGGTAGGGGAAGAACAATTAGAATCCTAATAATATTAGTTAATCCTTTTCTAAACTTGACAGCATATAGTAACTGCCATCACCTTTCCTATCCTTCAGTCTGTACAAAATTCACAGTATTTTGTGAACTATAAAAGAAGTTCATCATGTGTTTTACCTTCATTCTGAAAATGTGACTAGGTCATCTATTCATTTTAGTCTTAATAGCTAACTAAAGCCTGTCATTTTCAACAAACAGCAAAAAGGAATTAAAGTGTTTATAGACATGATAATATGCTGTCTCTGGCTATTAAGAATAAAAAACCTGTTCCTTCTACCAACTAGAATCTAATGCAAAAAACCATATAGCAATATGTAATTCCTATTCAACTTCTGGCACATGGTCTTGCTATAAACTTTTAAAGCATACCCATGAACAGCCAATTAAGCACAGTAAGATGTTTAAACATGAGCACAATTCCTAGGAATTTAGTGAGGCAGACCACTGGCCAGAGTGTTTCTGTCCACAAGTATTCCATTATACCATTTTTTACTGAATCAGTGTTTTTGTTATACCACACAAAATGAAGAACAGCTTCGTCCTTCATATTTATGATCTTGAATTTAGTTTGCCCTAATTCATTCAGTTAAATATGCTGCTGCACATGGCACTAAGTTTCTTCCCCCATCATTATTTACACTACTTGCAAGTCAGAGATGTGGGATGATATGGAAAGGATTTAAAATACATGTATCTAATTCCTTCCTTCTCAATGGAGACTCCAGGAAGTAGACTCAATAGTTAAACAATTCTGTGCACTGAATCACTGAAAAGAACTTCAGGCAGTGCAACTTGAGCAATGCTGAGGAAACATGCAGTTTGAGATAAGCGTGGAATGCATGCTTACCCACACTATTTGCTGCTCTTGAAGTGCTCCATATGCTATTACACTACCTGTCACAAATGGTGCACGCTAAGTAAATGTAGTTACGTTTACTTCTCATCAACTGAACTGGAATACTGGAATGGTTTCCTCAAAACATATACTCCCTTTCTTTTACTCTGAACATGCCAAGCAGCTGGATCTTAGCAAGCAGACTAGTTATTTTACTGATAGCTTGAACAATCTACAGCTTAGTTCTTTGAAAAAGTATTATATTTAACTCTGCTTGAAGATTTGACATCCATGTGCTAATAGTGCCAGGTAAGCACAAAAGTATCACACACAATCCACTAGAAAGCATGTAGCTCCTATGTGGAAGCCACCCTAGAAGTTCTACAGCTTTGCACAATCTATGTGGTGTAGGACCCAAATACAGAGACTTCCTGTCATTCTAACACTTCAGAGTCTACGATACCTATTCCTTGGAGGACACAACTATTACAGCATCTTACAGTGTTTTAAGGTGAAATACTTAATAGCTTTCATATAAAAAAGTACTTTCTGCACAACAGCATAGAGAATCGGATGTAAATGAAAATTCTAAGTTACAACTGCTATTTAATTTACTCAATCTCTTTTCAAAAAAGAATTTGGATTTTTCACCACATTACAGCTAAAACTTATAATGCCAAATGTTTTCATGTTTTATAGTTGTACCTCTAAACATATTTTAAGTGTCTCCCCTTACTCTTAAACAAGCATATACAATTTGCCTGCGTAACCATAACAAGAATTGTCTTTTCAGAAACTTACTGGATTCCTAACTCATTTTTGAATGCCAGCAACCATAGCAAGATCAGTATTGCAGCCACAGCAAATGTGCAAGTAAATTATGAACAGCAGATCTTTGACAAGGAGAAAAGTCGTGACCTCGGGTGGCAAGCCAGCATCCTTGCAAAGGTAAGCTCATGCAAAACTAGCAGGTATATGAGGAAGCTTTCAATCACAAGACCCAGAAGTCATTGCCAAGGGAAAACAAAAATTTGCTGCAATTTAACAGTGCTTTGTGCAAGGTGACAAAATATAAAACCAATAAAACAAAAAGTATACAATAAAAAGGACACAATTCTGGAAATTTTTATACAATGTACAGTTTTGCAGAGAATTTTTTAATCCGGACTAAGCAAAGATACTTACTCATTGACTTCATACACAAACCGTTTTACGATTGTCAATAGCAAGACTCTGACAAACATCTGTAAGAGCAGGGAAACTGTAAAAGCTAGAAGTCTGGGCTTTATTAGTGATACTTAACTTACATTTAAATGTAAGTTGGTCTAGAGTGGTTCACATTTGGGGAAAGATTCCCATGAAAGGCAAGCAAATTTACCTAATTATTTAGGTGATTACATAATGATTTCTGTGATTCTTAGTGCACCCACACATTGAAAAAATTATATATGTATAAACATAAGTCACACTACTTTGGTTCCTGCAATGAAGTAACTCACTAAATATTGAATATTGAGACTTCTGCTGTCTGATCTTTCCATAAAGTTTCACTGTGAATATACTTTTAATACTGGAAATAGCCTTCTAGCCAACTAAGCCGCCCTCTGTGCTCTTTGCTTCCCAGTTCACTGAATTTTAAAACACCAGATAAAATTTGTACAGATTTTTACTAAAAATACTTTTTCTTTCATTTTTTTTCAGGTCATTTTGATTATTCTTCCTATCACAAAAATAACACAGTTGGAGACCTGCTGGCCAACCGCTCCAAGTGCATTATAGTTCAGTAAGCCTGCCTAACAGATAACAATCCTGCATTTGAACTACACACATGCCCTTTCAGTTGTAAATCCCACCTTCTGAGTGTTTGTGAATAGTGGAAGAAGGGGGCAAGGTAAAAGGATGCTGGGGTAACCTATATGAACAATCACAAGGTCACACTAACTTCTTCGGCTACATCATCACACACGTGGGACTGACTGTCCACACAAGCCTTATATCTGGTCTGAGCCACTACAAAGATAGAAATCTTGTAGTCTTTGGCATGGTCTGTATTCCTTATTCTGTATTTAACTGTATTTGTTTGCATGAACACACTGTTTTGAAAGGAACGGTTAAAAAGGCCAACTAGGTATGCTAGTATGCCTGTTCAATAGGTAAAAAAAAAAAGTTTCATTCACAAATATTATCTTACATTCCCCATCAAATATTTAATTACTGATGAACTTTTATCATAGAACTTTTATAGTTCAAAGCTCTACACATAATAATATTCATAATGTGTTCTTCCCTTGAAAATGTCACACAAGATTATTAAATTCTGAAACTTGTTTTAAAATAAAATGGTCAGGAAACATTTAAACAACAGGAACTGTCAATATTGATATATAAAGAAGCACTGCATATTTAAGTTGCATTTGCTTTGGCTTATTTAAGGTCACCATTTTCAAGAGACTTGTGAGATTAGCAGCATTCTCACATCAGCAGTTCACTTTTGGACAAACTAGTGGCCATTAGTCCAGCAATGGGCTATTTTATTTCATGGGACACAGGTTCATCCAAACCTTTTCTAAGTAGTAACCAACACTTAAAAAAAAAGTAAATAAAATCTGCAACTGAATATATAATTTCCAGATGACAAAAGAAAAGAAACTGCAAACAAGGGTTAAACTTGCATGAATGTTTTCAGATCAGGTTTCACTAGTTAAAAAAAGCAATAAACATCATCTAGGTACGTATTTCCATAGCCTAGTAAGTTTTTGTAGTCTAAAAATGAAATTCAACAGTACAGAGCATTATAACTTCTGTAAATCACAGAAAACAGTTTCTGAAATGTCTAACTACTGTATTTATACTCTTTATAGTACTTCTACATATACTTTTAAGAAACTACGAATGATACCTTAGTAAGAGATCAGACATTCTTTAAATATAATCAGTACCAGATTTTGTGTACCAAAAAACCAGATTCACAGGTATGATTAAAAATCAAGATTAGCATCTCTAGTGTGGCATGCAACGTTTCTCTTTGCCATGAAACTGGAAGACAGCTGAGTACCATCACTTAATTCGGAAATATACACTGAAGCATCACTAAAGGTACTTACTGGCTGAGGCTTGAGGTTGAATGCGAGGTATCCCTCCATTTGGCACTTGGAAGTTTGAGTCACTTCTGCTGTTTTTCACAGACTCAGCTTGGATGTTAGATGTCCTGGACAGGTTTGGAAGACTACGCCTTAGTTTTTCTGTACGAAATAATACAAAGATACCACAACATGTAGTGTGATGCTGGACAAACTTCAGGTTATGAACCCATAGTTGAATCCCAAATCTAAGTGACAAAAAATGTTAGCCATATAAAACTACATTGCAATTTAAAAGCTTATTTTGTTACATTACAGTTCTTCCATTATCTTGAAATAAAGTTCTGTATTATTCTCAGATCTATCACATACAAAAATATTTCTATATAAAAAAGCAGAATGTATGTTCTTCACCTGTGGTCAAGCATAGTGTGTTTTGAAATTGAAACATATCTGGATTATGATTCCCTGGGTTTTTTTCTACTGTTATGGAAATTGAATAGGCAAACCTAATTTGCAGTTTTTCCACAGTTTTCGAAGTCTTTACCTAGAAAGTTATTTATAATACAGAGTGCTTGCCTGAAGATTAAAAACACACAGTTATTCTTTGAGTCAATTTTTGGGACTACTCAGTCCCATATCAGCACATTATACAACAAGTAACAGCCACCCACTTGGAAAGAAACTCTTCATACACAACATTCACAATTATTGAAGTGTCCAGTTATGCTTCATATTTCACATATGACTTGACTATTCAGCTAATACTGGTTCTTCAAGGGTCTTCTAAAATTTGTACCATTGCTCACAGAATACAAAAAGACACCATTAAATATTTCTCAAGTCTAATGACATTCTATGTATCTCCAACCCATGCAGAGCTGGGTTGATGCCATACTTTGGATAGAAGACTGCAGATGCCTTGTCAGGAGGAATGGCCAACCTGATTCTGTAGAGGGATGCAGGAAAGAAGTATGCTAACCATGCACAAGCACTAAAGATGAAAACAAAAGTAAGAGTCTTCATAGGCTGAATATTCCTACACGTGTACTTTCTGCACTTAGTACCTTACATTGCTTTGCACTGCAGTTGGTACATTGTGGAACCCTACCAATCAAATTTCCCTCTAACCATTCTAGAGAAAAAAAAGAAATCCCAAACAACTTTTTTTGGCTGCTGCTGTATCAACTCTGAATGTCCAAGCAACATTCAACTGCACAAAACCCGCTGTAAGACAATTCCTTGGAAGTGTTTCAGAAGCACATGATCACACGCTCTATTTTGATCCCTCTGGTATGTGGGATACCAGCTTTTGACACCTTGCCTCTCATGGGATATTTTTGTTGTAGCTCATCTAGCATACATTAAGACTTTTCTGAAACCCCAGAAAAGAATGGGAAAGGAATTCTCAACTAAGTCACAATATAATCGATTAGCTTTTGCATTGTACATTTTCCTATATACCTAAAATTGCCCCAAACCACTATTACTAGATGAGACTTAAGCTAACCCTTCCAAATATATTCTCAAATAGCTAATTACATTTGCAGGATCCTCTTACCCAAAAGCTCTAGCCTAGCATGCTGATTTTCCTGATTAAAATTCTAAAATTTCTTAGTCAATGAAATTCTGTAAGTGGCATAGAACTCTTTGCTGTATTGAGGGGGCAGGGGGGAGGATGGGGATGACACACCACCAAAAAAAAAAAAACCACCCAGAAAATAAACTGTTTAAAAATGCATTTCTACATCATCTCTACTACAGACATTTTGCATCCAGCTTACCTGAAAGATGAAAAAAAATAAAGTGAATTCTTAATATCTAAATGTATATTCTTTCTGAATTTAAGATTTTATTTGCCAGATAACTACAGTTGTTAAAATGGGAATATGCTTATGAAATTTCAGCCCGGTTAAAGGAGCTTCTGCCAGACTGCTACCAGGAAAAAGTACATTCAAGAAGCAAAATCGTATCAGGATTACATTATTTAGTTCTATGCCAATATAGTATAAATGCGTCAAGTTTACTGCAAGCTTTATTTTTTATTACGCAGCAGTTTGCACAGCTTTGAGATATCTAAAATATCAAAAAAGTGCATGACAAGTACTAATATTTTTAAGGCTATGTTTACGCTCAAACAGTTCAGAGTCCTGCACTGCCAGAAGCAAGCATTCAGCTATCTCAGAGGCTACAAGCATGCATAAATTGCCATGTTCCCTTATATGACCACAGTTACTTTCCCTGCATTTTATTGTCATCTGCAAGGCCTAACCCTACTGGTGAATGATAGTTTCCCTTGGGCTCTGCTTTGTTTTAGTGCATTTGCCTGCCAAAGACAGAACTTGGTCACCACAAAACTCAATTACACCCGGTGTGACTGGATAACATCTAAAATAAATATAAGCCTATCAACTCATCTAACTGTAAGGGTTCCCCAGCAGAACTTAAGCTTTGCTTGCTCTGCTTTTTCTTCAACAACTCAGATTAAACCATGATGTTACACAGGCATACAGTTTTAGCACTGCACACTGACCAAAATCCTTACAGGAACTACACAACTACTTGTGTAATGAATTTGAGACAGAGCTTTTACCTTCACTTTTGACATTACTAGTCTGCAAATCTGTAGGATGGCCTTGAAGCGAAAGGCGAGGTTGCTGTAAACGGCTAATCATAGGTTGGGGTGACACTCTACTGTATTCTATGCTTCGAGCAGGTGATCGGGAGCGAGGTGAATTTCTTGGAGATTGTTTTGGTGAAGGCCAGGGAGAACTGCGAGGTGATGGTGAGAACCTATTAACAGCAGGGTGTACTGTGTGATGTGTGCCATCTTCTTCATCTTCTAAACTCTGCGCATCAAGCTCCTGATCGCTGAACGTGCCTCGCCTTGTAGAATTACAAGAAGAACCAGAACTACGCCGAGAAGCAGTTGCTGCATACTCTTGCCGGAGGCCTGGCAACAATGAGAACATTGTTTACTCGCTTCCAGCCCACAAATGGTTCAAACTAGAGACAGTGCATACAAATATCTACCCAGTGCTCAAACTCACATTTGGTTCACCTTAACTTTTATCTGAGACATTAAATTAATTCCAGATTAGTACCAAAGAAGTTATCTACCAGCTGATAGTGTCTTGAAATAACTAGGTGAGCTCATTCGTTTTCCTACTACAACAATCATCAGTATAGGTGTGTTGCGTACTTGTTCATCTTCTCTCCCAGGCTGGATACTAGCAACACAGGCTAAACTTTTAATTTTGATATCATGTAACACCCTATAACAATTATAGCAGCTACAAGGAAATGTCTATTGCAGTATATTAGTAAATGTAACAAAAAGCTATATGATAAGCTACCCATGGAGAAACTTAAGAGTTGTTAGACCAGTGGTCTCCAAAGTGGGGTGCATGCACCCCACAGAGTATGCAAAACAATCCACTGGGGTGCAGAAAGAAAATTTTGTACTATTACTAACATAGTATTTTTAAAATAGCGTTTATTTCATCTTTATCTCATCCTCTTAAAATTTGTGGGTTTGCGTACATTTGTGTATTTTTGTGTATGTAGTATATTAGTAGAGTAATACATTTATATAATTTATAAAAAAAAGTATATTGGGCATTTGGGTTTCTTTTCCACCGATGGGGTATGCAGTAAAAAAGTCTGGAGACCACTTAGACAACTGAAATTACTACCACTTTCTGCAGTCTCAGAGGGACAAAACAACAAAGTCTCAACTAAACCTATAATAAAAGAGAGATATCTACATAGGTGCTTTTCTTAACTATTCTTTGTCATATTGAGTTTACATTTTGGTGATTTAAATCATGGTTTAAGCACAGATGTCAACAAGACCGGATTACATCAGGAAGGCACGTATCTCCTGAGAAGACTGCTGGCAGGCAGTAGTCCAGTCTAACGACCATCTTTTTAGTATATACTATATGCTACAAATTCATATTCTAGCATTTCTTTTGTCCACTGTTCCTAAAGAACACTTCTGCACAGTAACTTCCTTTCCTTATCCTGGAGGCAGAAGTCCTTAGCCAACCTTCTCAGGAGAACCACATTTGCACATCCATAGTAGAATCTACATCCCCTTTCCCTTCCTGCTAAACAGGTGTTACTGCAGTTATTCAACAAAAAAATGATCAGCTGCTCCACTTCGTTTTCAGGATGGAAAATACTTACTTTCTTCCTGCATTCGTGCTAAAATTTGCACATCTGTAACATCATTTAGCTTGTAATTAGACCCAATAGAGTCTTCATCCATCTCTGATGCACTTAATTCACTGTCCAGAGAGGACTGTGGACTTAGCGGAGGATTTCTATCTGCTGAACTTTTAAGATGACCTATAGAAAGAAAATAAAGTAATAGGAAATGTTTGGGGAAAAAAAGGCAAAAAAAGCAAGTTGTATTTCCTTTCCTAGTAAAAGAACCACCAATCTGAAAACAGATTATGACTGAGACATTGAGACTGACAGATCATTTGAAACATTTGATTGCGAACCTAGGCTGAAAATATAATTTACACAAGTAGAGCTTAGCCGTTACCTTCTAAAAATAAGCAACTTCATAAAATCATTATAAAGGTGGTAAAACAAATTAATGACATAGTCTGGTCTACCTGTACCAAGTTTCAACTGCTATGAAGTCTGCACAGCTCTTACAGAAAGAGCAACCGCACACCTGTTCCATTTGTGCTTTCATTCTCGTCTCTGCACACTACCTTGTAAGACATAAGTTTGACTATATCTTTCTTCACAGTAAGGACTTGCTGATCCAATGAATATTGATTCAGTTTGGAATGCTTAAAATACAGTTTATCTGAAAATACTTCCTGTTCTATGTATACACCTTTGCTAAACTATAACATACCAGAAAAAACTCTTTCCATTTGCTGCCTTCTGGCTGACACCCCATTGCCAGTTACATTTCATCTCTCTGTCCTGCAGGCAGATACAGCATTGTAGCACACAACACACAGCAGAGCTACACAGATTAAAACAAAACCTGGGTAATGGCTCTGGTGAATATACTGCAGTGCAGGCTTCTCTTTACAAGTCCCCAGCAAACTACAGATAGTTGGACTGTCAATGCAATATTTTTTCATCTTCCCTGCAAGCTAACTCGAGTTAAAGTATATATAATAAGCCAACATTCTGACTTCAGAGTAGAGATATGTTCCAGGCATCAATTTTTCTGATGCAAAGAAAGTGTCTATGGTGCAGCATAAAGGCAGCTGCCAGAAGTTAGTGTTTACACTGATGACTGCAAAGCCTCATGGAATGCCTTTAATTAAAACATATGCTTCTTCCTTAGATTATATTGTTCACATCTCAGAGGTACTGATGGATACATTGCAAACCAAATGGTTCAGTTAATAAGTAACAGGCTAGTTGCAAAGACTTTACAATTGCCAACATCTAACCTTTAAACACCTACTATGCAACTTACATCCCAGGCAATTACAGGGCCAATCCTAGAAGCAGCTTACATATGTTGGGACTCCACAGAACTAACGCTATGTGTTTTGGTCTAACTGCTAATATGCATCAGTGATTTTAGGGACATGGACATCCAGAGAAAACATTTTAAATGTATCTCATGCCAGAAAGTCTGTAAAAAAGCCTTTTCTAAAAAGCTTAAATACTGCATGATGCAAACATCCTACAAAAGGCTGACAAGTTTTTGGTGTCTTTCTTACTCTAGTTCAATGCAAATGTAATCTATTTGAGCACATGTTTTTGAAAGGAAGAGGAGGAAGAAGAAGAAAGGGAGAGACCAGACACTCACACACACTTACCTGAGGTACCAGGAGGTATGAGCTGTTTCACTAAAGCAGATTTCACCGGTGTTGAGGAGGGAGAGTTGAAACCACTGCTGTAGGGGCTACTAGTATTTGGACTATAGGAGCTCGCATAACTGACCGCACTGAAAGGGCTGCTGTACAAACTCTGTCTCTTGAGAGCTGTATGAAAGAGGAAGAAAGCAACAAATTATACTCAAGGAACTAATGAAAAATGAATACAATACTATACGGTATCTTCAGTGTGATTTAATAAACTACAAAATTCACAGTAGAACATTTCAGTCACCAGGAAGATTTTAAACTGACTTCTTCATCTCCTAGACACAACCATACCATGGAAGGAGTGGGAGAAGAGGGCAAGACAAGGTAGCAACAAGTATTTTCCTTGTAAAAATGAGATCCAAGATCACTACAACTGATCTCTTCAAGATACTCAATGTAGGCATTGGGAAGGAGGAGGGAAGCAATTCAAAAGACAGTAGTAGTTAAGCTATGCTAACATACCTCCTACGCACAATTACATACAAACCAGAGCACACCATGAAGTCTAGTTCTCCAGAATGCAGAGACCTGTCTAGATCACACAATATTTCAACAGTAACCCCAAGACAGGCACTGTAGAACTAAGCAATACCACCTGTAAAATTCCCCAAAGCATATGCTAAAATGAAAAACCGTTAAGCATGGCAAATGCTTCCATCTATATTTCTGGGTACCATGAACCTACTGGGCACAATAAAGGAAATTGACTGTAGGATTATTCCCTTCTGTACACCTCCTGTTCTAATGCTTTAGTATTTTTATGTCCATGGGGTTCAACCCTTTCCACAATATAAGATCTAAAATTGGGTACTTTGCTATTTATTGTAAATATTTCAATGCTAAAGTATTTTTAGATTAATTTTAACCACTGGCGAACATTTTCAGTACAATACTGCAATTCCTGTAGTAGCCAGGTATATGATTTGTATACTTACTTAAATGACTATTTTATTCATAAATTTACATTTTATTTTAGTATAATAGAAAATGGAACTTCAATGGGGGAAGTGGGAACCAAAGGAGATTTGGTCACTTTTGGTAAAATCAGTTCCTTAATTGCTGGAAGTATTTTATGCCAAACAGAACTGTATTTTAACAAAGAACAAATTAAATTGCAAAACATTAAACTGAAAGCTAGAGATCCAAACTTTATGGTGTGTAAATCAAAATTAGATTAAGTTGCAGATCACCTAGCTGCTAAAAACTAAACTCTCTTTAAGGCATAACAGTATTGAAACTATACACATATATTATAAACTGACAAGAATAGGCCTGGCAAATGTATGGCAATACACTCAAGCAGTTCTAAAAAAAAAAAAAAAAAAAAAAAAAGAAAAAAAAAAAGGCATTAAGCTATTCAAAGAACATTGTGTGACAATTCTGTTACTGAAAAAGGGCTTCAATTAGGGCAGTACTAATTAGGCTACCAATAGTAGTAGCTAAAAAAAAATAAAAGAAAGGAATTGAACTCTAATTTGCTTACTAAAAATCCTTTTATTCAGCATAAGATTTTTTTTGTTCTTGTTTTGACATTACAAGAAGCCAAAAGAGGCAACAGTTGCATGAAATGCTGCTTTCAGCAGTGCCTGCTTCAGCTCCTCCTCCCACCCCACTTTGCTCTCAGTCACTACCTCCTCAGTTATTCAGTACAAGCAACGGTAGGGCTGCACTATTATCCAGCCTAATAAGGTGGATTTAGGTTAAAAACATCAAGTATTTTAACTGATTGCACCAGTGAATTAGTTTTTAGTAGCGCCCAAAAAAACATATCATCCAACCAAATGGATGGCAGAATGCACCACAGAGGCAAAAGCAGCAGAAATTGAAGTTGACTTTGCAGCAGATTCCTTAAATTGTACCTCATGTAAAGATCCTTTCTGAAGACTAAACCAGTTAATATTACTAGTGTTTTAATTAGAGTGAAAAGACAGTTATACATAAAGGCTGGAAAGTTTATATTCCAGCTTTCACTGCAAGTCTTAAATGATATGCAGTAATTTCAGCAATTAGTGCATTAAATGAATTCTAGCAAGTATTCTTGAGGTACCTCCAGTTTATTTTGAGAGCATCAGAAGGAAAATCTCCATTTTACTACAAAGCTCAGTTAACAAAACTAGTAATTACAAGCCATTTGTATTCTGGTTGCCTCTGATGAGACAGCTCCTTTGATAGCAAGTTCTTCCAGCATTCACATAGGAAACCCAAAGCTTCTATTCCAACTGAATCTTTGTTCTCATGCCAAAAAATTTACTTTTCATCTCTTGCCGAATATGACAGTAAAAAAACCCCTAAAATGTAAGTCTGCACAACAATTCTTTATTTCATACTTACTACACAGACAAGTATTTTAAAATACTAACCACAAAGTAGAAAACAATTGTACGACTGTATAACCTTCAAAACACGCTCTTCATACATATCCATAATGATACAGAATATTTGATCGCATACAGATTTCTTTAGATGAAAGAAAGCATACTTTTGTTACATATAAAAAGTATGCTCTGGTACATGATGACACTTTATATGGTATAGCAGTTTCACCCTAGTTAACGTGAACTTCTACCTTCCTCAGCACTTTATTTTTCCCCAGGAAAAAAGCTGGATTCAAACTATTTTTCTGACCTACAATTCCTAAAGGTTTTCCAACAGGGATTTCTGTAACTTAGTAAGACATTACTATTTTTACAACAACTAGAGATACGGTCTTTATTAGGAGTGTCAGACAACATTAGTAAGACAGATAACTCATTTTAACATTAAAATGATACTATATTAGATGAAACATTAGCTTTCATAACACCAGAGGGGAGGGTTAATGATCCACATTTTTATTTTAATGTAAATTTTCTTTTTATAACATTCAGAAACAGTATGCAGCATCTAATTTATTTTAGTCAACATCTGGTTAAATTGGTGTTGAATCTCTCTTTTGCTCTAGAAAATAGGAATAGAAAAATTTGAGTGCAGAAAACTCATGCTTAGGTGGTTCAGAAGATCTACTGTATTAATTGGGTGCATTTTTCCAAATGCTAGAGACCTGATATTTATTTTTGTTAGAATTAAGTGACAAATTTATTCCAGCTGTCCCCATAGTAATTCAAAACAATCATAAGCAAAATCTATCATCAAGACCAAAGGTAGCTAAATAACAGTTCATTCTGAACAAGTTCAATGCTTAACTGAAAAGTCAAACTCACTCAGCATGGAAAATATGTCAGTTTTTACATATACAGCCATACAGTTCTCCTACCAGCTATACTGATCATGCATTTGATTTCAAATATTTAAATAAAAACTGCCCCAGTAAAAACTGCAATACAACCAAAGTTACTCTTTTCTAATTCTGTGCAACTGTCTTGAGAGCATCTCTTCCAGAAATTCTTCCACCTACTATTTCTGTTCCTGCTGCTGCTTTCTTGATGTGCTCTACCCATATACGATTTTAGACCACCATGTGGTAGAAGCCATGGTTTGCAGCCAATATGAAATGCACTCTTGCACTTTTCACCAGGGACTTGAGGCATGGCTAAGAGAGCTCTTTGCACCAGAACATACCTAAGGTTCCCTCTAGCCTGAACATGCTTCCAACACTGACAAGGACTCACTCTGCAATTGTAAACCTCAACTAACAAGCGACAAGGCACTGTGCATCCTGTGTTCTCAGTAACTGCCCACAGTAACATGGAGCTGAAAGCTGCTCTTCCCTCCTTTATTATCACACAATGGAAAAGATTACTTTGTAAGAAGGAAGAGGAAAATGTGGAATACAAGAGTGCATTTGAGACTGAGAAACAGCAAAAATAGATTAGATTAGAAAGACATAACAATAGGAACTGACAAAGAGAAAATAGTCAAGGCAAAGGAAACATCAACAAGGATTCAGGAGAGAAAGTAACAGTAGTATGAAGAGCCTTATCCACAGAGACTGGACCTGCAACTGATAAACTGAACCAGTAACTAGTAATATGTTAAGTGATGGGTCCATGAAGTACAAGGACTATGTAAAATACAAGTCCCAAGATATTCCAGAAATTGTGGGGTAGGAAACACGCACAAGGTTACAAGTAGCACTACTTGGCTTCTCCAGTAGAGCTTCCTGCTACCCTGTATCTGTAAGTAGGCTGGTTGCTCTAAAGAACAATTTTCTTTTTTGTTACAAATTCATTTTTCCATGCAATCTGCTCCAACCAGCAGTATTAGTGCCCATCTCTTCTACTGCTAATATTTCCCCCTATTAGTACTGTAGATGAATTGCGGTATTCTTGCAAGTATCACTGCCAGAGGCAGATTCTCAGGTCTATGGGGGAAGAGGAAAAAAAAAAAAAAAA
This sequence comes from Aquila chrysaetos chrysaetos, assembly GCF_900496995.4. Taxonomy (NCBI): domain Eukaryota; kingdom Metazoa; phylum Chordata; class Aves; order Accipitriformes; family Accipitridae; genus Aquila; species Aquila chrysaetos. The sequence goes on along the minus strand of NC_044004.1, from coordinate 29,585,525 downwards.
AAAAAAAAAAAAAAGGTAAAATTGCCTAGGCACATCATTTGAATGATCAAACTTTCAAGTTTGTCCATTTCATAGGGAAGCTTCCTGCCACTCTGCTTCAACTATGACTGAATTTTTAAGGATACCCTAAGGGTATCAATTTGTGGTACTTCTGGAAGATTTCTACTCAGTTCTGAAAAGAAGTTAAAACCATGAACAGAATTGTTCATGCCTAACCTAACCACTATCCAGTCCTAAATACTCAATAGTATTCAAATTCCCAAACCTGTATCATCATTCCCAAATACCTGTGATCTGGGTACTTTTCATTGTTTAGAATGTCAGTCTTTGCCTGTGGCAAGCTATATATCATGTTAACTCTTCAGGAAAATTGTTAATAGACATTTGTCAAGGCAGCATACACAAAGTGCAAGAAATAGGGGAAGATCAAAGGTGACTCATACTGAAGGCACTTTCACCATTATGCCCACGATTTTTATAAAGATAAGAAATGGACTTTTCCTGTGACGTACCAGTAATGTTTTCAAATTTTATTAAGAATGATTTTAGTACAAACCAGAATAAAGACTGAATTGCTCCAGAAAAGAATCCAAGGAGAGGAAAAAAAGTCAGTCAAACTCAGCACAAAGTTTATGTATAACCATGTAAAGGAGCTGGCAGTTGGGAACACTCCTGGAACTGTGTGTTCACGTATTCTTAGCTCAAGTCCAGCCATTCTGCTAATTCCTGAAGATAACAGTTAAAAAAAAGATAGATCACATGTAGCACAAGACTGCAAAAAGATGGACATACAGGGAGAGAATAGATATTAACAGCAAGAAAGAAAGTTATGTCTCAGCATAACTTTTTTTTTTCTTTAAATAAAAATAGGCTCTAACAAAGAAATTAAAATGAAGCAAGAAACCAGCTGGACATAGAATTCTAATCAGATCTTCAGTGTTTTGCTGCTGCTTTGACATCAAAAAGACTGGGAATAAGAGCAGAGAATGTAGGCTTTCATCCTCACAGGGCCAAACGGTCAGTCCTTCTCCAGTTTTGAATATAACCAACTAATTTGTATCAAGGAAGAATCATGAACTCTGGATTTTTTTAATCTGACTGTGACAACTTCTTAAATTATCGAGGATGGGAGGAAAAGAAATCAATATTACCTCCCCAAAGTATTCAAGAACTTCAGCCTCCATTTCCTTAGATGAAATAAAATATTTCATCTAGCAGAAAACTAAGTTCCATGTTAACATACTGACAAGCACCTAACAATTATGATAGTTTAATACAGAGTTCTATTTTAAAATAAGACAAGAAAGTCTCCAAGTTAAGGACATCGTTTCTTCCTGAAAACTTGGGGCCAAATTGTAACTGCAGGTAGTATAAAATTCCAAAATCATGGCTCATGGTCTAATGCTTCTTTTCATTTTGTTTATACAGTCCAGAAAATGAGTAGAATGAATTACTGTTCACAAACCATAATGAAAACTTTAGACAGAAGTAACTGCTGGATCTCACCCTCTTCTCTCATAACAATCTTATCAGCTAATTCTGACTCTGTTTCAGAATAAATTATGTACAACCCAGTGATATTAGTATGCACGAACTCACCTGACATTGTCTGTTCCAGCCTGTGGATCAGCGACTTTTTAGCACACTCAACATCAGGACTTGGGTAATCCAATACCTGCCTGCACCAAACTAATGGACTGACACATTTTTGTACTGGAGTCAGTTTCTTCTTTGGGGATGTATATAACCTTAAAAGGAGAGAAAAAAAAAAAAAGGTCTATGAAGACAGACAAAATGAGTGTAAGATCAGGCATGTAACAAAATACCACATACTATGCCATTTTTATACAGTATCTAAGTACAATCCCAAAATGCAAAGAAAGCACAAGTTTTACCTTTAAATTAACTGGTTTGGATACCATATAATACTGATAACACATGGCTGCCTAAGGACTTCTGGCAAGAAGTGATGCCTACATTGCTACACTGGGATATACCAACTGATAAGCCAGAAAAGAAGTCTTCACTTTTCAGACACAGTGAAATTGTCCATATATCTAACGTGTCACATAAATGTACAAATCAGGATTAATCTTTTCAGATTTAAGTAACATTCACCTGAAAAAAGGAAATAAAGCACTATGCAATATGCAACTATTGTTTTCCTGAACACAAAGATGTAGCTAGTGATCAGCATCTTAATAGCCAAGGAACAGTGCTAAAGTGCACAGAACACATCTACTATTTCAGTGGCCTTGAACAATAAGCATTTTATTTTTACTTATAATTTGTATCCTAGCACCTGATCTTTTAGTTTTCCTTTGAACACTGAACAAAGGGACTATCTCTGTCCTAAGGGGTTTACAGTCAAGCATTAAGAACAAGGAACAAGAGATAATGCATATAGAAGAGTAGAGAGAAACAATGAGCTCCTATTGTTCTGCAGGACATGCTGAGGCCTTTGCCCATCAGCATCTCCATTCATTTATTTTAACATCAGCATTCCATGACTGAAGAAAGAAGTATTGCAGTTTAAAGGCTCTAGAAATTTAGCTGAAAATTTCTCCTCCCTCAACAAACAGATTAAAGGAAAAGTCATAACCAATCACACACTCAAAATAGGGATATTTAAGCCTTATCTTTGGACTAGAACCAAACTTAGAAACATGCTTCAGCAAAAGACAAGTGAACAACAAGATCCACAGCTCTAACTAGAGCTTATGCATATGCAGAAATGGTTAAATGAGTGTTTCCTCACCAGTAATGACAGACTTCGTACTCCAAGTGAATATGGTTGTATGCCACACACTGTAACTTAAGAACATTTGACAGCCTAATCAGCCATGCTTCCATACAAAACAGACAGCAAAAAATCGTTTCCTTTATACCAATGACATCAGCAACACGGAAGTTATTTCCCACTGCTCTGTTATGAGATTGTTAGCTGATCCTTCCTCTGTAATTCTAGAACTTGAACTCAGTTTGTTTTATAAACAGCTTTAAAAGGTTTTTTTTTTTAATTACTACCCGTAAGATCACTTCTTACAAAAGCTTACCAAGAAGCATACTTATAAAACCACCACAAATATCTCACCCAAAACACTGATCACTTTGTTTAGAGCATGCTCTGAAACACTCTTCCCTCAAACACTGGAATTCAAAAGCTATGTTCACTAAGGCAGGAGAGGATTTTTATTAGCTGTCAGGTTTTCAAATGAAAATGAAGCTGTTTGTAACAATGCAAATAGCTGCTGCCACATACTACAGTCCCTGTGGCTTACGCTCCGGCCAGTATCATGCTGGTCATTAAAACTGATTTTGTAGAAATCCTTATAATCTTCACAGGCACTTTGCCCACAAGAAAAGCTAAGCCCATCACATATTCATAGCCCTGAAGATCCTTGGAAAGCATAAGGATCACTCAATTTTTACAGTCCTATGCAAACAATTACACAAATTGCTATACTTTCTGTGATTATCTGCACATAGTTAAAAGTAACATTTAACATCTACTAGCTAACATGTCAAATTTACTGTCTTTTTAGCATTTATTTGCCTGTATTCTTTTCTGTCCTAAGGTACGTTTACACAATACAAAGAAGTGTCAAAGGCAACAAAACCAACTTTTGTGCTGTACAGCCTAGACTCACTCCTAGCTCTCTGGATAGCTGACATGCCTTGCTGCGTTTGAGAAGTTCCACGTGCATCTGAAGTGTTTACAGTAATACCCAGTATAACAGGCAAGAAATTAAAGTGCATGTCCTCTTGGAAAGACACACAAAAGGGATATCTTTAACAAACCTACAAGACTACTCTAATCAAAATGGCACCTGGTATTTTAAGCTCCAACACATTCTTTTCTGCAACTTCCAAGTGTTGCATTTGTTTCACAAGTAGTTCATTTACTGAAGCGATCAAGGCTCACACAGCTTCCACTTTTCCACCTCCCTTTTTAACCAAAGATATATTGCAGATTCTCCCACCTCTTTCCAGTCAGCTGTTTTTCCTTTAACAGCCTTTGTTTCACACCGTACATTTCAAGAAAAGACAGAATTTTAGAATATATATATTTCATGCAACTCCACTACCTCACGACAAACACATGTGCATTGATGCAGTAACACAATGGCTCTTCCAGAACACTTTCTTGCATATCATGCAATTACAAAGTCTCATTATTATAAAGTAGCACTCTTAATTTCCCACCTGACAAAGAACGGCCAATCTCAAGTTTTGAAACTGACAATTCTACTTGCTTTACCTAATTTGGATTAAAAAAATAAGACCAAGGGCAAAGCTAAGAATCAGAGTGATGCTTCTACTACTTCTTCCTCTCTTCCCAACAGCAGGAAGGAAAAAAGAACAGAAAAGAGACTATGAAACATGTACCAATAACTTCATACAGCTAGGTGATGATCTTTGTCCAACTACCGTTTGACCCAAAAGATACAGGTTCTTCATAGCTGAAGAGCTCTTCAGAAGAGATTCATTCCTGTTTGTACCTATTAATGCATTCTACAGCAATGCAACAGCACTGATTGGCAGCACAGCAACTTCAAGATTGAAAATTACCAGTATGACCTCATACATCTTTAAACACTACTAAATCACTTTCTCAAAACAGGAAGTTGAAAATGATTGAGGAAGCTAACAGCTTACAGTTACCACCCCACTACAAATGTTAACACACCAGAAACCTACACTCCAATTTCTCCACAAAAGAGTAAAGACTCTGCAATTCAGTAACACAAGGCCAAGTACAAGAAAACAGTATATAAAAAGCAGGCCAGGAGCTTCAAGCTATTTTCAAACAGCATTAAGAAGCCCAGACACTATGATTCTGCTGCACACAGTAATATTCCCTTCCTTCAGCTGTCACTAGTCAACTGTGCCACAGCAGTGCCAATCTGAAGTTTAAAGTGGCCAGGGGCTCCACTGATTAGTTCCAGGAAGACACAGCAGAAAAAGGGCAGACCTTTTGAAGAAAGACTACTGTCACTACAAGCTCATAGGATAATGTCAGCCAAATGGGGCAAGCTGTAGCATGTTGAACTGGGACACAGCTGAGTCAGAAAAGGCTTTGAAGAAAAAGGAGACAACATTGAGGTAGGAATGGAATATCTGCATAGGGATTACCTCACCTGAGGAACACCTCCCAGAGCATTAAAATACAAGAAGCTAGTTGCCACAGGCATAAAACTAGAAGCCAAGATTCTAATCAGGAAGAAAGGAAGTCTTTTTGTATCAAAATCCTTCTACTGCTCAGTAGAAGAGTGAGGGGAAAAAACATGCAGATGAATATGAAGTCACAGATCTGAATTAGAAGATAGCAAGTGGAAGGAACTTGAGTTAGAGCTCACTTATTTTAGCTATATTAAATGAAAACTAGCAGGTACAATAGAGGCAATGAAACGAGAGAGCACACAAAACATGTTGCAGGCAAAAGCAGGATCGAGAAAGCAACCTGAAGAGAAGATGTGAAGAAAAAATAGAAATCTAAGGACAGACTGCTAAGAAATTCCCCTAAAATACAGGAAGGAAATTCCACAATGAAAAGCTACTAAAAATAAATCAATCAGGAGACAATAATGCTGGACAGTCTTAGAAATAGACAATTTAGAACACAACAGTGTCAATCTAAACTGTTTTAGATCAATCTAAAACTTTCAGGAGATCCTATTTGGAGCTATTTACATAAGTTTAAATTTAAGATGGATTTTGAATAAACAGCTACAGGTAAAGATCTGAAGAGAATCTCTGGTTGTAAAGAACAAAAAACAAACCAAAACCTTAGTGACATCCCTGCACATGTGGCTCACAGATTTCCTCTTTCCTCCACCACCACCCCTGCAAAGTTCCTATCCTGCAGTTGTAACTGACTGAGACACATTGCTCAGCCTGTAATTACTAATTTGTTGGTGTACTTTACTGAATGCTTCTAGTTCCAAGGGATGCACGAGTTACAGCAAAACTCCAGGCCTCTCAAAATAAGGAGATGAATACTACACAAACGCTTTGATAATCTCATTAAACCTTCGTATTAAAGCAGCACGCCTCAACTACATGATGCAATTTTCAGGTAGAACTGGGAGGATTCAGAGAGGTTGCAAAGTGCAACTGGAAACACAACTACTTTCCTGTCACCAACAATTAAAGATAGTTAGCTGTGCTCTGGCTATTTGCTGGAAATTACAGCCATCATTCATTTCCTCATCTCAAAAGAACATGTTGCCTGAAAGGGATGCTGTAGAATCGGAAAAGGGGCCTTCAAAAGCTTGGAAGGCTCCTGTAACACCATCATGTAGCTTCCCCAGAACTGTCACACAAACTGTACACCTGTCTGCTGTTTGAGAAGCTTTTCAGAAGGAATTTGTTAGATCATATATGCTCTAACATGGTATTGTTGATACTTAAAAAGAATAGAGAAAAGCCGAGAAGTTCTGTGTCCTATTGTACATGTTCCAAAATATAAGCTCTACCAACACCTACAAAAAGTAGAAACGTGAATCATGCCTAAACGAGACATGATTAAAAGGTAAATTTCAGGAATACCATTAAGACAATACAGGAAATTTGTATCAAACCTTTCATAATATCAAAGTATCAAACATATTTAAAAGCCATAAATATCACACAAGACGTTCAAAATGGAAAAAAGTTCTTCCTACAGTCCTCAAACGTCCATTTCACAACAAACAGGTATCTCAAAGACTTAAGTCAAATGGAACATTATTTGATGTTACACCAGTAGTTTTATTTGACAAACTGGTAACTTCTCTAATCCTTAGCTCTCTCACATCCTTCTTTTCAAGTTATCTTCCTAGTTTGAGAAGCCATTATCTGAATTTGGTCAAAAAAACCAAACAACTGTAAATCAGATTGACATTTAATGTCACAAAATGAAAAGCATCGATTTCTCTTTTACTTAGGTCACAGGGCAGGAATTGATCAGAACCTGTCCAGTTTCCAAAAGGCCTAAACCCCATTAATACAATGCCATTTTAGCAGCTGAAGAGGAACACTGCAATGTAATTTCAGCAATGGGAGTTCATTCAGGTGCAGCTCTGTCCTAAAACACTCACCCTACACTTTACTAGTTCACTACAGCAAACTTCAGAGTTCCAAAACATAAAGTTAGTGTTCAAAGGACATGAAGCAATATGAGCTGAAAGACAATCATTACAATCATGTTTTCACCCTCTGTATCTCAAAACAGCCACTAAGCCAACTAACTGGAATGGATGACTAGAACAGAAACATAGACTATTAAAAATAGGTGCCAATTTAACAGAAATAGCTTCTGAATGAGAATAGTAAAAGTACTTGCTTTTCATTTTAACTAAATACGATACCAAACCCATATGAAGTCTTCAAAAACACTAAAAATATTACTTTGAACTATTAACAACCCACCAGTAATTTCACTTTAAACACACAGTAACTGCCTTTTGTTTGTAAATGAAGTCATTCAGCTGTTAGCTATTTCAGCCCTACCAAGAAGACTTTAGATTGCAGTGACATGAAAACATTGATAAGTGGTAGGCTAGCTTTTATAGCACAATCATTTAAAGAGGACACAACTGTTCTCAAGTTTGCTGAGCAATCATATGTACAAAACCTAGATACAGCAACCTCTATACTCTTTTATGCACACACTGCATATAAATTTTGAAAAAAAAGCATTGTATGTTTTCCTCACATTTAAAAGAAAGCTCCTCAGAAAGTTTAGGTAAGTGACTGTGTAAGAAGTTACCACAAAGCAAGTGACAGTGGATTCACAGCACATTAACTAATTACAGTAATTGCCCACGTGTGCACACTTATCCCGCAATAAACTCAGGACAGCTCACTTTTTAAAAGCAGCACAGCAAGCCACCTTGCATACTGTTACCAGGTTGTCTTGAATGTGCTACACATCCACACCCAACCTTACCCAGCAAGTCAGGCAAGGACCTGCATACCTCATCCTACCTCTCTGAAGATTTCTCCACTCTGGTCCCCCTTCCTGCCCTTTTGTCTTTTTAATTAATTAATTAATAAAAAAGATTTGTTCAGATTTAAATTTGAAAAAAAATTAAATTTGATCCAATGTGGTTCAAGAACAGCTAAACAGGAACACCCATAGATTTCCAAAGTCACTGGTAGCCTAATCACTTAGCAGGCCTAAGTACAGCTCAGTACTGTGTGCGTATGTGTATGTGCCTATTTGCAACCTTCAGTACCCTATTAGGAAGAAAGTTTCAGCATATTAAACAGGATTCAGAAGCATATGGCCAAGAAATTCAATCTAAATTCACTGAAATATTTTTAGTTATTTACCATGTGATTTGAAGATTGTCTCATGTGCTGAACTGTTTAAAACCTAAAACATATCTGGATTTAACTAACCACAGAAAAGAAAAATGAACAAGCAAAAATATAAACAGTCCCAAAGTTCACTAATACTGTTTTAATAGCTAATGCTGCTAGTAAAGCAGCAGTATCAAAGTTCTTTTCACTTATTAGTAATTTAGGCTAGTTCTACCTCCTCCTCTCATTTTTCACTTTACACTTCTGTCCTGCATAGACTTATCTAAAAGCATTTAAAGAATTAAAACCTGAAGGTGAGCTGATCAACTTCAAAATGTAGGTTTAAAAAATCATGTCAGATTCCAGTATCATTCAGTCACAGTATCAACTGTTCCATCTTAAATTCATAGCCAAACTTCACAGGCACTAATCTCATGTGAGCATTAAATGTAAAACAAAGTAATTTTAGCAGTGAAGAAAACTATTTCTTCTGCCATTACAAGGCTGCAGACAATCTCATAATGGGGTATATGAATACATGGACTGAAAAAATGCCTGTAGTACACAAAACAGAGAAGAACAGAGATAACCAGCACCCTTCATCATCTATTATCTCCCACAGCAAGGTCCTTCTGAAATCAGAAGTAAAGACAAATCTAGGCTTCTCTATGTAGGCAATCAAAACAAGCAAGGTGAATCAATTTTTTTACACACAAACTGTGATTTAAATTTAGTTTGTTTCCACATGAGGTTTCCTCAGCTGCTAAGTGGTCTTTGATTTCTACAGTGGTATAATCCTATAGTTTAAACAGGATTTGGGGTTAAGCAGTAGTGATCCAAATCTGTTTGAACCTGAAAGAGTTCACATGAGGTTTGAATTTCATTGGGTACATTGACCCTTTCAGTTGATTCAATTACTTTTTGAGTGACCTTGCCTAACCGAGGCCTTAAGAGTGGGATCTTTATGAAACAGTTTAAGAGAAATCCACTTAACTCACAACATCCCTCCTATTTTCACAGGCTTGTTTCTTTTTGATCGTTCCACAAGCCCTCTGAAAATTTCCAACTTCATTTAGAGCAATGACCTCCATTTCTCAAATGTACAAAGTCATCCTGCCTTCAGAAGAAAAAATATGGTTTGAGAGTATTTAGCGCCTCAACAGTTGAATTAAATGGTGTTCAGAAATTCCAGGAGTTTGATTTCCGTTTTTATAAAGCAATTTGGAAAAAAAGAATCATCAACCTAGCCAGACTACGTTTATCATTAAGTACATATTAAATTATAGCATGAAAAGACAGTTTTTAAAATTACATAGCCATATTTCTTGATATGTACAACAATAAGTGAATTTTAACAACTGCTCTTTTCTATGTGTATGCTTTTGTGTCTGAGTCATTGTCCCATGTGTGAGATTGAAAATTAGTATTACAGTTGCTAAAATACTAGTAAAGGAATGAAGACATGTAAGAGACTGATCTTAAGTTTTGTTGCCTTTTGAGGACTAGAACTTGCATCGAAACATGACTGAATCCACAATAACAGGCAGCGTAAGTAATGTGCCAAACACCTGACACCAGCAAGAGCAGTGCTCAGTGTACTATGCCACCTGCCCATGAGTGTCCAGAACTGCATAAACAAAAACCACACAGCATTTATGCTGTCACTGTCACCATATGCTCTGCTGTGACATTAACTTTCACTGAAGAGATGCATTATGTTGCCCATGATTTAGGATTAATATATGAAAATGATAACATCTATTGTCACTAGAATTCATGACATTCACAAATTTCACCATCCCACTCCAAACTTACTGTGCAAATTTAGTATATTCTATATCCCTCACATGCTATAAGCCAGCAGATTACAAGGCATAAGCTGAGAAATAAGAGTAGCTGCCTTGCACAGACTCATCATCTGGAAGATGATGCCTTGTGTTAATTTAGTAAGCTCGTGTTGGATGAGAATAAACTTCTGCACTCATACTTCTCCAGTGGATCAGGCTGGATGTCAGGCAAATGACTTCTCCAGGGAAGCGCAAACACTGTCTCCTCCCTGAGCAACTAAAACATTGCTCATGCATGGCATCATTCCAGCATTTTTAAAGGTGTTTCTAACACTGAAAGACATTTTTGTTTGTTTGTTTTTTAAATTTGTCTGCATGTTCACTCCCAAAGGCCTTTGTAGATGAACCTACAACCAGTTCTGACCCAAGTCGGACTGCTTTTGTTCACTTTTCCTCCCTGTACACGCTTCCCTTGCGTTTCTCTGTTGACACTGTGCTCCTCTCCACTATTTCTCCTGCAGCTCTAACACTGCTCCCCAACTAGTGTCATAGGAAACTTCAAAACGACAGCTGGGGGACAGCATGACGTTAAGAGAGCAAACCTTCTTGATTCTCAGTAAAAGCTCATCCAAGTGCAATAAAGACAAGGTGAACAGCCACCTGCAGGTGCTTCTGCTGGAGCAGCAGGGTAAGCAGCCCATTTAAAAAGAGAAGAACCACCTAAGGTAAACAGTGGTCCTACATCATTAGCAGTAAATGAAAACACCTAAGGACAACACATTTATGAGGTGGAGTATATTACACTTGCTGCCTTCACAGCTGAAAGAAATCAAGGCTTAAAACATGCCTGATGCACACCTGTAGTATAACAGTACCTGTGGGCTAATTCTGCACTACCCCAGAAATCTTCCACAAGTTTCTCGAGGCCTCCATGCTTTCTGGACTTGTGAAAACACTGACAACGGATTTTGCGGCAGAACTGGAGCCTGCTCCGGTCTCCAAGTGACCCGATGCAATACCCTCACCGCGGCCGAACAAAAGCACAGAGCTGCAGGCCTCCAGGGAGGCGCGATGTGATGTGCAGAAACCCAAACACCCTTCCCCCGCAGGCGTCGGTGCATCTCGCAGAGCTAATCCCTTCATCCAGCCCCAGAGGGCGAGGCTGCCTCCCCACACAAAGCCCCGAGACCACCTCCGACACCACCAGGCACACGTCTGGGAACGGCCCCTTCCTCCCGGGGACGGCGGGGTAAGGGCAGGACGGTGCCCTCCCCGCCTGCCGGCGCCGGCAGAGAGGGGCACCCGCACCCCATCACCACCCCGGCCGCCCTCCTCACCAGCCGGTCTCGTCCTCCTCGCAGCCGGCCAACCGCTCCAGCTCCTCCGGCCTCAGCAGCGCAGCGTCGTCCAGGAGGCCGCTGCCCTCCTCGCCGGCCGCGCCGCCGCCGGGCTCCTCGGGGGGCGGCCGCCGGGCGGCGGCGGCCCTGGGGCTGAGGCAGCGGCCGTCGGGCGGGGAGGCGGCGGGGGGCGACGGGGAGGGCCCGCCGCCCAGGAGGCGCTTGGGGCTGGCGGGGGCGGCGGGCAGGGCGCCGTGGCGGCTGCGGAGCTGCTCGTTCTGCTTCTCCAGCTTCTTCACCAGCTCCTGCAGCTTCCGCACCTCCGCGTCCGCGTTCACGCCCGAGCCGACGTCCTCCATGGCGCCCGCCGGCAGAGGGGCGGCTGCGCGGGGAAGGGCGGCCGCGCCGCCCCGTCTACATGGCCGGGCGGCCCGCGGCGGGGGAGGGCTGTGGCGGGGCGGGGCGGGCCGCGGGCGCTGCTGCCGCTGCCGCCTCCTCAGCGGCGCCGGCGGGTGGCGAGGGGGGCGGAGGACGCGAATCCGGCCGCCGCCATCTTACCACTTCCCCCGGCCCGTCCCACCGCTCTGATGTCACGTGCGTCGCCCACAAGCGTCACCGCTCGCAGTCGTTTCTCGCTCTGTTGGGGGGGAGGAGTGACGTTGCCAGGGGTGGGGCTCCCCGCGGCCGCTGGGCGCTGCCGGTCGCCTCTCGGCGGCCCGGCCCGGGCAGGGCCCTGCCTCACCGCCGCCTGGCGCCGAGTGCGGGGCTCCTCCGGCAGCCGCGATCCTGAGGGAACAACCTGGCCTGGGCTGGCGTCCCGTCCCGTCCCGTCCCGTCCCTTGGGGGCCGCAGGTCCCACCCAGGAGCTGTACACGAAGCCCCGGGGTGCCTTCCCAAAATGCTCGAATCCTGTAAAGGATACGAGGTGTGCCCCTGGACCAAGGCCCTGGCGATCGTCTTGGGCCCTCTGTGTGTGAGAGGTACATGAACTGTGACCTGGATATCACTTGAGCCTTTCGTGTTGTATAAATATATATATATTCATATAAAAAGTAACGTGGAAATGCCATCTACAAGACTCTTACACCTTTAGGTTTAAGGAATTAAGCGGTTTGGGTCTCCAAACTTCATCTGCTCGCACCGTGGGAATGCTCTGCCCACCCCCTTCGCCATGCCACCGTGAGACACTGCCCGTGGTGCCATCCCTTCACCATTTTTTTCCTCTTCCCAAGATCCATCTACTCCACAGCTTCATTTTGGAGCCTGAAGTTGCCAGGGAGAAGAACACCAGCAAGTGGGCTGGAGGAGGACTGGAGTCCGCAGGGGAGGACGCCCCAGACAAGTAGCATTTACCAGGCTCAGGGAGGGAAGAAGGGAAACGAGGCCGCGGTGCTCAGACCCGTGGGGTGTGCTGAGGAGGTACCGAGCTTGGGGGCAGTGAATGCCACACGGTGGTGTTTGGGTTGTGTTAGGTACGCTGCAAGGACTGCTGGGGTGTTGAGGCTGCCAGACATGACTCTACAGCATTCTTCTGTATGGGGACAAGGATGGGATCACTTCCTTGCTTTATGAAATACTCTCCCCTCATACGTTCAAAGACTACATTAGCTGTTTATGTATGGCATTGTTTGGGAGTTTATGCTGGGGTGGTTATCCACTGTTACTGTTAGGTCCTCGCCAGAATCCAGGCCTTTGATCCATAAATATAATTTATATCATTTTTATCTCCAAACCAGCACCACCTTAAGTATTTAACTGTATGAAAATACTTCTGGACTGGCATCTTTTAATAAAGTGATTTCAATTACTCTTATGGTGATGTTTGTTATCTGCTAGCAAAACAAACTTTTTATCAGCAGCAAACTGTCACAACTATAAAACTATTACACAGTTTTGCCCCATGAGCTGAGACCTTTGGGACTCTGCTCAGTGATACCGCGTTAATAACAATCAATGGCAACCCTTGGAGACTGGTCTGTAAACCAGTTTGTAAATCCAGCTCATTCTTTCTTAGGTCTGTATCATTTGGTACTACATCAAGTGCCTTGAGGGAATCCAGATATATTCTGTGAGTGCAGTTACTTTATTAACAGAACTTACAGTTCTCCAAAAGGCAAGCAAAACAATAAAAAGATTTTTTACAATAATGATCTTGTATGACACTGACACTTTCAGTGACAGTGCTGACAATTCAGTGGTTGGTGGGTGTAATAGTGATCTTAACCTATGCAGGGAAGTTTATTCCAACTTAGAATATTTATAGCAGGACCACACAATATAGCTTCCTTATTCTTCAACTGTCCTCAGTCCAAATGTCAGTGGCATGATAAACCATTTCAGTCACTTGCATTAATCATGCTTATATAATAGCAATTGAAGGAGTTCGGTCCTTTCTATCCTGCAGGTACTGGGATCAGGATGGGCCTGGTGGCTGGGGCTGGGAGGTGGGTGGAGTGTGAAGTGGGGCTGTGATGAAGGGCTCTGCCAGGGGATGTAGGCAGACAGCATGGAGAAGCACCAGGACCAGAAAGAGCCCCAGGCTCCTGGGAGCTGCTGAGTCAAACTGCAGCTGTTCATGGTGATTATGTCATGTTTAGGGGCCTCCTCTGTGATGTAATGAGGCAGCTCTGAGAGCCCAGGAGTGGTCTGTGTGCTGCCTGCATGCTGCCTCTCCACCCTTCCTCTTCCTCCAGCCCCTTTTATGGTCTGTCTGTCCCCCAGATTCCCTACCCCAACATTCTGTCCCCTGCTCACACCATTACTTTGCTGCCAGCAGCTCTAACAATTATTTCTCCCTACAAGATACGCTTCCTGTAGCTGTGTGGATGGGGGGTGGGTGGGTGAGAAAAAAGTTTGAGAACTGCTGAATCATCTGCTATTTTTATAAAGAGTAAAGGCAATTGAGATGAACAAAGGGAGTCACTGGTTAATAGTCACCATACTCTGTGCTTAAATAGCAAGGACCATGATCGTGCTTTCTCATTCACTCTTGCGCTGGGAGTGCCCTTCTCATGTTTTGGGAACTGGGGAGCAGCAAGGCTTGGACCAGAAGCCTCACATTAAATATCAAGTCAATAATGGGCTTCCATGGGCTTCTCGGTCATCAGATTCCAAGCTTGCACTGGCCAGATGTGAGAGACCACACCCGAGAAGAGGCCCCTGGGTGATTATACACAAATAGCATTAACTGATAGAAATGCCACAAAAATGAAATCTTTCCACTGTGTCACAAAAGCAAGAGCAATTCCTCTGCATGTGAAATTAGACCTGTTGCAGATTTTTTTTCTGAGCAGCTGCAGTTTGCGCCTATGCTGTCTTTTCCATACACATGGAGAGGGAAGGGAAAAGCAGCATTTCCACAACAGTATTTTCCAGATCTCAGTACCTGCATGGGTGCTTCTCCTCTCTGACTTGGGGCAGGTTCTTAACTCGCATGGTGAGAGGAAATGAGGACCACTCCCTCCAAAGGAACAGGCATGAGCAAGGCTCCCATATCACTCAAATAACTCAGCACACAGCCCTCTGACAGGTGGTTCCTGAGTAAAAGGCCACTAGGAGCCTTGTTCTCATGGCCTTTGAGCTCTCTAGCAAGAACAACCTTGTGGTTAGTTTCTCATAGCTGTAATTTGCTGCGTTGTTGTTTCTACATCTGATGAAACTGTTAGAATCTGACTTTGAAACCTTTATTTCAATTGTCACCTGGGAGGACAAAAGATCCCTTGGAGGGAAGAATACATGAAGATGGGCAGATGCATGGTGGGAAGTTAACATTTGTAGCAAATATTTAACTTCACGCCTGGAAAACTAGGCTGTGTTTTAAGCAGCTTTGTTTAGTCTCCTGCAGAAGGTTGTTGCCTGCCAGACTGCTCAAAGGAGGTGTTCAGCAGGCCCACACATGTTGGTGTTAGGCAGTGTTTATCTAAACCTTTGACAAAATGGAAAGTATCATTTGTGATTACAATGTATAGTATGTGCAAACATTGCATACACAGTGGAGTAAGTATGCCACTTTCATAACACATCCCTTTCAGAGTTAATTTCAAAACTGTTCAGCTGGTTCTACTGAAAGAACCAACATTGTAACTTCAATTATTTATAAAATACATCCCTGAGTATATCCGGCCTCATTAGTGGTGAGACAACATATTTAGCCCTTTACATTAGACTTAGGTTATTTGGAAACTCAAAAATAGTCAGTGTCTCTGCACGCGTCTTCAGTAACTGTCCTCTAGAAACAGCAGTGAGCTTTGTAAAGGCATCTGTGTGTAAATACACTTAAAAGTCTTTATAAATAATTTTTAAAAGATATTTACTACTGACCCTATCATGGATGAGAGAGAGACCACTTTCATAACACTGGTCTTCTTAGCAGGTTACAAGCGTGCCTGAAGGGCAGACAGGATTCCAACTAAGTTCTGGCATTGAAAGTACTTCTATCATTGGTATCATCAAGTATAAAATATAGTTCTTTGGCATGAATTTATATGCCTCTTCTTTTGCTGCACAGAAAAAAAGATGTTAACATTTTGATCACCACCACCATCTTTAAACATGTATTTTATGCTCCAAATCTGGAGCAAGAGCAATTTTAAGATACTGCACAAACAGATTCCTAATGAGGCTGGTATTCATGGCATACCATGTGGCTAGAAAATGTATGAACAAATATGTACTTCAATCTTTATAATTTGTATAATTAATTTACTGATTATTCTTTTCAAAGATTATCATCACAATTGAGCATTGTAATAAATCTTTCATATCACAGAATCACAGACTGGCTGAGGTTGGAAGGCACCTCTGGAGGTCATCTGGTCCAAGCCCCCTGCTCAAGCAGGGCCACCTAGAGCCATTTGCCAGGACTGTCTCCAGATGTCTTTTGAATATCTCTAAGGATGGAGACTCCACAACCTCCCTGGGCAACCTGTGCCAGTGCTCGGTCACCCTCACAGTAAAAAATAAATAATTGTTTCCTCATGTTCAGACAGAACTTCCTGTGTTTCAGTTTGTGCCCACTGCCACTGGTCCTGTCACTGGGTACTACTGAAAAGAGCCTGGCTCTGTCCTCTTTGCACCCTCACTTCAGGCTTTTATACACATTAATAAGACACCCCCCCCCACCCCCCAAGCCTTCTGTCCGCTAGGCTGAACAGTCCCAGCTCTCTCAGCCTCTCCTCATAGGAGAGATGCTCCAGTCCCTGTATCACCTTTGTGGCCCTTTGCTGGACTGTCTCCAGTAGCTCCATGTATGTCTTGTTCTGAGGAGCCCAAACCTAGACACAGTATGCCAGGTGTGACCTCACCAGTGCTGAGTAGATGGGAAGAATCACCTCCCTTGACCTGCTGGCAGTACTTTGTCTAATGCGGACGAGCATACCATTAGCCGCCTTTGTGGCAAGGGCATGTTGCTGACTCATGTTTGACTTGGTGTCCACCAGGAACCCCAGTCCCTTTTCTGCCAAGCTGCTTTCCAGCTGGGTGGCCCCCAGCATATACTGGTGCTTGGGGTTGTTCCTTCCCAGGTGCAGGACTTCGCACTTCTCCTGGTTGAAGTTCATGAGGCTCCTGTCAGCCCTTTTCTCCAGCCTGTCAAGGTCCCTCTGGATGGCAGCATGACCCTCTGGCATATCAGCCACTCCTCCCAGTTTGGTGTTACCAGCAATCTTGGTGAGGGTGCCCTCTGCTCCATCATCCAGGTCATTAATGAAGATGTTGAACAGGACTGGACCCAGCATTGACCCCTGGGGTACAGTACTAGTCACTGGCCTCCAACTAGACTTTGCACTATTGACCACCACCTTCTGGGCCCGGATCACTGCAGACACCCCACTTACTATTTGAATATTCACACTAAGTTCATCATCATGGTATCTGAGTACCTTCCACAGGTTTAAGATCTTTTGCTCCTTGCATTTTTTACATATCTGCATATATAGTTCATTAACAAATGCAAATTCTGTTTTGTCATGGCGTTAGCTACCAGTATTTCATGTTTATCAATCACTTGGAAATAACTTAATTGCTCATTAAAGAACTGCTGAGCTCAACATACTTAAAATGCTGTGGTGAGACTGAAGTGACTCAGAACACTGGGAAAGGATTTTCTGTTGTCATGAAGATTCATGATTTATGTTTATCTGCAGACTGCAGTGAGCTCATTCCCTTGGGTAACATTGAGTGAAACCTTGTATGTCTCCACCCATATAAAGCAATCTTCTGTTCTAATATTCAAAAAAAGTTTCTAAAGTTACTGAGAACTCTCCTGACACGCCTTTATTAACAAGCTAATGCTGGAAGGAAAAAGATTTCATTGCGCTCAAGAAGTTCTTAAAACAGTTCTCCCTGTGCACTTTTTTAACAGGAAAAAGCACCAAATCTTCTTGAGAATGCAAAATAATTGAAAAGTGAGCAACTTTCAAATATATTCAAAATTTGAAATGCTGTATTTACATGCATACTGGAAAAGCTAATAAGTTTCAAATATTTTTTTGGTTAGTTTTTCATGAAAATTTGTAACTGAAGGGGGGACAGAGGGTGCACAGGTAGCATAGACCAAACTTTGCAATTATATTAGGTTTACGCTCAATTGATTCATTAATGACTTGTGTTTAACAAGGCTGTGCTTCTGTCTGAAGACAATATGCTAATACGGACAAAAATAATTAAGATTTACAATCAAGAGAGGAAGATGTGTGACCAGTTTTAAAGGTGGATGTAGTATCAGAAATACTGTACGCAAACAAAAGAATTGCCAAAGAAGCCTGAGCTATTACCTCCGTACTTGAGCCTGGAGAGAAAATGAGAATACGTTATTTAAGAAATAGCATATGGCTGTATTACTAAAAACTACAGAGTAATGCAACTTCAACTTTTTCCCTTCCCTTCCCTTCCCTTCCCTTTCCTTTCCTTTCCTTTCCTTTCCTTTCCTTTCCTTTCCTTTCCTTTCCTTTCCTTTCCTTTCCTTTCCTTTCCTTTCCTTTCCTTTCCTTTCCTTTCCTTTCCTTTCCTTTCCTTTCCTTCCCTTTCCTTTCCTTTCCTTCCCTTTCCTTTCCTTAGCGTTTGGCTATTTTGCACAGTACAGAAGAAGGTATCCGTCGCCATCTAGTGACACCACGTTGTGCCTGAGTCGCAATCGGGCACTTCAGCTGAGCCTTCACCGGGAGAAGGTTGTGTGCCAGGGCTCTTGCCAGCCTCTTCCAGAGGATTTGAGGTCAACAGACCTCGGTCACGGCTCTGGCGGCTTCGGGCTCACTCCGGAGGAGGTGTCCCAGAGATGGTACAAATGTGCGTGGAGAGTTTCTGGTGGGACAGCTCTTGCCGTACCTGTGCTGTGGGGAGGTAGCACGGGTAGGTGTGTGCTCTGGCCTCTGCGCTGACAATTCTCTGCCCAGATTTTGGGAGCACTTGGAGAGGAACCCCTGCTCATTCCACGGAGGAAGAAATTCCTTGTATTCAGAGGATGCCATAAAGTAAATCTTACGGTGTAACTGGTCCCAACACTTACTGATCTTTGCTTCAACATCAGTATTATTTATCACAGTGTCATGATTTTTTTTCTTCTGGATTGTTGTATGGTATTTTTTTTTTTAATATATCAAATGAGGGCTGATTTTACCCGACAGTGGTAAAAAACCAAATAATGCATAGGATCGAGCAAAACATTCCTGCTTACATTGCTGCTTTTTCTAGTGCCATTCACTGTGTGGTCTCCTGCTGCTCCACTAAACTAGCTAGCTCCAGGGAGGAGCTGAGTTAGCCACTGTGGCCTCTGTCAGCAAGGATGAGCAAAAGGAGAGGCCCTGCAGGGAAATCAATAGAAAATTCAAATTCATTTGTTTCCCCAAGCGTGTTTCTCAGTGCCTAATTAAGTGCATACCTTCTTGCTGAAGTCCACAAAAGAGCCATCATTAGGTTTCCCACTGCAAGAATATGATAGTGTTTGTAAATGAGAGGCAAATTGGGAAAATATTGTTTAGAAGCCACAATGGATTATGAAGGCAGGCTGTGCGGGGAGAGTGGGCAGGAGACCCCCTGGAAGGGGTTGCAGTGTTGCAGGCAAATGGCCCTCTCGTGATGACTCTCAGCAAAATCACAGGAAAACACTCTGACCTTGAAATGGCAGGTCACTCACTACAAGTCAGTAGGCTTGATACAGGGATTCACACCCCCCACCCCCATTTCTAGGTGGATCTTCATGAATAATTTGGTGTAAAAAAATTCAGGATAAATTTATTTTATTATTTTCCTATGGAATTATTTGCTTCCCTTCCCATATTATCACAACATTCACCAAGCAGACGGAATAACAGATTTTTTTCTTTTCAGTAATGACTTATTGACTGCAACAGCAAGATCATCCTCCAAAGTGTACAGTACAAATAATCTTACTTATTGTCCTGTGTTTCTACTTTAGTTTACAGTCATTTTTAAAGACTATTAAACATTAAAAAAAAGAAAATGATAAAATGGTTTGTTTCATTAGCCATACTCCTGCTTTGTATTTCCTCTGTTTCTTTCATTATCCCCTTTAGGTTTTAAGATCTTTGGTTGGAGCAATCATTGGACTTCTGTTTACCAAGTGCTTTGTTTGTTCCTAGTACACCTAATAGTACTACTCAATGGGAAGCCAAGCTCTGCTGAATCTAAGTAGCTGAAATACTAATTTAAAAATATTGGTGCTACTCAGCTCATTTGAAGTATGAGCACATATTGAGCCAGAATATCTCAGTCAGATAACTGTGGCAGGCAACTGGAGTTCCTTTAACCCAGTGCTCCAGAAATTATCTTAAAAATTTATCCCAAAGGGAAAAATTATAGGAAATAACTCTATTAATGATTAACTGAGAAACCCTTAATATTATGTGTAAATAGAGAGCCTACAAGGAACAGAAAAAGAAAAAATGTCTTGCTAGACAGAAGGCATATAGAAGGGTGAAAATGTCAAAAGTCAAGCTTAGCTAGAGGTGCCAAAAGAAATTCAAGCAAATTGTAAAAGGTACCTTGGTCATGAAAACAATAAACAAGAAGTGGATACCTTATAAAACATAGATGTAGCTGCAATTAAAGATAAGCTAGGTCCTGCCCCGAACTACCTGAGTAATTTGGCTCAGCGTCAGTAACAGTAATGCTGCAGTACGCAGAAGCAAAACCAAGGATGTTAATGAGAATAGGTATGGAAAGAGAAATTGTCATGTGCAAAGTGAAATCAAAGGGCAAATAGCTCAGCTCTCAAGGAGGCCCAGTAGCTGAGATAATAAAGCCAGTGGTAGGAGTTTTAATGCATTTACTAAACCAGATGGCAATACCATGTGATTAAAAAAAATAAAAAATGAAGTAGTGATCTTTAAGAAGAAAAGTGATCCACAAAAGTCTATTAGGATGATCTCAATTGCCTACAAGGACTCAACATTTTATGAAAGAAATAGAGATATGAAAGTACATAAAAATGGAAGAAATAGTTACCAAAGATAGATTGTGCCAAATTAACTTGGTATTTTTCTTTGCTAAAATATGCAGTGTTTTTAGAGAATGGAATTGCAATAAAGCAGATCCATATAGATTTCAGTAAAGTGACTGACATGGTGTTATTTGGAAGTCAGTGTGACGATGCAGGAAAATCAGAGGGAATAAACCAGCTGAAGAGCAACAGCAATGGCTGTACTTACCAGTTAATGCTCAGGCTGTAGGGAGATGATTTGTGTAACTGTGGATTAGGGATTGACTGCATTTATAATTTCTGTTAATGATCTGTCCAAATAATAGAAACGATTAATGAAATATACTGGTGACAGAAAGAAGGTATCTGGCATGCACAGTAGGACCGAACTGCCATAAAGCAAGGGCTCAATTAACAGAAGTCTAACGCAACAAAGGCAAGGGACTTAGAGACTAGGAAGAATTTCTTCAGTAAGTACAGGTCCATCAGCTGCTGAAAAAAGATGAAGAGAAAGGCCTGGCTGGTTTAGTCAATTGTCCATCACAGGATGTCTTAAGACCACTACTGTGACATCATTGTGAAAAATGAAAACACATCTAAAGATCTATAGGGGTGTATTTCAAATAAGTTAAAGGGAAATATTTATGCAACCATGTAAGCTGAGACCTTATGCAGAGTACTCTGAACAACTTTGTCACAGTGAAGAAAGATTAATACATACTGGGAGAAGTTCAGGAAAGATGACCTTAAAATAGCCAAGGAAATACCGATACCTTCAGTATAGGCCAGAAAGTGTCTTGTTTAGCTCAACCAGATGTGGTTTCAGACAGTAACAAGGGTAAACATTGGGGAGGAAGAACTATGCAAGTCAAAAGATACTACCCTGAGAACAAATGAGTATAAACTCGCTGCCACTGAATCTAAACTGATAATAGACTCGTCACCACCAAGACAATTCAGAATTGTTCATTATTGAGGGTAGTGGAGGCAAACAGCTGTCTTCCATCTAGAGTTTGCTACCCTTGTTCATGGCCTGTGCTTGTGGGGTTGCCGTGATAATAGAGGTGGGAAGGGTTTGAGTTCTGACTCCCATGTTTTCCAGCTTCCTCCACATTCCAGTTGCAGTTCTACACAGTCTGAACATTCCCAATACAAGCAATACATTAACAAGCAATACAATGGTGCACATGCTTAACTTTAAAAACAAGATTGGTCCCATCAGGTTTTCAGGTTTCAGGGGAAAACCTGAACCATGAGAAAAGAGTGATGTATAGTGGAACCTCTCATTCAAATTCAAGCAAGGCAACGCATACAAGCTTAACCGAAGGAAAGATATTGCTGCATTTTATAAATCAAATTTAACTCACTATAGTGTAAATACATCAGCGCATAAAGATGAAAAATATATATACTACAACTAAAATTTACTCCCTATTAAATCAGTGGGAATTAAAATCTTGCAGCCCCTCAGGTCCTTTTGTAATTCAGGTAAGTTGCAAACTTACAGATTCGGTGTTGGTTTTTGTTAGTGCATGTGATAATTCTGAGTGTGCCAGTACATATAACATGTTGCAAGTGTCCACTGGCATATATCTTTTTACATATATTTTTAATACACATATTTATATATATATATATGTATTTGACTTCAGTCAAAATGCTAAACTGAGGTTAGCATGGTAAGTAATGCACGGTAGCATTAACATGGCAAGTAACATAGCAATAAAAGTATTCTACCTTGTTGCCAGGTAGAATATCAAATTTATAATCCTTTTAAACAATGATATTTCTCTACCAAAATTAAAATAAAGAAATAATATCTGAACATGGAGTTACCATCATGGAAAATCCCTTTATTGAGGGCTTGACAATAACAAGCTCAACACAACATGTGCATTTTATTAGAAGTTACCTTCTGTATGAATCCTCTGTAAATATCCCTGGCCCCTTGTAGTATTGTACTTTGTACACACGCAATTTAACTGATTTTATCATTTGCAGCTTGAAAGAATCTTTGGAGCGTGCCAGTGAGCTGTGACCTTCTAAATGCCTTTGTTGCTTGGTGGAAAGGCTGAGTCACTCATTGTGAGGGATTTGTGGAGGGTGCAAAATCAAAAGAATAGATGGGACAGACTCAGCCCAGGTGTGGCTGCAGTCAGTGGTGCTCTAAAGCTAAATATGAACCAAGATTAGGCTTCCTCCGGGAGAAGAAAGCTGCCTTGGGCTGAGGCACCTGCGGTTACACTGTCTTGCCCCCGTCACAACCGAGCCCCCACGTTAGGGCATGGTAGGATGCTGGTGTCTGGTGCAGTAAGACACATCTTGCACTTCCTTTGTTAACAGGTCTGAGCCTGTTCCAGTGCTGCACAATTCTTAAAGTACAGAAAGCCCTACATAAAAGCTAAGCTATATTCAGACCTCAAAAGATGTGCCAAAATGACAAAAGCCAACCCTTGGTGGAAAGTTCAGAGTAGAGAGAAAATTCAAAGGCCTCTTATTTTTAACCACGAATGTAGCAGTTTGTCTCGATTTCCCAGCTCAAACAATGTGGCAGGCTGGCGAGAGTGAGATATTTTCTATGGGCTCAGTTCCTACTATTGTTTACAAGCCAAATGTGAGGCTAGATAGTAATGGGTCAGCCCACTTGCAGTCATGGCACAGGCATCTCTTACTAGTGACATGCCTGTGTATTAGAACAAAGAAACACGTGAAGGCGAGGGACTTACAGTCTTCTTCCTTTCTCATAAGCATTTTGGCAAGAAAAGTTTGAGAAAAACGTTAGGGTTTCTCCAGAGAATTTTATTATTATTTTTAAAAAGTGCTTTTAGTGCTCATCACAACTGACTTTTCCTAAGAGTTAAGCATCTAAGCAGTGATAGCTAAATAGTTCTCTGAAGATACTGGATTTATGATAGAATCCAATGAAGCATAGGGGGATACTAATTTGGCAAGAGTAGGGTTATTGTCTGTTGTTCATATTGTCATATTTCTGCAGTTCAAACTGATGAATCAAATTGCATTGTTTTAACTTGTCTTTCAATAGTTGTATTACAAATTGTGTGTATGTGCACGTGTGTGTGTGTATCTCTGTGTCTGTACATGCACATACGTGTACACGTACATCTAATAACCACCATATTTGCAGACCATGTTGGATCCAAAAAACTGTTAGAAAGCTGGATTTCAAACGGAACAAGATCAGGCTTAATCTCGAATGAAAGGAGATTGCAAGAAAGCAGGAATGAAGCATGAAGTGGAAATGGTCTCTTTATATCACTTGAGGCTCCCTAACTGCCCCTATACCTCAATTTTAAGAGCTTTTAGGAACAATGAAGATGTTGAACTGTTTTCAGCAAGACCATAGCTGTGGACATGACATTGCAAAGGGTGCAACTTTCATCTCCACTTAGCTTTGCTCACAGCAATGGAATTCATGCAGGTTGAATTGGACAAAAAAGTGTGTGTTATATTTTCTGTCCCTACTTTCTTTAACTGGTAAATATTACTTGAAAAGTGAACATCAGTTAAATAAAAACTTTTATTGAAGTTACTAAGTCTTTAATAACAAAACAACTACTATCTGCTGCAACTCTTTTGAAAATATATAACATTAATGGATGTCAATGAAGACTGGAAAAACTGTTTTTAGGGTGAGTGCAGGATGTCAAGTTCACTGTAGAATAAATTCAGGTAGGTAATTATTACAGTGGATTTACTGTGAATTGTCATTACTGGGGTGCCAGCCTGATAAGTGCATAAATTAAGGTCAAGTGGCAAAATTCTTGGACTGAAGACTGCTGTCGTACCACTGATTGCATTTGTTGAAGTGGGTGTACAAAGTCAACCAGATGCATGATATATTTTATTCTCCGGTTTGCAATCATGTCAGGGAATCCCTAATACACTAAAGCTCCATAAGCAAAGCCATAGCCTGACCGACGTGTAAATTCGAACAATTTCACTAGGAATGTTTCTACAATAATGTCACCACAATCAGAATCTGAACTTCTCTTGGGGATTAGAGTTTTGGTGTGATAGGCTTTTAATCAAAGTGGTTCAGCTATTTCTTCTAATGAAATCAGTGTAATATGGTTATGTAACACAATGATAAAAACCTCTCGTAAACGGAGAAATATTCTTGTCTCCCAAGGGAGAAAAGTTATGTTTACATTTTTGCTTTGTGTTCTAAGCCTACGCAGAGTCTTACATGAGACTTTATGTGCAAGCTGAAGTTACACATTGACCACCTACTTTTCAATAGTATATTCTAGCTAAACAGGCCACATCCTGACACAAAATCTCCTTTCAGAATTTTAGCTATAAACGCGGTGTAACTCCACTAAAGTCAGCTGTGAAATTCCAGTTTTGCTGAGCTCAGAATCTGTTCACTGTAGCACCCATACCCATTGATTAAATTTTGCCCTGCCACCTGTATCTGAAGGCTAAAACTTGCTTTTGGATCCTAAGGGTTGCCTCTTCAAGCAGGCTTACTCTGTTTCCTTAGCAGCCGCACATGTGGCTTGTAAACCACACGCGGTGCTGTCACACAGTGTCTGAGCCTGCCCTGCGGTGTCACCTAGCCACAATTTTTGCTCAGGGCTCCTGGTAGCTGCATGCTGCAGATACAGTGCACACTGCTTCCACGCCTCTCTTAAGCTGGCAGGGCGGTGGTGTTCAGAGCTAAGGATCCTTAGAGAGAGGATCCTCCTGAATGGAGCGTGGCCGTTCTTGGTTGCCTCCTGTGGGTCTTCTGAGAAGTATCTAGAGGCCCAGGGATCACAAGCTGAAAACCACCAGAGCTGAGCAACCCAACACCCTAGTCTACATGCTTGCCTTTTTAGGTAGCTATTCTTTGTATCAGTACTAGCAGGGAACTTCCATGTGCTCCCCCGTGCTACTGTGCTGACCCTGTATGTGAGGGAGAATGTGCAAATAAATGAAGACTCTGCGTTCTCTTCCATGTTATATATACACGTTACTTCCTGCCATTTTATTACATTAGCACATCAAGCCACCACTCAAATCACGCTGCACTGTACTGAAGGTAGGTAGTTTTTAATAACTAACTCCCTGGGTTATGGCAAGTTGCACTGCAGCGTTATACAGTAACAGAGAGAAAAGGAAAAGAAAGATTTGGCAAGTGTGTGTGGTTATGTGATTATACCAATCGTTGTGGTCAAGCAGGTTCACACTTATTAAAGAAGTTTAACAAAGCCTTTTGCAAATGTAGGGATCCAGTAGCTTTAAAGAGGTGTGTGCATGTGTTTTTGAAGACTAATTCAGCCTGATATACACTTCTTTCACCTTTTAATTCTTAAATCAATAACTATTAATATTCCTTATAGAGTCTTGTCAATTTTACTCTAATATATAATTATCACCTAAATGTTTGATAAAGTATCTCCCCAGTTTCTTTTTCCTACATGGAGTTAGCATTCATTGCTTTATAACTCCTGCCTAGACTGTGGATATAAAAAATCCCAAAATCTCAGGTGGCATGACTCTGCATGGCAAAGGAAAATCTGGCATCAGCTGACAATGCTGAAAGGATAAAAAGTCATCATGCTAAAAAACATCTGGAATCCACAGGAATGTTAATCCCAGCTGGATCAGTGAGGGTTATCATGGTGGCAGGTCACGGCCAGTGCCACTCCCCCTTCCCAGCATCCTGGCAGAGGCAGCTGGGACCTCCCACTCCGAGGTGCTGGCTGCCTAGTCCAGAAAGAAAAGTTTTTAGAGGGAGCTCCTCACAGAAGATGGTAATCAAAGAAGGCAGCAGGAATGTCAGGAAAAGAAAGGAATGAGTGATGAATATGGATAACTGCTGTTCCAGAAGTCTAGATTATAACCACAGCTCATACACAGATGTCCCACACTATGCAGGGCAATTTTTATAACCAGAAATGCTACGATATCCTAAGCACTGACCAAAACCCCAGATTCTCTGTATTCCAGTGTGCTTTCAAAACTCCTTGGTATTTTGGCCTGTTGTGACTACAGTATCCTATAAAAGCACCTTCTGTGGTAGTCTATGGGTTCAGGTCCTTGCCCTCTAGAATAACCTAA